>NC_081756.1:13677304-14277304 GCF_963082965.1 Carassius carassius | reverse complement strand
ATGATTTTATCTATGTCCTTATACCTTTCTTGGCCATAAAACATTTGATTTGCGTTGCTGTCAATGCAGGGTCAGAAAGCTTTCTGACTTAATCAAAAATATCTTAATTTATGTTCCGAAGATGAACAAAGGTCTTAAGGGGTTTGGATCGACATGAGGGTGAGTAAATAATGACAGAATTTTCATTTTTTGGTGAACTAACCCTTCCACTAACAATTATCCATGTTCTGCTTGATAAGAAATCTGTTAAGGAAATACATATATCCCAATCACATGAACTCCTCATTAACATTGATAACTTTCTGTGCACAAAAGTACAGAGGAAGTACAAAGGATACATATAGAATTGATTTAATTGACTGCAATTGGATTATCATAAATACATAAAAATTCTGCATTACAATGAGGAGGGAAGAAAATAAAAATCTAACGCGTTTTTTAAAAACATTTGTGTTTGTTATTAATGTCATCCCAGTTTCTATGACTATTTTCATGGTGAATCCAGGTTAAAATATGAAAATAAATCAAACTAAAAACCTAGCCAAGATGGTTTAGATCCATTTTTAATAAAAACTTATTCTAGATTAACTTTGTTAAAAGGCTTTTGATGGGTGTCAGGAGAACAGTGTTTTCAGAGGACTAGAAACATCACAGTCCAATCATTTGTGTTTCACAGACAGGAGGTGCAGTGACAGGAAAGAAAACAGAAGCCACAGACAATTTTGAACCTTTTCACTAAGAGTGAAAACACAAAGGGACAAATATACTAACAGCTTGTGTCAGTGCAAACCCTCGATTTCCCCTTCAGACACAAAATATATGGGAGGACAGTATTTAAATTACCAGATGTTTGCAGTAATTTACTAGTATTTTAAAATGGTCATTTATTTAACATCCAAAAAGGCATGTCTTAACAATTATGCTCAATATGGTCCTGTATCGTTAGTGGATTACCAGAATCTGATTATCACATTTCTTGGAATTCACGAGGAATGACGTCGAAATTAGCGGTGAGGTTGAGAGAAAAAGAACAGAAAGACATACCTGTGCATGCGGGCAGAGCTCCAGAGCAGGTGTGGCTATAGCACATACCTGCGGCCTTAGAAGAGGCTGCACAATGTCTGAGTATGCCACTTGGTCGAGCGCATCTTGGTCACTTTCTAACCGAGCTCCAGTGTAGTCTTGCTCTCGTCTGCCCCCATCCAAAGCCTCTTGTACAGTGACCAAATCCTGCTGTAGTTTAAAGGCTGCTGTTTCCAGCCTACCATAGGTTTGGAATGGATCCTCTCTCTCCGTGGGGGTCTTACCTAACTCAAGCATCTGCAGCAACCTGAGGGATGAACATATAGATATAAAGATATAGTCTTACAAACTCAACCTGCATTTCAAAGTACAAAACTGTAATTTTAATCTTCTGTCCACTCATGGTAGGTTACCCGCTAAAGGCTGTATCCTTGGAGCTGATGACCTGTTGTTTAACATTAGAACCCAGGTAAGGCACTTGAGTTAAGTGAGGTTGTGTCAGATTGGTTTCTCTCTGAGCAGCAGCTTCTGCTTCCCCTTCCAGCCTCTTCAGTATTTCATCAAGCTGTTTCATCACCCTCTTCCCCATAAGGAGCTCTGCATCCTGGGCCAGATGCACAAGTTCGAAGAAGGCCTTCTGATGGAGAAGCTGGTCACAAACTTTGGTTTGCCTGGAGGTGTAGTAATTTTGCCTGGCTAACTGAAAAGCGAGGTCACCACGCACCACGGGGATATTAAGGAGGAAGGCACAGTCTCGTAAAGCAGAGCGGACTGGGTCTAACATAAGGGACTGAATTTCAGACTGAATTGAGAGGATCTCAGTGCGTAGATCAGGCTCAAGCCTGCTCACCTGTAAGTAGCACAGAGACTACGACAGGAAGAAAATGAAAAACATTTAGAGGTATACTCAGTTCAAGACACAGAAAATAGTTAAGTTAAATATATTATACATATATATATATATATATTTAGTGACAAGTACACATTTCCATTGCCAACACTTAGTGTCAGATACCTTAAAGGGATAGTTCACCCAAAAATGAAAATTCTATCATTGTTTACTCACCCTCAAGTTGTTCCAAACCTGTATGAGTTTCTTTGTTCTGTTGAACACAAAGGAAGATATTTGGAAGAATGACAGAATCAAACAGATCTCGGTCCCCATTGACTTCCATAGTAGGAAAAAATATATACTATGGTAGTCAATTGGGACCGACATCTGTTTGGTTACAAACATTCTTCCAAATATCTTCCTTTGTGTTCAGCAGAACAAAGAAACTCATACAGGTTTGGAATAACTTGAGGGTGAGTAAACGATGATAGAATTTTCATTTTTGGGTGAACTATCCCTTTAAAGACATTGCTATTGCTACATTGCTATGCCATTGCTACACTTTCTATGCTATGACTGCTCCACAGACTTCTTGTTGCAAATTTTGCTCACACACACACACACACACACACACACACACAAACCTGGAGATGGACACACACACACGGACACACACACACACACACACACACTCAAACTCACAAACTTACTGACACACTCAAACATTCAAAAAGTCTCACACACACACTCCCACACACAGACTCAAGACACACACAGGCTCACACACACACACCAAACTGGACCTGGAGGTGGACACACACAGACTCTGACACACACACAAACACACACATGATTTTTGGAATGACTGATCGCGAGAGGGAAAAAAATGACGTTTTAGTCGCATAACATCGGTTAATGGAAACGCCGTCATTTCGCAATAGTTGTTTATCGATATTTAGAAAAAAAAAACAAAAGTTTTGCGCGAATCTGAAACGCGACAGCGCTTAACATAGACTAACTTCTCAGAGTTATGTTGAGCAACAGTGTTCATTACAAACCATTCAACTCCGGATTGATTCTGGAATCTTCGCTGGGGGAATAAGCATTAAGCACCGGTGATCCGTCCTCTAACTAACACATGCTCATGTTTTGATTCAGATCGTGTTCGAAGAGGAGGGGCTAGTCGTGCGTGCCTCAGTTGTCAGTTTGTGAGAGGGAGGGAGCAAGCAGCGCGCAGCTCTACAATAAAATACAATTGTACCCATATTAAATAGTTTAAAAATCTGAATCAATCCGTGGCGGTCAGCGTTGATATTGTGGCGGGCCGCCACAAATTAATGAATGTATGGGAAACCCTGCTCTTACTTAGGCTGGAAATATGACCTGAGAAGCCTTTTTAAATAGTTTTTTCTTTTATTGAACAAATTATTTTACTAAATCACTACACTACTTTTAAAAAATACTTTTTTTGAATGTATGTTATGCTCAGCAAGTCTGGATTTATTTGATCAAAATACAGTGTACAGTAATATGGTGAAATATTATTATATTATAACATTATTAAAGTTATCTATTGTAATAATTTTTAAACTTGCTATAAATGTTAACCATGTTAATAAGAAACAAACAATAATATATTACTTTTTAAATGTTTTGAATGGCACTGTATAGGCATACATCATTTTAATTAATATTCACCTCTGTGCTGCTGTTTAGTCGCTGGACGAGCCACTCCTTTGCTGCCTTGTCGCCATGCTCCTTTGCCCTCTCTTTCACCAGCTGGTACTGTGCCACTATGTATGCCCACTGCAGTTGTGCCATCTCCTTCTTCCTGAGCTCCACTAGTCCCTCATCCTCTTCTTCCTCATGCTCACTGCAACAGCTCAGATTGGTCAGCTGGCAGCGATTGAATGAGGAAGTCTCTGTCATGTTTGAGATGCCCTGAAAGAACTGACGCTGAGTGTAGGCAGTCAACACTTTGGTGAATTGCTCCTGTTGCTGGAGGAAAGGCTCTAGAGACAACTGAGAGAGGAGCACTGGGGTCCCTGGTTGAGCAACTAATGGTGGAGCAGCTCCATCTTTACTTATTAGGTAATTAGGGTCAGTTTGGAAAAAGCCAGCGAGTTTGGTGGTCTCTTTTGACAGGTTCTCCACAGCCGAGTTGGTGCATGCGTTTTCAGTTGCCAAAGCAGAGTTGGCATCCTTTACTGCAGAGCTTCCTTCCTGCAGCAGTGTTTGGGATGCAGAGGAGTTTGCACTCCAGTTGGTAGCCAACATCTGCAGCTTATTCAGTCTGCGTTGTTTTAGCTGCTTCTCATTGCAGAGAGCTTGAAGTTCAGTCTCGAGGTCCTCGATTGTTACATTTCCCCCTCCACACAGCGCAGAACAACCCTGCGACACTACACCTCCATCCACAGGCAAACAAGTATTAAGCAGCTCAGCCAGTGTCACCTCATCCAATATGGGCTTCCCGGACTCCTGGAGTGCCTTGTACGCTTGCAGTTCTTCTGGCGTTAGAACATTGCTGCGGTTCAGGCGGTTGCAGACGACACGTAAAAGGTGCAGGTAATCTGGTGCCGTGTCAAATAACCAGTCGAACTCGGTACCTTTCAGCACAGATGCCCGTGGGTAACCCAACCGTGACAACGCCTCAACAAACTGAGCCCCATCCAGCATGGCTGCTTATGTCAACTTGGCTCACACTTCAGAGATATTCCCTTATCCTAAAGCAGATGGGCAAGACATTATAGCAAGCTCGACTTATTATATATTTACAAAGTGAATGCCTAACTGAAGGTGAATCTTGCATGTTACTTTGCATGTCACAAATAGGAAAACACACACACACACACACACACACACACACACACACAACCATTGAAAACTTTGTCACATCCTTCAGAAACCATTCTAAATATAATCTTACTGACCCATAACCGAACATACACACGTATAAATATACAAATATTAAAAATATAATAATTCTCAAGAAAGAAAAAATGGACTGTACAAGACCCATCACAGCAGTCAGAAGTCCAGACACGACTCGGTCACTCGTGACCAACAACTTAACGTTAGCTCAAAGATAAGCTAGCTAGCTAAAGCCAAAGTGGCTTTATTTACCTTCAGTTTGACAGATGAATAGCAATATATATTTTTTCACAGTCAGAAAAACTGACGATGATATATATTTTACAAAGCAGTATATAGTAAATAATATCCATACCTTAAAAAAACAGAGCCCTTTCGATGTTATTGAAGTCTGTCTCGATGGCCACTTCCGAAATGCCCGCGCTTGCTTTCGTCACATGACGTGGGGTTCTTCGACAAATATATTATTTCAAAAGCCTTTTTTTAGCCAGAAAAGATGGAATTATATTATAACACAGCTTAGAACTGTATAAAAAATACATAGAAGTGGATTTACTGAAAACAAAATTAAGAAGGGTCTTCATTGAAGATGATTGACAAATCCAGTCGGCCAATCGGATAGAAACAAAATGTCACCTGATTAAGTTTCAACCAATAATGTAGCAGTAGTTGGACGGTGGGAAGGCCTTAAGCAAGTTCTCTACTGTGCGCAGCAGCAGCAAGGAACAGGGAACTTTGTGTATTGACTGGTATGTTAATGTTATTGTGGTTAGCACATACTGTTCGCACCGTTACTTTTTTTTTTTATTGCTTTTGTGATTTGTGACTCTTTATTTTTGAAGGTTACACATGTATGATACATTTTCGTTTATTTTTACAGTTGGTTTCAACAAAGAGAGTCATGGTTCAAGCCAAAACCTGGATCCTGAAGCAGCATTTTGAGGGCTTTCCTAAAGACTCCGACTTTGAGCTAAAACTAGAGCAGCTCTCTGAGCCCAGAGATGGAGGTGTGTGATTCTCAAATGTCATATTTTTTTCAATATTTGCCCTATTTCATACCAAGTGGCATTTATTCTTGTTCTTCAGAGGTTCTTCTGGAGGCAGTGTTCCTTAGTGTGGACCCTTACATGCGGTGAGTGACAAAGCTGTAAAGAACAAGTGTACTAACATATGCATTTAAGGTTGAAATAAAATCATACTGATCCTGAATGTTTGGAAATTATTCCTTATTTTGTTTGTTATGAATTGTTTGATGCATTACTTCTTTCCCCTAAACATACAATTCCTAGTTTCCTATCTATTTGATATCTTCTAGTCCATTCAGCCGTGTTCGAATGCAAGCTGGAGATGTGATGATTGGAACTCAAGTTGCCAAGTAAGAGAAAAAGCCATTCTGTCCCATAACAGCTGCAGCTGACTAGCTTCAATCTGTTCAGTCTCTTTTTCTCAACATTTCGAAAGCAACTATGACTGTGTGATCTGTGGAAAAGGGAAAGTTTCCAAAAATCTGGTCGTCATTACAAAAGAAAAGCATCTGTGGCCCATTTACAGTCACTGGCCGTTAGTTTGGTTTACTTTGTAATAGAACTGGCAGAATTTTCAAAGCAGTTAATGTTTATAACTTTAAGAGTGCAAATACTTCACAAGATCAGTTAAATAACATATGTTCGTGTTTATAAGATGCACTTTTTAAATTAGACCATGCCTCTCTGTCTTCTCATCAAAATATATTGGCATTGATGATTTATAAACCACTTTTCTGTTTGTGTTATTTACCCATTTAATGTGATTAGTTAATTTGTACATCAAAGTCTCTTCTTATATTTTGATTATAGGGTGATTCAAAGTAAAAATCCTTCATTTCCTGTGGGCTGCCATGTGGTTGGTCGATGTGGCTGGAGAACACACACTGTGACTGATGGGAGCAATATCACCAAAATCTTGGTTGACTGGCCTCAGGATGTCTCCCTGTCCCATGCCCTTGGAGCCATTGGGATGCCAGGGTAAAACTCACTGCTTCTTTCGAATCAACAACTGTTTGTTTTCCAGATGGTTTTGGAAGGTAGGTCAAAGACTGTATCCACTGTGATTTAGTCATTATCTGATGTAGCATTAAAGCACATCAAAGGTCATCACTGACGTAGTGACTAGTTATGGCTGAGTTCTGGGAAAAGCAGATTTGCGTTGCAACTCAATTATGGTTTCAAGCAACAAACATTTGTTACCCACATGTTCTCTGCTTGGTTTGTTTTTAATAAAACAGTTCTTAGAATTGTTTTTGAGGCATAGCTTAAACAGGAAGCATCCAATAGCACAGGATGTCAGACTTTCAAGCAGATAAAGAACTAAGAAACTGTAAAAGCTGATTCAAACCAAGGATGATGATGATAATAATAATAAAAAAGGGAAGTCGTGGCCTAATGGTTAGAGAGTTTGACTCCTAACCCTAGGGTTGTGGGTTCGAATCTCGGGCCAGCAATATCACAACTTAGGGGCCGTTGAGCAAGGCACCAAACCCCCAACTGCTCCCCAGGCGCTGCAGCCACTGCTCCGGGTGTGTGTTCACGGTTTGTGTGTGTTCACTGCTGTGTATGTGCACTTCGGATGGGTTAAATGCAGAGCACGAATTCTGAGTATGGGTCACCATACTTGGCTGAATGTCACCTTCACTTAATGATAACTCTAACTACTGTATAAAGTTTTAATAATCATTCTAACTACAACTATACTGACAACAACACAAGAACAATTTTTTGGAATCACTTTCAGACAATTTTTCCCAGCTGACGAAAACATTGACAGCCAATCAGAACCCATCCGGCTTCAATGTGCATTTAAACATTACTGCAAAATGCATTTAGAAAAACCAGAACTTTCTCGTGCACTGGTGTGAGGGATAATATTGTTATGGTTAACATTCTTGGTGTGAATGGGTGAAAAATTTCCCTTTTCAGCTTATTTACAACATATACTTGGTCCTCTTTAATTTGAGGCACCACATATAAACTTTAAATGGTAAAATGATATATGAATATGTCATAAGTAACATTAATTTTGCTCCACAGGTTGACCGCTCTCTACGGTTTGGAGGAGGTCTGTGCCATCAAACCGGGAGAAACCTTACTGGTTAATGCAGCCGCGGGGGCCGTTGGTTCTGTAGCTGGTCAAATTGCCAAACTAAAAGGTTGCAAGGTTGTGGGATCAGCAGGAAGTGATGACAAGGTGGCATATCTGAAAGAGCTGGGCTTTGACCAGGCTTTCAACTACAAGACTGTCCCGTCACTGGAGGAAGCACTGAAGAACGCTTCACCCGAAGGTTACGACTGCTACTTTGAGAATGTAAGAATTGACTGGTACTAGTTGGTTAATAATTTATGGAACTAACTCTGTTGACAGTACCTTTAAAAAAAGACTTCGTAATCTTGATTTGGCTTGGTTTGCAGGTGGGCGGCCCTTTTTCGAGTGTTGCTATTCCGCAGATGAAGGAATTTGGGCGTATTGCTGTGTGTGGAGGAATATCACTGTACAATGACACTACCCCACAGACAGGTTTGGTTAACTTTTCATGTAGTTCTCTTTTTAACCAGAAGAGGTTGCTCTGAATGACCTTTATGCTATAGAATCAATACCTCAGTATAAATAATACGAAAACTGTTAGTCAGACATGATGATTTGGGTAGACTCTTGTCCATTTACAGCAGTGATAATATGTGTTTGTCTTTTTTAGGTCCTTATCCACACCTGCAAATGATTTTTAAGCAGTTGAAAATGGAAGGGTTCTTGGTGGGCAGGTGGGAACATAAAAACGACGAGTCACTGAAGCGAATGTTGACCTGGATGCAGGAGGTACATCAGAATGCTTGGTTTCCTTGAAAAATGCTAGTTTGGTTTAATACTACACAATGCTTGATCTAAATACAATTATACTTCATCTCAGTAAGTTTCATATTTTGATAATGATGCAGATTCTCTGGATTTGATGGTTTACAGGGAAAGCTGAAGTGTAAAGAACATGTAACTGCTGGCTTTGAAAACATGCCTGCTGCTTTCATGGGGATGCTGCGGGGAGAAAACATCGGAAAAGCCATTGTTAAAGTCTGATGGCAAGTACTCCAGTGTTTGCTCATGAAACAACAATCTTGCCATTTTTGTTATAGATTTTGCATTAATAATTGTATGTTTTCATGTTGTGTCCATTATTTTGTTTTACAAATAAAGTCTTTTTTTTTTATTATTTTTTTGTAAATCAGTGTCACATTTGCCACAGATATGCACAAAGCGGGAATAAAATTATACTTTTTTTCTCATATTAGAAACATGAAGGAAATTTTGATCCCAAAAGATTAACATTGGCCTATTAAGTCAGCAATTGTTAATTATGTCATGAAAAAAAACTTATTTTTCAATAGGATATGCATCATCATGAACTAGATGAACCACATGAACAACAGCATATAGATAATTTAACAGTCTTTGGACAGTGTGTAAGATTTTTAATGCAACTCATACAATTTGATAAGAATGGTTATGAGGTTTTGTTGCAATAAAACTATTATTGCATCCATTATCCTTGGAATCTTGTAGGCTTCACTGTTGACGATTACCATCTGCAATACCATCGCGACCCACAGGTTGAAAACCACTGGTATAGGTCTCTAAAAGAAGTTTCACTTTTTTTTTAAATTTTTTTATAAATACCCACACTGGGTGTTTGTAGGTAATGTATAATGATACAACACAAATGTCTTTCTGAATACTGACATCTTGTGGTATTTATGAAGGAATCGTAGTTCATAGTAAATGTTCACGAAGAAGAGACAGGAGCATCTCTTTGTGTGAAGCAAAGAAAAGACTTATGTATTTCATCCATGACAAAGTGTGTAGTAGCTTTTGTGTTGCACTGATTAAGAAGATATTCAAATAGATTTAAGAATAACACATTTCGTTTTAGTGGTATATGGAATAATTATTATGATTTTGGCTTCTAGGTAGGATCGAGCTGCGCTGTCATATGGAATGTCATGCAATGTAAATGAAAATTGTGACATTTAACATTAAGAATAAATCTGCACAGGATAGCAGATAAACCCTACATAGTGTGTACAGTATACAGCTCTTGGAATTGAGAACCCTCAGCCCTGCACATTTTATAACAAAGCCAGTTAAGGTCACATCTGATCTAAAACACCTTACATCCACAATGTATGGTGCCAGGGTACCTGGGGGGAAACCTCCTGTCCTAGACGACTGTTTAAAATATTTCAATTGTATAGTATGTGTACAGTGCAACAGCAAAGAGCCTTTTTACATTTTAGATAGTAGCGATACCGAACAGGACCACATGGAGATGCCAAAAAAGGGGCCTATGTCGCTAGGCCTATGTCACATTTTAATATTAGAAGATAAGATATCAGACCTACAGAAAGAAAATAAAAACTGATGCTTTTCAATTATTACACATTACAACCACCAGATGGCGCTATAGGATATGAAAACGCTCATTTGTACCGTCCCACAGGTCCTTATTCTCCTCACAATAAATAATTACACGACAGCTGAAGATAAGAGGGATTTATGGTGAGATTTTGGCAACACAAAGATGAAGAATCTGTCAAGAGAATGCTTAAACGGATGAAAGCGGTAAATCCTTCTGCTTTCAATTAGTGAAATGAAATGAACTTGATTGTTACACCTATCGTTAACCCTTCATTAGATATTACACATCACATAGCAGCAGCACCAGTCTGTGAATGAGAATGGGAAATGGTATGTAGACACATTGAATTGTTTTCCTGCAGGGCAAACTGAAGGCAAAAGAAGTGGTCACTGTTGGCTTTGAGAACATGCCATAATCTCATACTTGTCCACTAAGTTTTTTTGTTTGTTTGTTTTTTTGTAATAACTATGTTACAAGAAGTGTCACTATTTCAATTGTCTTTCACTGGAATATGTTTACAAATAAAGCCATGTAAAGCCTAATATTTACGTTGTAAATGGTCATATCTTCCTTGTATGATCAATAATGTTTATTATTCCTGCAATTTTCCACCTTCTGGGTTCTGTATTTATTTTAGTGTGTAAACAACTATTTTATTGCTTGAGGAAGCGTATTACTTTATGTGCACATACTGATGATTATCAGATGTTTTACTGGCAATATGTTGTATTTCATCATTTTATTTTCATGTTCAAACTGTAGACTAAAAATAATACTGCTTTGTAAAAAAAAAACTGTTCTTGAGGTACAGTATTTTGGAGTTTTAATTGTATGTGCATATAATTTTAAATAACCAATCTTTGGTTAGAAAAACAACCCATTTGCTGAGTTAAAATGAACAACATCAACTTGATTTATTTACAAAGCACTTTTAAGACCACAACGTGGAAACCAAAAAATATAAGAATAAAATCAAGCATAAAACATTCTAAACATATACCACAACAACAACGATGAACAAATTACGAAACATTTTTAAATGATAATGAAAACAAATGAGTTTTAATGCACTCTGAAATACAGGAAATGTAGGAGAAGATTTTACAGACAGAGGAAGGTCATTCCAAAGCCTTGGAGCAGCAACAGAAAAGGCCCGATCACCTTTGCATTTTAAACGAGATCGAGGAACCAATCAGATGTAGCTAATTGATCATTTGAACGCAAAGACCTATTGGATTGATGCAAACTGATTAAATCTGAAATATACTCTGGTGCTAAACCATGCAAAGCTTTAAAAACATATAATTGCACTTTATAATGAATCCTGTATCGTATAGGAAGCCAGTGTAATTTAATAAGCACATGAGTAATATGCTTTCTCTTCTTGGCACACGTTAAAAGCCTAGCCGCTGAATCATGAACAAGCTGCAGGCTGGAGAGAGAGAGAGAGGCCTGATTCACACACCCAGATACAGTGCATTACAATAACACAACTTCTTGAGTTAGTTTAACCATAGGTGTGTTCTGTCCTATATTTACCCAGCAGATGGTTTAACCCAGTGTTTTTATATTTTTAGAGTGCATACATATATGCATATAATTTTATTCTGAGACAGTGCAGTTTATATGTCTAAAATCCTCTAAAAGCTGTTGACATAAGACATCGAATGTTTTATGTTTAATATTTGATGCACTACACATGTTCAAGAATGTGTGTACAGTGTGCATACAAAAACATTTTATACTATAGGTGAGCAAACATCACTAATCATCACTACTCGGTGACGTCACCGCGTATAGTAAACCCCGGAATCTGTCAAGTCATTCTGACTTGCTCACAGCAAAACCAGGATTACTTATTGTTTTTCAAGACAAATGAACATGTTTCACTCCTCATGGAAGTTACATTCAAATATTTATGCCACAAGCTGTATAGAACTTGCATATATCGCATTTACTGAACTATTTCTGCTTATTCTATTTATTTGTAGGGTGCAGTGGTAGGCGGGGTTATAGGACCTCATAATTCCATGATTGGATCGTTGTGTTCATTGAAGGCGGGGCTACGTGACAGAGTTTATATATGGCGGTGATGACGCGTCGCTGCTAGTCTGACTGTCAGTGAAACAGGAGCTTTTAGACCAAACGTTAGTCCAGTACAAGAGACACAATGGTTATCGTAATTGAGGATAAGGTAGGAGCATTATGCCAATCTTTTAGCTGCTACCTTAACTTTGTAAAACTCTTTATATGTAATTTTGTTTGACTTATGATGTCTATTAAAAAATCTTATTTTAGTAAGATAATAACCTCAATAAAAACGTTTTTACGTAACGTTAGATAAAAATATTTTTTGCTTGAGAAACAGGTGTGGCCGGAAATGTTTACGCAGAAGAACATGTGGTGGTTTCTACTACAAAACCCCAAGCAGAGTAACGTACAGTTATGTAGAGTAGGGAAGTAGACGTTCTCATTTACTTTTTAAACAGGACATAAAACCTATGATGTAATACATGGTTGTTATTTAGAAAGGGCTCGCATGTGTAAACATCTCAACTGTCGTGGGATATCTTACTCTAATCGATTCTTTCCAAGAGTTAATTTCTTTATTTCGTCACATAACATGTCATGACGTCTGTCTCTGTTACGACGGTGTATTACTCTAAATGCTCTGAAACATTCCAGTAAAGACACATATACGTTACTGTAGACTGTTTATTATGAGTTTAGGATAATAAGAGTGTTTTTAAAATAATTGGTTTATTTCAGCCGTACTTCACCTCGCATAAAATTTAAATCTAAATGTTTATATATATATATATATATATATATATATATATATATATATATATATATATATATATATATATATATATATATATATATATATATATATTTTTTTTTTTTTTTTTTTTTTTTTTTTTTTAAATCATTGCAAGTCAGTCAAAGCCATTTTGTGAGTATTTTGTTGCATTCGCACGGGATAAGCGAAGCCTGTGATTTGAATTTGCTGACTTATCTTCCGAATAGAATACCCGGATGTGAAGGCTTTGAGTGTCCAGATGAATAAAAAAAAATATATTAATATAGTTTCTTGCGCGGTGTCATTTACATTTCACCAGGTTAAAATAATATCTCAATCTTAATGCTTGATTTATTTGTAATACATTAACCTCAAAACCTTTTCTCTTTCTGCAAATTGTATGGTGTAGCGATATGATGACAGCACCCAAAATACTATCAAACACTCTAACACAGGTCCATTCTTCGCGAAAGATGGATGAAAACAACCTCCGAAATTATTACAAATCACTGGAGGTCACCAGGTAATACTAATCCCGTGCGAATAGGGCTTTTGACACGCCGCTCAGATCGATTCAGTCCGTTTCATGAACGAATTTACCAGACCTTTTTGAGTGTTTTGGTTCTAGACTTACAAAATTTGAGTATCAAACATTAATATGCATGCAATTCAAATATGATTTGCATTAAAATGATTTATGACACAAAGTTGTAAAAAAGTTACAAATACATGTACAAATTTTTTGTATCATCAGCATTAAAATGTTCAATTAGATACTGATTAACAATGAAGTAGTAAGTGTTTGGGTCGCTTCAGTGTGATTTCAAGAAAAGGATATGAGCTGTATTTCGAAGTAGACTTACATCTCATACTGAAAGCAAAACCTTTTCTCTGTACCCATTTCTCTTTAAGCTTCCTGCTACTGTAATTATAACTCTTTTTATGAATACAGATGCATCTCAATAAATTAGAATGTTGTGGAAAAGTTCATTTATTGCAGTAATTAAATTCAAACTGAAACTCGTGTATCAAATACTGTAAATTCAGTGCACACAGGCTGAAGTAGTTTAAGTCTTTGGTTCTTTTAAATGTGATGATTTTGGCTCAAATTTAACAAAAACCCACTAATTCACTATCTCAACAAATTAGAATATGGTGACATGCCAATCAGCTAATCAACTCAAAATACCTGTAAAGGTTTCATGAGCCTTCAAAAAGGTCTCTCAGTTTGGTTTACTAGACTACACAATCATGGGGAAGACTGCTGCTCTGACAGTTGTCCAGAAGACAATCATTGACACCCTTCACAAGGAGGGTAAGACACAAAACATTCATTGCCAAAGAAGCTGGCTGTTCACAGAGTGCTGTAACCAAGCATGTTAACAGAAAGTTGAGTGGAAGGAAAAAGTGTGGAAGAAAAGATGCACAACTAAAGCCGCGTTCAGACTGCACGATTTTAGCCCAGTTTTTGGCTCGCCGACAGGTTTTGAGAAATCGCCGACAAATGCCCGAAATCACAGGCAAATCTGAGCTCGTTCACGCGAGTGACAATCACGCAGTGTGAATGAGCAAAGACGCGATCTGAGAGAATCGCTGACAAGTCACCGATGCCCGTGAGATATTTGGCATGCTAAATATCTGGACCTGTCGGCGATTCAAAATCATTCTGTCTGAAAAGTGTTCTGACTGAAAACTACATCGGCGATGACCGACAGCCAATGAGAGAGCAAGATACAGAGCAGCGGGGAGGAGTTATACACCACAATATCAGCAAGTATGGCTTCATTTCAGAAAAAGGCTTTCTTCTCGGTCTATTTGGACCCATGAAATGGAAGATAAATTAGTATAAATTTAGCAGGAGCACCCGTGTCTGTGTGACGTTTCATCGTGCAGTGTGAACACAGCAGTGACTGAATGCTGGCCAAGATAGTCATGCAGTGTGAAAAGAACAGTGACCCGACTACTTTGAAAATCGTGCAGTCTGAACTCGGCTTAACTGAGAGAACCGCAGAGTTCCATAGAGTCTGGAGGAAGGGTGGAGAAGCTCATAGCACAAGTTGCCTGAAGTCCAGTGTTAAGTTTCCACAGTCTGTGATGATTTGGGGTGCAATGTCATCTGCTGGTGTTGGTCCATTGTGTTTTTTGAAAACCAAGAGTAGCGGACTGCAAACGCGTCCTGTGTGAAAGCACAATGAGTATGAGTCCGTGCTGCTTCTGCACCACATACAAAACGCACACGGACTGCATTTGCACTTCAGACGGATTATGTGTGAAACAGGTGTGCGTCTTGTCGAGGTTTCCATTGGCAAGCTTCTTAAAAAAAAAAAAAAATTCCCTGAAGCCAACCCGGCGGGCGGCATCAGCTGCATCCATGTTAGCACGTCACGTTTGATGTGGTAATTTCACCGTAGGCATACACACAGGTTTAAAGACTCGTTCTCGCCCCCTACAGATTCAGCTAGGTATACATCCGCGCTAAAATATCAAGGTGAAAATCATCATAGCTCGCCTAGTATAGACCCAGCTCCCAACCCAACTTTGAGAATAGATTAACGGCGATATTTTTTTTTTATCGCCCGATAACAGTCTCCCGTTAACGCAGCACGTTAACGCCGATAATGGCCCACCATTAATACTGTATATATATTTGAAATATATATTTGATTAAAACATGTGTAAAATAAACATACTTTAGATAATAAAGTATTTTTCACAAATAAATAAATATTGAACAAAAATATCATTAAAAAGGAAGTAAACACTGTAACCAACAGGGCACTCAGTATTCTGGGAAGTTTGTGCATTGGGAATCATATTTTTCCAAATAAAGCCAAGGTAACACTCTTTTTACATACAGTACACAGTGAAAATAACATGAATATGACAGTGGGCGAATGCATACAGCGCAGCATAATTTGAAATTATGTTTAAAGTTTAAAGCATTCAGTTCACACTGACTTTGACTGGCCAGCAAACTCACCAGACCTGAACCCCATAGAGAATCTCTGGGGTATTGTCAAGAGGATGATGAGAAACAAGAGACCAAAAAATGCAGATGAGCTGAAGGCCACTGACAAAGAAACCTGGGCTTCCATTCCACCTCAGCAGCGCCACAAACTGATTACCTCCATGCCACGCCAAATTGAGGCAGTAATTAAAGCAAAAGGAGCCCCTACCATTTATTGAGTCCAGTACAGTAAATGAACATACTTTACAGAAGGCCAACAATTCACTAAAAATGTTTTTTTATTCTAATTTGTTGAGATTCTTGGGTTTTTGTTAAATGTGAGCCAAAATCATCACGGTTAAATGAACCAACTACTTCAGTCTGTGTGCACTGAATTTATTTTATACACAAGTAACAAAATTTGAGTTGAATTACTGACATATATGAACATTTCCACTACGTTCTGTATCTGAATGTCCCAATCACCCTGCTTAAAAACCATGCCATTGTGACTCATCGTCCATTTCAGTAAACCTCAGCAGGTTAAAGAATATGATATGTCAGTTTGGAAACGTAATCAACTTTCCCTCCCTCTCTCTGCAGAGTGCTTTCGACAATGCTCTGAAAAATGCTGAGAGCAAGTTAGTGGTGGTGGACTTCACAGCCACATGGTGCGGGCCCTGCCAGAACATCGCTCCATTCTATAAAGTGAGCATCCGGGATTCAGAGTGACATCTGTAGCTGTCATGTTTATTCTATAGAGGCCTCCGGAATCACAGGGAGTGGCTCTGTTGTTGTGCTGTGTTGTCGGGGCAACCAACAGGGAAGCTTCCTTAAGAATTAAAGCTAGAATCATTCACAGAATGTAAATGAGAAGCAGTGCTGATAAAGAAAGAAGAGAGGGATAAAAGACAAAAGAGTGCTGATTTATTCCTTAAAGTAAATATCTATTTTGAGATTTCGGTGGAGTTGAGAACTAACCAAATGAACCTCAACCACATACAGTCAAACTTTCAACATTTCACACATTATCACAGTTTATTCGCTATAGTTTAGAACCGTGATTTTCAACCTGTGTGCCGCGGCCCCCTAGTGGGTCGCGATGGTATTGCAGGTGGACCACCACACTGTAAAAAATGAAACCGCTCATTTTCCAGTTTGCTAAAGTTCCAGTCTCAAACACTAAAAAGTATTGTAAATTGTCTTACAAACAAAGACAGTGTTTTCTGCTATTAGGCTAACTTAGCCTTTTATGTTTGATATTTGTAATGTGATGTTTTTTTTTTGTTCCAGGAAACAGAAAAAATGTTATTACCTCAATGACAGTAATTGTTGTTTCAGCTGCTGTGACAAGAATGTTTGTATTAGTAAAATACAAAAATGAGCATTGCATGAACAAACTAATTTACACTGGCTCAACAAAGTATCTTTATTGAGCAGAATTAAAAATCTTTTGTTGAGAAAAAATTAAAAACTCTTACTGCATCAAGTTTTTTTTTTAAAGTATTCTCAACAGTTAATTTTTTACAGTGCAATTACTATTAAAAGAAATAATATTGTTAATATATGCAAAAATGTCTAAGTCATAACATAATAACATAATTTCATATAATTAAATAACAAAAAATAAACATTAAACTTTAACTATGCTTCCACTGTTTGAGCTCGCTGACTGGTTTAAGAATAAACCGCCAATTTATCTTAGATATTTTTGCTGCATATTCTACAGAACAACAGCAGTTGTGCCAAGTGGTGCCATGCAGCCTGAGTTATTTTCTGTTCAATGCCAGTTTATTCAATAAAGACAGTAACAATCTAGCTTCTGATTACTAAGTTATTAACCAATAATAATGGGGTGAGTTAATTTTTTTGCATATGTGTATGGTTGTGTGGGCCGCGAGTTGAAAAAGGTTGGGAAACACTGGTTTAGAAAATGGCGTGTGGTTGGTTGGTTGGTGGTTAAAGTAATGCCAAAAGTGCCCAAAGTTGTGCAATCCCAAATATCAAAATATCAAACTCAAAATATGTCTCTTCCATACCTAAAATATATATTTTACAGTCACTGTTATGCATATCGATCATAAACACAGCTAAAAAGCTTCCGACCAGTGAAATCATGTAAATAGCACAAATGAATATATATAGAACAAAGATTTTTTTGTTTTTTCAAGTTTGTTGGTATTCAGGTACAGAAACTGAATAATCAAATGTTAAAATAGCATTGCATCTTCACTGTATAAATTATATATAGATTAGTTCTTGTTCAAACAAAACATTTATTCAGTCAAGAGCTGTGAACGATTTTCTTCTGTGGGCCCTAATCATCACCACCTTTCACCCCACAAGCGATGGTCTTGGGTAGAATGCAAAATATTTCAATTCAAGCATTTCAAATGTATTTTTTGCAACATTTCATGAAATCAACATTTCAACATTTCATAACCCATGAGGGGATATCAACCCATGGCAACAGTTTAAAAATAGCCCAATTCCATGGAACAAAGCACAACTTCCCTACATCCAACAGGAGCTGCAGGAGTCAGATTCGATTGATCACAGGTTGAGAGGATAGACAGCTGACAGACCATGCTGGAGGATTTGCTGCTCATCAGATCCTGAGCTCATTGACAAATATCTGCTCTCCCTGTTCACAGAGCACGCATTATCGCAAAATCCCTCATCCTAGTTGCAATATTAGAATGATTACGGGAGTGGGTGGGACTGGACACAAAAATCACTGTAGCGTCCGGTAATGGTCAAAAATTCAGCTAGAGTGGGATTAAGAAAACAGTCCCTTGCAGGGCTCTAATACAAAACCGGACAATTTGGACGATTTAGACATTTCTTGGTCCTATAAGAGGACATGTCCAGGAAGAAGAGGACGTTTGGTCACCGTAGCTTAAGCAAAACCAATTTTGGTAACTTTTTTTTTTTTAATCAACTTACTGGTACTCCACTGTGTGACAAATTCTTTTGGGTTTTTGGGTATAAGCCTAATATGTCAGTTTATTTTGCTATCCTCACTTACATGAATGAAGTGTCCTGCACCCTCTAAATTATATCTGGTGTCTGAATAATATTTAATAAAATCATTAACCGGTTGTTTACTTTTACTTTCACTCAGTACACATAAATTTGTATCTGATTTAGACGATAAAAGAAAGCATAGGCAAATTTAATGAATGAGACAGAATGAATGAAATATGAAGTTCAAAAGAAGTGCTTTGATTGCAACCTTTGCTTTTTACTACCCCCCTCTACAGGCGCTGTCTGAAAAAGGAGAGAACAAAAATGTCGTGTTTCTAAAGGTGGATGTGGATGATGCACAGGTTAGTCACCTGGTGTCTTTTTTTCCCTTATGAATGCACTTGAAAGCCTACAGACTTCTGAGCCAAATGAACAAAACACCCTTTTGACAGACTCACCATCTGGGTTTTACTTTCATTTGAATACTGGCCTCCCTATCTCCCTCCCATCAACAAGGATGTCTGTAGTATAATGTATTCAGATACTCACAGACAGCCTTACCTTTTGTAAACGACCCAAACCCATTAGAACATCCCAGCACCCCTGGTGGCTGTTCTCCAGATCGGCTTGCTGATAGTGCGTTATTTGATTCAGTGGATTGCGCTCAGAAAGGATATTGGCGGTCATTCAGTTTTATCAGAGGTTGATCGAGACAGTGCCAGAATGGGACAGTTCTGGTGGTTGCCCATGTTGTTATGGTTACAAACACTAGCTTTTATTACAATACTGTGTTGCAAAGCAGATGGGAGGCAGGACGTGTGTGTGTTTGAAAGCTGAATTCTTGATACATGTTTGCGATTTGTTAAAATGTCATGCTTTTTGCTTGACATTTAAATCACAAGCTAAGAATGGCAAATGTGAGCAGAGCGTTTGAAGGTTCTGATAACAGTGCACATATCCAGCAGACCTTATTGGGACTGAATTCAAGAATGGTGCAGAATATAATTTAAGATGAAATGAATATGAAACAAATGATTTTTCTAAACGTATCAGGGATATGTTTTTATTTTTAATTTCGACAGCCTTCGAGCCTGTCATAGATGTAAATTCAGCCCTCTCTTACAAAAGAGCTCAGACTAAGCAAAATGAAAGATGCTCACACGTGATAAACCTAGTCAGACATGATGACCACTTCGTTTTTCTCTTATCTAGGATGTGGCCTCTTTCTGTGACATCAAATGTATGCCAACATTCCATTTCTACAAGAATGGAAAGAAGGTAAAGCATCACATTTGGAGGTTTTCTGTCCTATTTTTTGTGATCTTCTGAGGAACTATTTTTTATTAGCTGTTTTTGGCAGTTTAACCTGTTGTGCTGTAATTGATTCAACAATTGTTTTTCAGATTGATGAATTTTCTGGATCAAATCAGTCTAAGCTGGAGGAGAAGATCAATCTGCATAAATGAAGAAAAGCACACAAACCAACCACTGTAATAACTAATTAGTTATTAAGAAGTTAAAGTCAAATACAGAAACATCATTCTCAACCTCTAACTCATTCTAATTTTATCTGCTACATTTATATCCCATTTTATTTTAGTCTACATGCAGAAACAAAACATTTTGTTACATTTTTGGGCCTATATAATGGCTCTCTAATGTATTTTATGTTTGTATGAAATAAAACCTTTAAAGGAAATGAAAAGTTGACTTTTACAAAATTCTTGTATTGTACAATTTGTTCAGGTCAAATATTTATTAGTCATATGAGACAGGCAAGTATAACAAACTGAAGTTTAATTGAAAATTCTTCAAAATTAAAAGTGGGAATGAGAATTACAGTTGGTTTTCATATTGTAGTGTTTTCTGTTTTAATAAAAAACAAGAAAAGAATAGTTTATATACATGTACACTGGACAATCACATCATTTTTACACATCATACAAGTTCATGTATATAGCAGCAGCATATATTTAATACTGATTCATTTTCTACATGAAAAAATACAGCTTTAATTTACAAAACCACTTTCTGAGAGAAAGAGAAAATGTGTTGTATACAAAATTCGTTTTCCAACACATTCAGACTCGAATCCTTGTAGTGTGGCACATTAAAAATGAAAGTATGCAGATCTTCTTTTTCTGAAAGACAATAATTAATAATCTCTCAACTGAAGACCATTAAATATCCTTTTTGATCCAAATATTACCACCATAACTAAATACAATTCAAACATTTATGATAGTACTTTCTTGAGGCATTGGTGCATTTGGTGCAGTTCAGACTGATGGACCATGAAAATGTAACTAAGTTCATTTAATTCTTAAATTGACCAAGTGTCCAGTAAATCTCCTAATTGTGAATCACTCTAACTGGTTACGATAGCAGCAGCATGCAATTATCTGAGGGGATGTGGATATCAAGCTGACTAGCTGGAAATGCTTTCAGTAAAACTGTCAGATCGATAGTACTTTACTGAGAGACTGTATTTGCTCAATAAAATCATGACATTGGTACTGAATCAGTAAATAAGAATGAATCGCAATAGAAAAGGCAGCAGTATCTATTTCCTTTCCTTCTGCCAACTCAGAGATTGGATTGAAACAAACTGTAGAGCCCTGGGAAATTTACTGTAATAGATATGCTATCATGAAACTAAGCATGTCTTAGGGCATAATTTCATATCCATACACAGCAGAGTTTAGAGAAGGCTTGTTCTCGTCTGTATTTCTCAATAGTTTCACTACTCTTTTACTATCAACAGCAATCTCCCAACTGGGTTATTTAGTGTTTCTTGTGTAATACGCTGACAATCTGTTGAGGACTGTGGTTCATCAAATTATTTAATGTGATGTATGCACATGCATAAGGTAATATGAACATGTCAAATATACTTAGTAGTGTGTGTTGCTTACCTGGAGCAGTCATATCCTCCCCATCCTTGACTGCAGTGACATCTGTTGGGTCGGATACATCGGCCTCCATTCAAACAGGGCATGGAACACACAGCTAAAAACACACATAAAAAGTAACCAATCATTCACCACTAATTCAGTGCATATTTACTGTATCTTTATAAAAAGAGAAAGGGGGAGGAGAGAAACTACATTCTTTCTTTAGCATAGACATTCACACAGTCTGTGCTGGAGCACAATCAGAAGGTTTCTTAAAGGGGAACATTTATCCCCTTGTAATTTCAGAGGAATCCAGCATTTCCAGGATTCCTCTTTGTCCTACAGACCTTTGTCCTGACAGACACATCGTATGAATCAACACTGGTCAAGGCTGATAAAACACAAAGAATCTGAACACAACTGCAGAATGCAAACCAGTTAGGTAATCAGTAAAACCTGCAGACCAAACACTGCAGGTAACATACAGTACATCTAGTTTCCTAGTCCTGCTACTAAACATCATTTATGTAATACATTTTCTTGACGAATATCACAAGTCATCATTCACAAACACACAGTCTTACCATTATGGCAGCGTGTGCCTGTCCATCCTGTTGGACATTCACACTGGTATGGAGCTACACAGCGTCCTCCATTGAGACATGGTAGGATGCAGATCGCTGCAGGGAAAAGCACATGCAACTGTGTGACATTTGGCATAAAGAGACATCAGAATAATAGGAAGAAAAGAGTTAAGTCAGCTTTTTAAAACCAATCTTTCAATTTCAGTATGAGACAAAATGTTGCTTAAACCTCTTGGTCTCCTATTTCCCAAACATTCATGCATGCATAGACATTCACACCACATCCAACAGTTCTGGAAGCCACAGAGAAATGCAGCTTTGTGTGTGGGGTGATTGTTAATGAGCGATAATTGTAAGGCATGATGTTATTGATCCATGAAATGTTGCCTTAAGTAATAGACTGCTGTCATTTGGAAATACTAATAACCTCTGTTTGTGAGTGCTGCTGTTGCTATCACACATGTCTGTGAGTGAACTTACGCTCCTCGCAAAAGCGGCCCATCCAGCCATCTGGACAGGAGCAAGTGTTTGGTCTCTGGCACACACCTCCATTCTGACACTGGAGCCAACAGACAGCTGTACAAACACACAAAACATGATGTGTGCATGTGATGGTGCAGTGATGAAACTGACACAATCACAACAAATAGCAGTACAATCACTGTCCTAACAGAATTCTAAATGACATGCAGCATTCAAAGAAGAACCAGATGTTAGATGTTAAAATCAGTGTAAAATTAGACTTGTGGAGTTTCCACAAGCACACAAACCAGACAAGCCAACGAAAAGGCGAACTGAAAGAGTCTTGCAATGTAATATACAGTTATAGCATGCAAAAAAAAAAAAAAGGTAAAAAAAACCTTGCATTGTTGAAAAGAGGGGCATCCACACCAAAGCCCATCTCTATAATCTCTGTGGGACAATACTGTTGTTCAATAGCTATTATAAAACAAATTCTGGCCCTGAATTGGTCAATATAACATTCTAGCAATGCTAAAATATGCAATACATCTTTGACATTAAGTTTCTGTTAGCTACATATCGCTGCATAGCACCGTGTTAAGGTTTACTTGTAAGGGACTATATATAAATTAATTAGGCCTACATAATTAAAAGGATTATTGTTAATTATTGATATTAATAATACAATTATACTTTATGAGGAGCTAGAGGCAATACTATAATTTAAGGCAAAGTCTTATTCCTTATACTACCATTCATTTTTTTTTGGGTATGATAAAAAAAAAAACATATATATACAAATATTAAGGAGCACAACCGTTTACAAAACTGATACATTCAGTTGATAATATGTTTCTTGAGCACCAAACTGAAATCTTTGGACTGATTTCTGAAGGATCATGGACACTAAATGGCTGATATAAATGTAAAATGAAAATACCCAAATATTTCAACAGCATTGAAACAACATATTTTGAAACAAAATAAAAGCAGCTCTATAAGCAAAATACTTTTTTCAATAGAATCTTACTGACCCCAAACTTTTGATAGGTAGCGTAGGTCAACACCTTAAATATTATATATTTACAATATTGTACAGAAAGGACATGGAACTTGGAGTTTTGTGTGAAGTTTAATTAGGCTCTTGACACCAAAAATGTGCACCTTTGGCTAGTTAATCTAAATCCATTAACTAGCAGTGTGGCCAAACACCATTGTCTAAAGTGCTCAGTGCTTGTGTTTACATGTGTAAATGTGCAAGACCAGTCAAAAGGAGTCACAAGATTTTGCAAAGATGAAGAAAAAGACTGAAGTGAGAACTCCAAGTGTGATTTAAGGGTGGTTCCTTGTGCTACCTTTGCAGGTAGGGAGTGGGGTCCAAGTGCCATTCTCCAAGCACACACTCCTGCTAGAACCCTCCATGGTGTAGCCTGCATAACATGAGCACACCACCACATCTCCAAACTGGAACACTGCGCCACGGACTACACCATTTGCCACGTACATTGGTGGGCCACAGGACACCCCTGTGTGTGATTAAAATGGACCGGACCAGTAAATTAGAGAGGAAGATTCTCAGCATGGCTGAGCAGTCCAGTGAAGAACTAAAGAGAGCTTTTTGGGTCTTTGTTATGGAATGGCATTTTCATGCTCTCTCATTTTAAGTTAATAATTTTTTTTCACATAAATTTTGTGTAACAGGAAGCCTAAATAGTGTTGGGAACATACAAACAAAACAGGAGATGTTGCACGAGAAATGCACATTTGAGGAATGATATCATCGTATCTTTCCATATCTGAAAATAGTGATGTTACAAGCAGTGAGTAAAATTCAGCAGGTGTCTCACAGAGAGAAAAGTGAATATATACACATACTGACAGGATCAGATAAAATAAAAACAATAAACATACATTTAGAACTACACATATCATACTGCAGAGCTATCATGCAAAATGCCCAAGGATCAAAATATCACAAATTATACAACACAATAAAGGAGCATTAACTAACTATAAGAGAGCAGGCTTCTAATATTTTGAATGATAAAGTGCAGAAGTAACATGGGCGGAAGAAAATACAAGTGATTTCCAACAAAACAAACCAACACAGATAGTATATTATAAAGATACCATGCAATAAGAAAAGGAGCACTAATTGTGATGCTGCAGCCTGAATGAGGAACAAAAGATATTGGTCAAACTCACTCCTCAAGCTGCTGTAATCTGCAGCTGTGCTTGAGTCAGAATGATTAAATGTATTGCAAATGCATAGACAAAAAATCCAGAGTGTCTTAACCTACTACAACATAAATTTCCAGTTAACCAAAAAAAAAAAAAAAGGGGAAGTCAATTTGCTTTCTGTTTTGTTTATGCAAGTTGTTCATAATGTACATGGTTTAATAGAACCACACAGGATGCATGGGATAGAGAAGTGCAGAAGAGAGAAGCTAAAATACGATTTAAAGTATGACCCAAAGACAAAGAAAATGTATTTTAGATATTCTCTCTGTACTGATGATGAAGATGCTGAAAACAATCTGAAAATAACTTAGAATTAATTCTCCTGACATTTTGGTGCAAAATGCTTTTGGGGCTATAAAATCATATATTAGCATGAATATTTATTTGTATTTTTTATAATCTAAAGCCACTTAAAAATACAGTAAAGGTGGAAATAACAAATGTTTGTACTCACTCTCACACACTGATCTGATGGGGGTCCAGGTCTGATCACTCATGCAAGTTAAGAGGGCGATACTTTTTCCCTGGTTACCTTTGACCCGCTGACCTTTAGGACAACTGACTGATACCGACTGGCCTACCATGAAAACCATCTGAGTAGCATTGACACTGCCTTCAGTCCAGCCAGGAGGAGGGGGGCATGATTTGGCTGTGGGGGATAAGATTTGAGTCATGTACGGTATCTTCAAGCGAATTTATCTGATATTGTAAATGGCTTTGCTGACTTAAAACTACAATGAAGTAACAAGTTCTTAGAAATCTGAAGTTAAGCTTATGTGTTCCTTGTTTGAAAAACAGGTATTCTGCAATGCTCTCACTGATAAGGCCTAACAAAAGTCTTTTACCAATTTGGTTGTGGAATTTCTTATCCAAAAATGTCTGTTGTGCAAAATCTTGCAAAGTTTGAGGGAATGTCTGTTTTTGAAAGACTTGAGAGTGCACTAAAAACATCAATAAGTCAATGAACAAACAGTGTATTGCAAAAACCATAGTGCTTGACATACGTATACAGACAGGGAAAGGTGAACTCCAGGAGCCGTTTCCCACACATATGATGAGAGACTCTCCCTGCAGTGTGTAGCCTTTGTTACAGTGAAATTCAACAGCACGTCCGCTGGACATGTTGTGCTTCTGCACTTTACCATTCAGTAAGTCTATTATCCTCTCACAGCCACCTGGAACTGAGAGTTTGTGTGTATGTACATTTGTGAAAAGGAGAAGAAAATAAAAAAGGTTAAATAGAGGAACACTGAAAGACTTTGAATTTATACTGTGTTACTTAAAGGCTAAAGAGTGACTGTTTATTTATTCTTACATTCACATGATGGTGTAGGTAAGCTCCATTTTCCATCTGCTTGACAAGTGAGGTTCTGTGAACCAACCAAACTCAGCCCTGGATGACACATATAACTCACAAAACTTTGGTATGTCTGACCACTGGACACAGTAACCGCATGGGGAACCACAGGTGGAGCACCACATGACACAGCTAAAAACAAAAGACAAAAGATGAGTTTAGAGATCAAGCAGGATGATAATAATATTAATGATAATACATTAATTTTCTTACTACATTAGAATGATCTGCATCGTGAAAAGTCTTACCAGCACACAGTGGCTGAGTTCCACCCCAGGTTTTATCACCTTGACATGTCTGAACAGAATCACCCTAGATGACAAGAAATTAGAATACATTCTTTATTCTCTTGGTTTCCTCTTATTCATCTTTATTAGAAACAATTTTTTTTATTGGGGCAATGATTTGGGGTGAATATGGCATTAGTTTATATTCCTTCACTTTCATGCTGTTTCTTTGCAAAATATCTTTAGCTTCATTGACAATTAATTAATTTGTTTTAACTACTGTACATCATTTCTAAAGCCTGTGATGAACTAGCCATTCCTTCGGGGTTTTCCCTGCCTATGACCTGAGACACTGGGATAGGCTCTAGCATCCCTGCGACCTTACATAGGACAAAAAATGGATGGATAAAAATAATGTACCTGTAGTTCAAATCCTGATAGACAACTATAGTTAATAAAATCTCCATAATTGTAGCTCTTGCCCTCAACCAAGCCATTGAGAATGGGAAGAGGTTTCTCACAAATAACAGGCACGCAAGACTTGGAAGAGAAAGTTGGAGACCATTTGCCAGAGACCTGGATCAAATAAAAGGGAAATAACATATTAATAATAAAAAATTGTCATGAAATGAAGCAAGGAATGTCCACACAAAACAATCATCTTGACATATCACTTACTGAACATTCAGATAATCCAGGTCCCTCAAGATAGTACCCTGGTCTACAGGAGATTTTGACTGTGCCCCCTACAGCTGTGAGCTGCTTGCCTGTGATGACTACATGGGTGAGGTTTGCAGGCAGGCTGCAGGGTGAAGGTCGACATCTGATGCTGTGTTTGGACCAGGTGCTATCACTTTGACAGGTTATTGAATCTGTCTTTGTTGCTAATTCAAAACCTTCTTTACACCTGTGTCAAGTGGAAACATTCAGCTCTTGTTATTTGTTTAAATGTTATTTATACAATTCAGTTTTTTATGTTTATGTTAAGTCCGATTACCTGTACTGAGCTTTGCTGCCATAGGTTAACACCACTCCAGCAGTCTCTGCATTTGGGATAAGAGGAGGAACTCCACAAGAAATGGGTTCACAGTTCAGGTTTGGCTCTCCCCATCTGCCCAACCTTCCACAGGACAGATGGGGAAAACCTTTTAAATTATACCCTGGCCTACACCGGTAAGTGACAGTGTCAATGGAGTAGGAAGCTCTGCCTTGTACGACAGCATTAGGCACAGCTGGAGGAGGGCTGGAACATCTCCCTCGGGTGCAGATGGGTACTCCTGGACTCCACACTCCACCCTTGTCGCATATTGCCTCTGTGGGGCCAAGAGTTTTGTAGCCTTCATTACATCGGAACCAGATGCTTGTACCACAGGTGTGGTCTCGGCCAAGAATAGCACCGTACTTCAGAACTGGGGGACTGCAAACACAAGGTCTGCATTCTGGAACTTGCCCCAGCCAGACACCCTCGGCAGCACATCGCAAAACTGAACTGCCAACAACCTCATAGCCTGGGAAGCAAATATACTCCACAACATCATCAAAATTAAAGCTTGATCCATTCAGGTAACCATGGCTAATATCCTCAGGTGGGTCACATGTGACTATGTCACACCGTGGAGGAGGGTCATCCCATAGTCCGTCAGCTCTGCATATTAGTGTAGGATTTCCTGTCAAGACGTATCCAATGTCACAAGCATACCTAACCATACTGTTGTAACCATAATCTGTGCCTGTTACTCTGCCATTTTCGATTACGGGTGGTTGACCACAGTTGGCTGGGAGGCACTTTGGAGGAGCCTCACTCCAACTGCCATTGGCTAAACAAACACTGGTTGGTGTTCCCTGTAAGAGGAAGCCAAGATTGCAGTTGAACAACAACCTCTTTCCAAATGTATAGTCGTCTCCTTTTACTAAAACATCCTTTGATACAACAGGGCGCCCACAGGAGACTGCTCTACACGATGGAGCTTTGTTATCCCATTTCCCATCAACCTGGCAAGTTCTAGTTTCAACACCCTCAAGGACAAACCCATTATGGCACTCGTAGTGAATAAGTGCCTTGAAATTAAAGGATTTTCCAATCACCTCACCATTTGCAATGCCGCCAGGGTTACCACAAGAGATGGGCAAACAGCGAGGAGCGTCATCACTCCACTGCTTCCCAGAAATGCACTGTCGGATGGTCTGTCTATTAAGCTCATAACCCTCCTCGCAACTGTACTCCGCAAGGCTGCCAAGTGCGCTATCTGTTAACATAACTGATCCATATTCAGGGCTAGGTGGAGTCTCACATTGTACCAGAACACATACAGGGGCAGTTCCATTCCATGTGCCATATTCTTGGCACATCAACACAATGTCTCCATTAATTTCATACCCAGCATGACAATGATATTGAACCAGGGAACCATGAAAAAAGCTGTTTTCTACTGGTAAATGATGGCTTGTAAGAGCATCGTCTTCTGCTGACTGTTCTCTGACTTTTGAGTAGTCACCAAAATCAATATGCGGAGGCAGGCCACAGTCAGCAGGAATACATTTGGGCTCAGAGCTTGACCAGCCATGTTCTTCACAGGTGAGATGATTATTACCAACTAGTAGGAAACCTGGGAAGCAGCTATAGAAGATAGTTACCCCAAATTTGCGGTCCCGTCCCTCTACAAAGCCATTCTCAATTGGTTTTGGAGGAGAACAGTAGATCTGCACACAAGTAGGAGCCTCCTGCTGCCACTGTCCATTCTCCAAACAGGTAAGGGTTTCTGGGCCTTGTAAGTGGTATCCCCTGTGGCAGGAATATGTAACGGATTGGCTAAACTGAAGCCTGGAGTACCTAACATAGCCATTGACAATCTCCTTGGGCGCAGCACACTTAACAGGGTGACATACAGGTACACCTCCTATCCATTGTCCACTTTGACCACAAAGCACAGTGCTGTTACCTGCTAAATCATACCCTGCCTTACAGCTATAGACAGCAGTACTAAGATACATTAGTCCTTGAACATCCACAATTCCATTTGGTATGTCCTCAGGCTGTGGGCATTCAATAGGAATGCATTCGGGATAAGGTTTACTCCAGTACCCATCTGCCTGGCAGCGAACAGAAGCTTCCTTCCGAAGTGTAAAGCCAACCATGCACGAGAAGGTTACCACGCCACCAAAGTAAGACAGTGCTTTGGATGGGTCACCAAAGGCAACCTCAGGGGGAGGTCCACAAAAGACTTGTTTGCAGACAGGAAAAGAGTCATTCCACTCCTGGGATGGGGTACAACGAAGAGTTCGTGCACCATGGAGAACATACCCTTCCTCACAAGAAAGCTCCACAATGGCTGAGTTAGAATCTAATCCATGCAGTACAAGGTGATTCTCCTCTAATGGTGGTTCGGGGCACTGTACTGGGGAACAACGTGGGGTTACACTCTTGTCCCAATTTCCAAACGTTAAACAAGTCCATACAGAATCTCCTATGAGTTCATATCCCTCGTTGCAGGCAAATTCCACCTTGCTGCCGACTTCAAATCTGGAGCCATGATAACGGCCATTTTTGATATCAGGTGGTGTAGGGCAGGTGAGGAGGACACAAACAGGAGGATTGTTGTTCAACCACTGCTTATTGGCCATGCATATACGTTCAGGCTTTCCGGTTAGGTTATAACCATCATTGCAAGCATAGGTCACTCTACTGCTATACACATAGCCGTTCTTTCTCATTCGGCCCTATGGGGGAATAAGTATCATACATATGTAATTATGGATTAAATAAATGATTTAGAAATACATTTAATTGGCTCAAAATGTGCTAACAGGCAAAATTAGAAATAAAACTAAAAATGAAATCAATTTGGTACTAATATATAATGCATTACAGGGAGACGGTACTGTATTTACCTGGATAAAACCATTTGCCAAGCGAGGTGGGCTGGGACAGGAAATAGGCTGGCATATGGGCAAGACACCTCCCCACTCACCGTTGGCTTTACAAATTCTCCTCTTCTCTCCACGAATGAAATAACCTTTATCACAGCTGTACGCAATCACTGCTCCAAACCTATAATTGTTCCCACTTACATAGCCTTTCTCAATACTGTCTGGCTTTGAGCATCTGACAGGCATACAGCCAATGTCCAAAGGCAAGGGTGTCCACTCTCCCCCTATCATGCACCTCAGGGTTCCTGTTGTGTTGAGAACAAATCCCTCCTCACACTTGTAGCTGACCTCTGTGTTGCTTGAATACTTTGGTTTGTTGATGGAGTCCAGAATGGCGTGAGGTAAATCCGGGGGACGCTGGCAGAAGTCGGCAATGCAGTGAGGAATGCCAAATCCATCTGGGGGTGCCCAAACACCTTGGGCATTGCAGAACAGTTTTGTATTGTTACCAGCAGTGTAGCCGTCATCGCAGAAGTAGATAGCAGTGTCCCCAAAAAGCTGGTGTCCAGTGACAGGTAGAGCATGGTCAACTTGCGGTGGTGGTCCACAAGACCGAGGCACACACTGGGCAGAATAATGAGTCCAGTTGCCACTTGGGAGGCATTCTTGAGTTTCTACACCAAGAAGGGTGTATCTACAATAAGACAATATTTTACAAATCAATCATGTCATTACTAGAGTGACTGAAAAAGATATTTAATAGGGCATCAAACTAACGGATCAAATCCGTTGGCAACAAAAAAATGCATATATGAAATTAATTACCCCTCTTTGCAAACATAGGTGATCATGTTACCCAGTGTAAAGTTGTCACCCTTAATCACAGCATCCTTCAAAGGAGGAGGTTTGCCACAGTCCACTCTGGCACAGATAGGGGGAGGAGATGTCCACTCTCCTGATGACTCACACTTCAGTTCCATGTGACCCTGCAAACTTTACACGAAAAAAAGAAAACAAAAAGAAAAGGGAATGTCAATGCGTTCTCGGACATTTAGATGTCTTAAAACCAACCATACCATTCAGAATATTATTTTTCCATTTTTTTTTTATAGCAGGGGTCGGCAACATAAGGTACACATGCCAATATTGGTACCCTGTCCTATACTGTGCTTGCTACAGTTTTAATAAAGTCATAAAGGTATAAAGATGTATCAGACTTTACCTGTATCCTTCTATGCAGGTATACGTTAGCGTGGAGAGGTACACTTTCCCGTTGAGGGTATATTCAGCATAATCAACCAATGGGGGCTCACCACAGGTAACAGGCTGGCAAACATGGGGCTCTCTGCTCCACTTCAAATCCGATTGACACTGGCTTTCTATTGGCTCCTGAGGGACATACCCTTTCTCACAACTGCAGCAGAGCAGAAAATGCAAAGAATATTTGCATAGCAACCCACAAAAATATTGTCCTTTGTTGTTATGCTATTAAACAGAAATAGTCTCTCCCATATTAAAATTGATCTATTAAAGTTAGCTATACACTACCTCTAGAAAATGACTCTACATCTAACAGTGACAGTGATACCTGAAAGTCACCTTGCTTCCGTATGTGAAGTTTGACCCTTTCATGATTCCATATTCAGGGAGAGTTGGATGTGCACAGGACAGGGCTGTTGGGGGTAATCATTAGAAACAGCTAATGTTCAGTGTTTTCAGTAAAATGCAGACTTCAGAAAGTAATTGTTGTCATTACTGCATTAAAAGGGGTCATGAACCACCTTTTTATTATTTTGTAATGTTCTCTTTTAGGTCCACTAATAATGTTGTCAAGATTTTTTACATCAAAAACATCGTAATATAAAAGTAATAGGCTATTTTCTGTCCTGTTTTGACTCCCCTCCCCTCCCCTCTGTTTGAATAGGTGTGGTTGATTGTAGACTCTGAAGTAAATGGCCACTGCTATGATTGGCTAACAGTTGTGTATGTTTGACAGCCTACATCCTTCACAGATGAACGCTCCTATTATTAGGTTACAAGTGCATAAATACTCAGTATATATCTATTGATCTGTAATAACAAAGCAATATATTTTTCTCAGTTCATGACCCCTTTAAATTATCTTATGTTAGATACAAACAATGCATTTGTAGTGTGGGACTCCTTCAAAACAAAATACATGTAACTTTGACTGACATACAGTAATGTGAGATGAGTTGACAAGATATAAAAGCCCAATAAAAGCTGCTGGCTGATGTTCAGGATAATGTTCAGTTTGCTGGTAATATAAAATACTAAATTGCTCCATTAACATGGACTCAAAAAAGCTGAACAATTGTTTATGAGGTACCTATATATAAACAGTCAGGAATCTCTAGTAACAGGTCAGTTTCCCACTGAAATTGAAAAACAATGTATGCGTGTTGTGTATGAGTTGATTACATTTACATTTACATAGAACCATTTGGATCCCAAGACAAGCTCTAATTAGTTTGTTACGATTACCAATAACATTCAGCATATTTCCATTATATTTCCATTAGAATTAGCTTGGCTCTTTTAATTTTAGTGAAGAATAAAACAAGAATTATGTTTAAGCAATTGTCATGTGTGCTCGCACTGTTTTGTTATTTGCTATTCTACTGTTCAAACGTTTGTGATCAGTACGATTTTATATGTTTTATGTTAATGTTTTATTCTGCTCAGCAAGGCTCCATTTATTTGATAAAAAATGCATTAAAACAGTCATGTTGTGAAATATTATTGCAATTTAAAAGAACTGTTTTCTTATTTAATACATTTTACAATGCAACTTATTTTCTGAACTTTCAGCAGCCATTACTCCAGTCTTCAGTGTCACATGATCCTTCAGAAATCATTCCAATGTGCTGATTTGGTGCTCATGAAACATTTCTTTTCATTAAAACCCCACAAAAGTGAGCCGTACCATGCAGTGGAAAAGCACCATATGTAAACAATTATAGCCTTGCCTTTGCAGTATGGGAAATATCCCTTCCAAATTCCTTCTTCTGTGCAGGATAGATGAGGTGAGCCAATCAACTCATAGCCTTCCTCACAAGAAAAGACCACCTCACTGCCCATGATGAAATTACTGCCCTCACGGTGCCCAAACTCAGGAACACCTGGATCTTTACATTTTACTGGCTCTAATTAGAATAAAGAAAAACAAAAATAATTATCTTCAGTTAATAATAAACATGTAACCGTGTGGGCTTGAAGCGCAGTCATCTGTTGTATCTGTTGAAACTTTAAATATCCAATTTATGAGGATATTTAAGCATTACCTGTGCAGTTTCTTCCATCTCCACTGTAAGGGGGTATGCAGGTGCACATATGAGAGCCATCAGTGTTTTGGCAACTAGCATGTTCATCACATTCAGAGCCCAGAGAACATTCATCCACATCTGTAATATGAGCACGAACCAACACAAAAACAAAGGACAAACAATATGTAAAATGATATTCCAGGTGCACCTGTGTACAGTGATATTTGATCATTCCGGTATAGACCTATTGTCTATTCAATGCCTCTTTCAGGTTCTTTCCCTGATTTGTTGTGTATCTCTTACCCAGACATGCAGGTGGGATGCCAATCCATTTACCATTGATGGTACATAACATCTTACTTTCCCCTAGCAGGTAGAACCCTGGTTTACATTGATAAAGCACTGTGCTCCCAGCATAGAAGTCCTCTCCATGATACTGTCCGTGCTCCAGGTCAGGCGGAGGACCACATTCCACACCTACAGATAAAGGTCCTGGTACAGATTAATGTCGGTCCTGGTACTAGGTAATGAGTAATGTTAATACTACATTGTGTGTATATGAAGTACATGTATCTATTTGTGTTACGGTATGTGTTTGTCTGTGTTTGAAAATGTTACATTTAAGTTGTACGATTGTACATCAGTACAGCATAAATATATATTGGCTGTAATAGTCATTTGAACATCTGGTGGTTTAAACAGCCAGTGTATACATTTGTGTGTCCTCTGTTGTATATCTGTGCATTCCCATCACTCACGTTCACATATTGGCTCTGCGTGGCTCCATTGGCCTCTGTTTAAGCACTGCTGCACTGGCTCCCCCACCAGATAGAACCCAGGACTGCATGAGAACTGCACCTTAGAGCCCGGACTCACAGCTTTACTGGATGAGCGCAGTTGAGGCACAGAAGCCTCCACCAGGGGACAGTCTAAAAGACCAAAACAGTGGACAACAAATGTTACACTTTTTCACCACTATATATTTATGGCACTGTTTTTATTTTATTTATATATATATATATATATATATTATTCTCAAAGTTTATAATTATTTATGTGAGTTAGGTAGTTACATATAAGGATAAATGAGTACTGTTGTTACTGTGTGGTAGAAATATTCAGGAAAATTCACTACAAGGCCTGCAGTGTTTTGTTCTCCCATGCACACACATGATTGAATGATAATAATATATGACTTGACTTGATTCTTACCAGCACAGAAAATGCTCTTGCTGCTGGTCTTTACTCGGCCTGTGACCCCTCCTAAGAAGTCAGGCCATGCAAACACGTTCCCTTTCTGCAGATCATGTGGACAGCTACAGGCCAGAGACTTGATCTGAGAATAGTAGAAATATGATTATTTTCCGATCTCAGAGCAGTGCAGATTTTTTATCTCTGTTCTCTTTTAACTTAAGAGTAAGAATAAGGAATGTGTGTAAACTGTTACCTGCTGTGGTGTTAAAACATAGTTCCATATATTAAGCTGGCTAAGAGTGCCCACAAAGGACTCTACTGGGTTGAAGCCATCTCCCCTCTGGTCCTGATCCTGTCCAAGTACCAGAGCACCCCCTCCTGTTTAACGTAAGTATAGAGCAAACATTTCAGTTTCTGGACACACATTCTCTTTAAAGCACCATAAAGCAATGAAAGGGTCTTGAACTGACAGTGTGTTTGAATTCATTATTAGGTAAAAAGGTCAACCTGGTATGGTAGTGCCAGCTGATAGTCCTTTCCCTCCGTCTGAAGGGCTCCCATCAATATAAACTCTCCAATCACCATCCTTGCTGCGCCATGATACACCTATATGGTGCCAGAGGCCATCATTTACTGCTGGGCAGTCGGTGATCCGGTCCTTGCCATTAACATACAAGACCCACCTGAAAGTAAGAGAAACAAAAGAGGAGAGGAAAAGAGGAGAATGTAAAAAAAACAAAGAAAAACAAAGAAGGACCCTTAAACAAGAGTAAGGTGTAGGTAAAGTGAACTTACATAATGTAAAAATGTTAAACAGGTCATAGCATGTATTGAATTTATTTGCATAAATGCAAATTTTGCAACTTTTAAACAAAGCTCTCACCCATTGTAGTCAATAAGGAGGAAGGCATTGTCACTTCCCTCCACAGCGTAAGAGATGGGAGTTCCATAATTAACAGTGTCTGATGATCTCATCCAAAATGTACATGTGATCTGTGTAAGTGATGGCATGTGACTGTCCATCAACACGTAACCATGGATACCAGAAACTTCAAACTCCAGATCAAAGGAGGAGGACATTTCTGTTTGAAAAAACGGGAAAAGACCACAGATGATATGTAATTATCAAGGAGTCATGTTATACATGATATTTTATCAGTATATTTTTGGGCCCTGATGTTAATTTGCAATGTTATTTATGTTTTAACACAAAATACAATAATGTGTATGTATGTATGTATGTATGTATGTGTATATATATATATATATATATATATATATATATATATATATATATATACATACAGAGGTGGGTAGTAACGAGTTACATTTACTTCGTTACATTTACTTGGGTAATTTTTTGGGGTAACAAATACTTTTCGGAGTATATTTAAAGATGGGTACTTTATACTCTTACTTGAGTAAATTTTTGGGGAAAAATCTGTACTTTTACTTCGTTACTGTGGGCGACGCTCCTCTCGTTACTTTATCTTAATGCAATAAATGTTATAAATGCTTCAGTTTATTCAGTTTATAGATTTTCTCTGGGCAATGAGCGATGCCCATTCGCGAATGATTCATTCTTTTGAGTCAATTCTGTTCAAAGGCTTGATCAAACCAATTGGCAAACGAGTGAATAGGTTCATGAATCAGTTTGAATGAGTCGTTCTGTTCCCTGCCGCACGCGCTGAGCGTCTGAAGTGGTTCACTCGGAGTTGTAACGTTTAAGAACAGAAAGAGCATTGAAAACGTGGCTGGAACTGCACTGAATTGAAATCTGCAAAGGCTATTATTTGCTAGCGATGGAAATCCTTATTAGATGAACACCGCGTGTGCTGTCTACTGTTTAACAGGTAATAACTTGGGCTACATTCGATTACAGTACACGATACCACTGTGACATTAGTTTGTTGTACGTGTGTGGCTTATAACAGAGGGGAGTCAAGTTGAATGCAGCTTCCAAAAGACAAAAAATAGCCGATTAAGATTTTATTCCTTTTAATACAATCACACTGGTGCAAGTACGTTCAGCGAGTCATATTATCAGCTGCTAAATTCAGATCTGTGATTGCTTGCTGGCGCTGAGCCAGAGATAGATGCGTTTATACAGCGCTGCGCATTATAACCAATCACACATGATTCCTTTGAGCTTATTAAAACATTGGCCAATCAGAGGCGTTCAGATGAGTCATCGCTAAAATGCCGGTGCTTCCTTCACTCACTCACTGACTGAATACCTCTTTCTGGCGAATTCTCTCGTCAGAAACAACAAAGTGCAGATGTGTGTACGAATCTATAATTAAGATATTGATTTCACAGTGTTAACAGTTTCAGTGATTTTAATGGGAGTTTCTGAGAGTGATTGAAATCTAGACTGTCAGTGAAAATTATCTTTAATAATGTAAATGTTATTTGCTCTCTTTCTGAACAATGAAAGATTAGTAGCAATATTTATATCACATTAACTTTCAATGTTAAATTCACATTTAATATAAAGTCAGTCGTATTAAAAATATGTTATGGCATGACACCTATATCTGTTACTTAAGTAAACAGACAGGGTTTTATAATAAATTACATAAATTGGAGTAAAGGCTGATGAAATATATACATTTATACACACACACATACATTACCTACATTTTATCTATATATCTAAATAAAAATAGGCTCAGTATATATGACCCAAAGTAACTAGTAACTAACTACTTGAGTAGATTTTTTATCCGATACTCTTTTACTCTTACTCAAGTAACTATTCAAGACTAGTACTTTTACTTTTACTTGAGTAAATATTTCTAGAAGTACTTTTACTTGAGTACAGTTTTTGGGTACTCTACCCACCTCTGTGTATATATATATATATATATATATATATATATATATATATATATATATGTGTGTGTGTGTGTGTGTGTGTGTGTGTAAATTATATAGTTTTTAATAAATAAATCCTTAATAATTTTATTATTAACATTCATCTGTCAGACATCAGAAAGAAGCAGAAGTCTAAAACATGTTTTTGTAGATTAATTCTAAGAAATCATCTTTTTTGACTGGGGAGGAAGTTTTTACATTTACATAAGCCACAGTTTGTTATCAATCAGTACATCAAACTTTATCTGAAAAATAGACTGTATAACAGCGTGTGAAAGTTAACAGTCTACTGAATCTTTTTAAGTGCTTCTAGGAATTTTCCACAATTTTCTGGGAACACATCTCAATTAAATCTCAATTAAAGTGACACAAAGTCAAGTCACCTTTATTTGTATGGCCCTTTATACAATACTGGTTGTGTCAAAGCAGCTTTACAGAGTAAAATAGGAAAATACAAAGACTATCTCTAACAAGCCTTTGTAAAACTTCTCTCTTTGATGATGACTTTCCATTATTTTTTCATCTCTTTCCCTCTATACCTGTCTCACACCTGGTTCCGTTGAACCCAGGAGGGCATCGGCAGGTGAAAGTTGCCACTCCATCCATGCAGGTCGCACCATTCAAACACAAATTTGGAGCGCAGTCATCTACGTCCTCCTGGCACAGTCTTCCTCTGTATCCATTCACACATTCACACCTGGACACAAATGTGAGACAAAGTCTGTTATCTATCATATATCAGTTGTAACAAATACAATACATTATAACCATCCTCCTAATGCATATCCATTAACAGTTTCTACAAAGGCTTCCTCACTAACCTGAAATCATTGATAGCATCCACACATGTTCCTCCATTCAGACAGGGGTCGCTGTAGCACTCATCAACTTCAACCTCACAATTGTCGCCAGTGAAGCCCTGAGAACATGTACAGAAATATCCACCCTCCAAATCTTTACAAACACCTCCCTTTTGACATGGATTGGAAGCACACTCATTTATTTCCAACTCACAACGGGAACCTGGATGTAAATGACAAAGATATTCCTTGTAAATTGATTGGTGTGCTACAATTTAAGAACTTCCACTTTAATGTATTATAAATAATATAAATGATATTATATGCAAGTGAACCTGTGAATCCATCTGGACAGCTACATGTAAAGTGGTTCACTTCATCCACACAGAGTCCTTCGTTCAAACATGGAGAAGAGTTGCACTCATTCACCTCTGCCTCACACATCAAGCCTTCCAGAGACAAAACACAACACAAAATACAAGTGCACTCAAAAACATATGAAACATAATTTTACCTCACACTTGTGACAAGCAAACAATTCAATATTCCTATCATAATTTGTATTGCCATACTATCTATTAAACCTTAAGTCACATCACATCTTCTTTTACGATGCAAAAAAACATTATTTTAATGATGATGTTACTAAAAACATTTTATCAGTATAAAGGAAAAATATATTTTTTATGCATTTCCATTTCATCAATAATAGAACAGCACAAAAAGTGGAAAGTGGCTAATGTTTAATATTGTTACTTTTGATTAAAGTAAGCAGTTTACAAACTGTGTGAGATCATATTTCATTTTATTTGTTTTGATTTGTTTTGAATTATCCTCGTACTTTCAATTATATTCTTTTCAATTTCAATTTGCCGCCTTGAACAAAACACCTCAGACACCTGCTTAATCATGGCCACGTTTTAAAGAGGCGAAACAATGGCCTGAATGGAAAAAGTGTTGTAAGGTTCTGAGCATGAGAGCTTGTGTAGTTCCACTGCCAGACCCAAGAGATTTAGAGACAGCTCAGTCCATCACAATGGTTAGACAAATTCCCTCAACAGTTAGGAATCTGGGGTTTAATTGCCTCAAAAATGTTAATCATAGGACTCGGCATTTACATTGGGATTCCCCAGTGTGAAGTTAAAATGATGTCAGATTATGTGAGTGGACTTAATGGTTGGAGAGTTTGACTCCTAACTCTAAGGTTGTGGGTTCAAGTCTCGGGCCGGCAATACCATGACTGAGGTGCCCTTGAGCAAGGCATCGAACCCCCAACTGCTCCCTGGGCACTGTAGCATAAATGGCTGCCCACTGCTCCGGGTGTGTGTTCACTGATGTGTGTGTGCACTTTGGATGGGTTAAATGAAGAGCACGAATTCTAAGTATGGGTCACCATACTTGGCTGTATGTTACATCATTTTCACTTTTTTCTTACCTACAAACCCAGGCTGACATTGACACCGGAAATCTCCCATGCCATCTCTGCACAAGCCACCATTTTGACAAGGAGCAGAATCACATTCATCAATGTCGCTCTCACACTTTGCTCCTGTAAGGCAATGAATGAGGAAAATGTGCAAAAAGTGGACAGTGTTTCATCTCAACCACAGAGGCTAATCTATCAGAATGATATAATGTAATACCAGACTAACTGCATTATTAAACCAAATTTAGTTGGATCAAGTGAGCTGTCTTAAGTATAACTTGAAACACATTTCAATACTTAGAACTACAGAAAGTATTAGATAACAATACATAGGGCAACTATAAAGTATGGAATGATATTGCGGACATTATTCAAAAGGCATTGCAAATTGTATTTGCAATTGCGTTTTCAATTTGTGGACGCATAAAATGTGACATAATCCAAACGCAAATGCAAATCGCGCATTACCGTTTTCATTTTCGATTAAGTGAACGCACAGTGTCTGCTAAATTTAAAATGGAAATGCAAAGTCCGTTTGCAATTGTGTTTTCCATATCTTACGAGCTATGAGCCTGTCATATTTAAATAGCAATATTAATTACCACATTTGCCTTTTCACTCTCTCTGCACTGTGCATGTAAACTGCCAAAACTCAAATGGAATCGCACTACCTTTTGCATTTGAATTTCCAACGTCTACACGGAAACCTGTCAATCAAGTGACGGGGTGGGGCCATTTTATTGGGCGTGTTTGCATTGGGAAGTTAAGATCGTACTAAAATGTACCATGTTTTTACTAGGGTAAATATGAGTTAACGATAGTGTTTATAATTAAGCCACAGTTGCCACAAATGTACAGTTGTCTGAGACGTTATAAAATGTTCTTTAATATCATGAACCATAAAAACTTAGTCAGTGTTTTGCTATTGTTTATTTTCATAATAGGTATACACAGGCCACAAGTTAAGACGGTCACAGATCTGGTGCTGATTCAGTGTGGTTAGTGACTGTCATCTCTAATGGCATACCATCTTTTAGCCGAGTTCGAAACCCGGGCCAACACAGACGTTCTTTATTTTTTTGTTTATCCTACTAACTTCAGCCGCTGATTTCGGACTTGCATCCTCAGTAGTTCAGACTTTGTGCATTCGACTCGGGAGTGTGATGTCTGCGAGGACGCAGGTCCGGTAATTCTGCAAACAGCAGCGTACTTGATAACATGTCAGCTAGCCTTGACTACTGCAATTTTCCTCACTGTATGATCGCCCGTTTGGCGGCTGAAGTTAGTAAACAAAAAAATAAAGAACGCCTGTGTTGGCCCGGGTTTCGAACACGCGCTAAAAGACGGTATGTTATTAGAGATGACAGTCACAAACCACTGAGCTACCAAGCTACACTGAATGAGCACCAGATCTGTGACCATTTTAACTTGTGGCCTGTGTATACCTATTATGAAAATAAACAATAGCAGAACACTGACTATATTTTATGGTTCATGATATTAAACAACATTTCATAACGTCTCAGACAACTGTACATTTGTGGCTACTGTGGCTTAATTATAAACACTATCGTTAACTTATATTTACCCTAGTAAAAACATGGTACATTTTAGTACGATCTTCACTTCCCAATGCAAACACGCCCAATAAAATGGCCCCACCCCTGTCACTTGATTGACAGGTTTCCGTGTAGACGTTGGAAATTCAAATGCAAAAGGTAGTGCGATTCCATTTGAGTTTTGGCAGTTTACATGCACAGTACAGAGAGAGTGAAAAGGCAAATGTGGTAATTAATATTGCTATTTAAATATGACAGGCTCATAGCTCGTAAGATATGGAAAACACAATTGCAAACGGACTTTGCATTTCCATTTTAAATTTGGCAGACACTGTGCGTTCACTTAATCGAAAATGAAAACGGTAATGCGCGATTTGCATTTGCGTTTGGATTATGTCACATTTTATGCGTCCACAAATTGAAAATGCAATTGCAAATACAATTTGCAATACCTTTTGAATAATGTCCGCATTATCATTCCATAATAAAGGTTTACAACGTTGTTTTCCAAAAGCAGACCGAACAATACAGCTGGTTTTTCGATATTACTTGTGAGTTAAATCTACAGAACATGATAACCTGTGAATCCTGGAACACAGGTGCAAACATATCCGACGCCGACTTCCTCACAAGTTCCTTGGTTTTGACATGGATTCAGGAGACATTCATGGAACATCTGCAGGAGAGAAAAGAGCCCGAAGGGGGTGCTGTGACTCCAACAAAAAGTAAGGATAACCATTAACCAAAAACATATCTGAATGTCATTTCATAAAGAGTAAAATAGCGAATCAGTTGACATCTTCAAACAAAATGATACAAAAACTTTCTTTAGTACAATTTAAACTATAGTAATAACTGTTTAGTGGCTGTATGATGTCATTTTTCTCAAGTTCACACAAGTGAACTATAACATAGATTAGCAGCATGATCCAATACTTTTGCGAAATGTAATTTGTGCCATCTTGCCTTAAAATCAGATATTTGGTATTTAGTATTTAATGCACAGGCATTCATAAATTTATAGGTTCCAAATTCTTTAAAGGACACAACATGTGTTCCAAACACACTAAGAACACAATTCAAAGATTCATTTCCAGTTTTGACTACCAACTACTGGGAGTGACGACTCACCTGGCTACTGGCTTGATAATCCTTTCTCAAAACAACTTCTGGCGCTGCAGTTTCACTTTCCTCTTTAGGCAGGAAACTAGAGCCAAAGCCTGAGTCAGACCAAGAGAAAAGAGAGAAAAAGCTATGATGAGAAAGATATTTGAAAATGAAACAGACAGAATAAGCACAACACATAAAAAAGATGTGAAAGAGGGGAATTTCTGCTGTCAAAACTGGAAAACATTTTCCAGAGGCATTCATCATCCTCATCTTTTCCACACTGAGGCACTTTTTTTCCTGTGTGTACAGAGAATCAAATTCCAATATGTGCATTGGATTCTCATTGCAAATCGTTCACACACCTACCCAAAGACTGAAAATGACCTTTATATTCCGGTGGTGAATGAAGAAAACCTTTACACACCATGGTCTTGGACAAGCATAATTTTATATCGCATTAAAGGTTAAGTGGAACATTTATTTATGTTAGAATACTTCCTCTTACCAAGCCTTCCTATAATAAGCTGTTTAGCAGAGAATTGACAAGTGGAAACAATCATTATTTTTTAAATTCTGGTTACTTGCCCCACTAGTGATGCAGAAATTAGAAGCATAAACTATTAATATCCAGCATCAGATCTGGACATATACACTACCATTCAAAAGTTTGGGGTCAGTAAGATATTTGCGGGCTATTAGTGTGTGAATTGTGGGAGTTTAATATGTATCTACATGAATAAGTGCCTTAGCCTACCACTGAAATTACCTGAGCAGTTGAATTATTTTTCTAGAAAACCTTGCTTATTCAATAACGTGCATTTACTGCATGGACGGGGCAAAAACTAAGTATAAGCATTTTAAAATACATGTATACAGTTCAGTTGAAAACTTACCCATTTCGACTTACTGTTAATGCTGTTAAATTGAATGTAAGAAACAAACTGCCTGCTAAACCACAATGTTAAAAACAACAACACTGAAATAAGAGCTTGTGCGATGAAAGTTGAGTTTGTTACTATATAGCATATTTATACTATATATACATATATCAACAACACTGCAATAAGTTGCATAGTTAAAATAGCAATATCTACAGTCTAAATTTCTGAACTGTATCCCACCCCCTCCCCACCCTCCACAAAAAAAAGCTTTTTGTGAGCACAAGAGACAAACATGGACAGCAGTGTACTGAACAGCAGGAAAACAAAGGGAAATAAAATGACAAGAATAAATGTAGAGAAACATACTGGAGCACTGTTGGATGGCTTTGGCCCCTGCAATTGAGGTGGTACCATAAAAGGGGCAAGAGAGACAGTAGGAACGGCCCTCTTCAGGCTGGTAATAATCTCTGGGACATGGGTAACACGGAACTAGACCTGTCCGGGAGAAATGACCAGCGGAACATGGTACTGGAAAGAGGGAGAGAAAGAGAAACCAAATGTTTTTAAAAACTAAATGGTAATTTTCTATCTCTTATGTTTATCTTATATGTTTTAAGTAATTCTTAGGTGTGTTTTAGTAATAACTCTTCAGTAATTCAATAATTCTCACCACCGCACTCATTGACATCCAGAGCCCCTCTATTGACAGTGGTCGTGGTGGAAGGGCAGGGCAGACAGACCCGAGAGCCGAAATCTGGCTGGTATTCCCCTAAAGGACAGGACTCACAGGTCTCCAACCCAGTTAATGATGAGCTGCCAGGCTGGCACTGCGCTGGAAACATGCACACACACACACACACACTCACAGAGACACACTTGGACATCCCATCTATAGTATAAGCAGTTTTCTACTGGAATGGAATTTAGTGAACTAACATACAGAGCGATCATTTTAGATCAATGAATCAAGCTGACTTATTACCTTTGCACTCTTCCAGGCTGCGGGAATGGAGGTATGGAGTGGAGAAGCCATCTGGGCATGACTTACACTCCATCTGACCCTCCTCATCCTGATATGACCCTCTCCAACAGCTCTCACACTCGCCATACTCCAGGGAGAAATACGTCCCTACTGGGCATTGCACTATGGGTCAAATACCAACAGGAATGTCAAAAAGGTGTTTGTTCCCAATTCATATGCAACTGGCTGGCACTTTTTGTGGTATATTTGCAGTTCATTTGTGGCTAAATAGTTTGCTGCAAATGTTTTCCAGAATGTTTTCTAATCCATAAATGCTTATTACTCCGGAATCTATATTAGCACATTTTTACTCCTGAATATATAAGATGTGCCCTTTTGAATGTGCATTTTAACATGCATTTCATTTTCAAACTCACCACACACCCTGCCTTTGAGAACAGACCCTGGCTGGCAGTACAGTGTAGCCCTTTTACTCTCCAAGGATTTGGGGTCTGCAACGATCATCTCTGACGACACACGGAAGGAAGAGAACGGTTGCTTGCTCATTGTCCGCTTAATCCGATTGGTCAGATGCTCAAGTGCCCTCAGCAAACGTCTTTGATTGACTATTTCCGCCGAGTCGTTCCTCGACAAGGGCATTGGGATGCTTGCTGGGAAGAAGGAATGGCGTTGGAAGAAGATTCAACTAGCTTTGAATGCAAAACTATTTTTTCATCACTATTTTACCTGTGATGTTGAAATGGATTTGTATCTTTTGCTCTCTGGTAGGGCCAGTGATTTTGCGATGGCGTTTGGTCCTCATGGAATAGCCATGTTGTGATGAACCATCTTGCTGCAAGTGGTGCTCTGGAGCAAAGCCAGTGTCAAAATATGCATAGTCCTGGCCATTCTGAGAGCCCCAATTACTGCCCCATCCTCCAGGACCTGAGGAGAAGAAAAAATTATTTACAGTTTATGACTAATTTAATCTATAAAAAAAATTACAAATAAATGTAAGAAAAAACTAGATAGTTTAATTGTTTGAAAAAAGTGCTCATATGTGGGAAAAAAAAATTCAAACCATCTTATCAATGCAGATTTTTGTTTATTTTATTTATTTTAATTTCAGTTATTTATTAATTTAGTAATCTTCAATGTACATTTAATGTTTTCAAATTTATTTTAATTACCAAAAACAATTTTTAATAGTTTTATTTTTAGTTAGTTTTAATTATTTTAGTTATTTTTTACCAATAGCAAATGCGTTTGGATAATCATAGTTATACTCCAGGCACTGTCCGGGTAAAGTCATTTCCAGTCGGCAGGTGACATCATCTCCACTGCAGATTTTAGGGACCTATGGAATTATGATTATAAAAAAAAAAGAAGAAAAAGAAAAAAAAAGATATAATTCAAGTCATGCGGCCATAGTATATGTACATGTCTTTATACTTGTGTGTCAGATCTCACCATATCTTTAAGAACAGTTGAAAACTCCCCTGTGAAGGACTTTAGCAAGTCAAGATCATCACAGCGGGATGCTTTAAACAACATCTCAAAGGGCTTAAAGCCATTGTTTGCAATTCTGTTCACTGTAAATGGGAGATACATAGGAGACACATTCATAAAGAAAATAATAAAAATGAGATTTTTCTGTGTAGTGTCTGAGTCGTAAGTGGAAATTACTAACGGTACAGCAAAAAAGAAAGACAAATGTTGCGAATACTCACGGGAGCAATCAGGTCTGTCTGGTGAACGGGGCGGCTCCCAGATTCCATTATTGGCGCAAAAGTAGCTGTGCACGGCATCCTGGGTAAGACTGTAACCTTGTCTGCATATTAGAGAACAGTTTATTCCCTCCTCTGTCTTGGCACATGAGAAATCCCCATTCACTGGAATAAATGGCTTCTCACAGGTTGAACCTGAGGATAGAAACAGCACCATAGAATTAACTTTATTTAAATAGGAACAGCATTAATCTTAACTTGCTAGACAGATTCACACAGATACACTTTATTTCATAAGAAAAACTAAAATAATTGACTATAGCATGCTTTGCGGAATGACAACAATAAGACGTCCACGCTGACATACAGTACCTTGTACAGTAATGATGAGTTCACAGCTACGGTTGTTTCCAGAAGGATCTGTGGCTGTGTAATACACTGAAGTTTCTCCAACAGGAAATACACCTCCAGATGAGTGAGTACTAGAGATATTCAAATAGGCTCCTGAGAAAAATAAATAAATAAATAAATGACTTAATACAGGCTAGGAAACAGCAAAACTATTACATAGACTACTGTTCAAAAGTTTGTGGCCAGTAAGATTATATATGTGTATGTGTGTGTGTGGATATATATATATATATATATATATATTAATAAAATTATATATAAAAATTATACTTTATCACAGATGCATTAAATTGACCAAAAGAAAATATGTTAATAATAAGACATTTCTCTTACACACCAGAACAGCATATCAGAATGATATCTGAAGGATCATGTGACACTAGACTAGTGAAATGGCTGTTGAAAATTCTGCTTTGCCATCAAAGGAATTTAAAATGGTAAAATATATCAAATAAGAATCTTTTTTTAATTGTATTTAAATTTAACAATATAACTTCTACTGTATTTTGATCAAATAAATGCAGCCTTGGTGAGCATAAGAGACTTTCAAAAACATTAAAATATCATACGGACCCCAAACTTTGGTACACTAGTGTACACTACATGTAATGTTATATAAAAGTATGAGGACGTCAATTTGTGCATGTATAGCTAATTTGTAAAAAAAAAAAGAAAAAACATCTGTATTAATCTGTCTTTTTACAGCTACAACAGCTTACACAGTTCTGTAAAGTTTTTCTACTTGATGTTGGAACATTGGTGCAGGCTAGAGAATTCTTACACACCAGACTTTTCAGTCTCTCTGCTTTGTGCGATGGGGTATCATCATGCTTGAGCAGAAAAGTGCCTTCCTCAAAATGTTGCAACAAATTTAGAAGCACACAATTCCCTAGAACAGTGGTTCCCAAACTTTTCCATTCCACGACCCACCTAGACAATTTTAATCTATTTCACGACCCACCAAAATATTTGAGAAAAAAAAAAAAACGGTTGACATTACTTTAAGCCTAATCTTACTTAAAAGTTTGATGACAGAAATTAAGTATTTAAGAAAAATAACCCTTTTATTTTAGAGTACACCTGAAAAATGGCACTACTAATATTTAAGTAAAAATGTTTGTTTACAGACGTTAAAATATGTAGTGTCCATAAAAACGTGCTCAATCCAGTGAACTGTAATCTGCGCTGCTGTTTTGTTGCAGAAAATGGATTCATGATAATTCCGTGTGTGTCGGCGAGAACGGAGCACAATCCAACACTTTTTTAGAAAATCATAAGAAGCAATGCAGAAATAAATATATAAATATATTGGCAATAAATATATTGGGCAAAACATATAACACCTGAGGCACCACTACAGTGAGCTTTATGACCAATGCATGGCAAAAAAAACATGAACACGAAAACATGAACCCTGAACACGGGATTTATTTTATTGTTTTATTATAATCTTTTGCCAAATGTCTAGATTTTGTTTGACATCTTTACTTAGTGATTATTTTGACTTAAGTCTGTTCTAGAGACATGTTACAACTTTTTGATAAAGCTCTCATTGGTTTTTGATTTTGGAAATGTTTCAAATTTATACTGAATGCATTTATGACTGTAAAGCATGCCTGTGTGTGTCAAAATCGTGATTAATATCGAAATCGCAAAATTGATCAAAAAATCGTGATAGGTTTTTTTTGTCCATATCGCACAGCCCTATTGCAGATCACTTAAGTTGTGCAATCTGGCATTAGCCAACGATGTAACAGGTACTTTCACAGGCATTACCACAGGGAGCAATGTGGAGCGCCACAAGGACTTGCTCTGGTCAACCACACAGTCCTACAAAGCATGATATGCTACTGTACTACTCCTCATGAGGCCTGGGAATAACAGGCCTTGGTGCCAGAGGAAAGTAATTGCTAGATTGTTTAATGGCACAGAACTAAGGGTGCTACACTTTGGTCAGACAACAGTCTTTCAAGGATCATATACACTTCACAAACTCAAAGACACACACACACATGCATGCACATATCAGTACCCACAACCCTCATACAAATATCCACTAAAATATGTTTTTTTGGACCACACTAAGGCTTCTTGTCGACGTCACACCACACTGCCCCAACATCAGCATGTTTTGTTTTTCCATGCCCACACCCTGACACAGGTTTATTTTTAGCACAGACAAAACTCCCTCCAAAACCCGGCAGACCCAGACATATGTCAGACAGTTTGGAATAGCCCTGGAACTTCTCTCTGGAAAAGTGTGTGTGTGCGTCTGTGTATTCACGTCCGAACTGGTTAAGAACAAAATGAATTATCTTAAATACAAAACAAAACATATTTTTTGTAGGAAAACATTTCCTTCACAGAGTTCTGAAAATGTTCATAAATCAAACCATTTCCATTCCCTGCAGCTACTAAAAGTTCATTCAACCACATTCAACCTCAGGTGTCCTGAGTCAAAGCCTCTCTGTGATGGTTCTACCAAACGTCAATTCCTGAAGATTAATTTTCTCATTTCTCATTCATTCAAGTAAGGCCTACAGTTTCCTGGACCTGTATTATATTTTATCTGAACATAAAATAAAGTATAAACATGATAAACATAGCCCAACAATTGACATTGTTACTCTTTTTGATGTATATATTTATTAAAACAGCTAAAAATCATGTTAAATTGCAGCAGAAGACTCCCTGTGGGAAGATGATGTATTTTTGTGTATATGAACTAATAGATACACTAATAGATGACTGGCTGTAATCAGTGAGCAAGTTTAGTCATCTTCAGTCTTGGTTGCTAGTAAACAATAATTACAGTATATGACATCACAACAATGCCTAATAATTTGTTGAGTTACAGATAGCAGTCAGTAAGGCAATAGCAACATTATCAAATAGCTTTTATGTCAAAACAGGAGAGGCACAGTGCAGTGTCTCACAAATACCGCCACAAAATTCTAATGGATCATAATTAATGCATTTTTTTAATTCTGCTTAGTGCACCTTTAAACACTTCTTTGACTTTTTCACTCTCTTATAAAGTAAACATATATTTACCAGAATTGTCTGAAAACTGAGGGTCTTCCCAGTATACTGCAGTTTTTTCCCCAGTGGCCTTAACGGTGGGTGGAGATCTGCATCTGTCAATCAAAGGGGGTTCCGTATCTAATGAAACAGAGTACAGAACAGAATAATATTGCAAAAGGTTGAACATGGTATAATATTGAAATGAAAATACTGTGATACTTAATTATTAAAATATTTATTTTAAAATCTCAGGGGTACTTCAAGTAAATCTATTAAAGGGAAAGAGGTTCAGATGACAAAAAAGTTTGGGAATTCCTGCATTACATGTAAAAATGAAATAACATGAATTTGTGCATTTTAATGTGTTTGAAAGACAAAAGCCTCCCAAATGACATAGTAATACATGTTTAAATAACCAACTGATTGATAATTAAAAAAAAAATAATGTGTTCATCAGTAGCTGATATAATGTTAAAACACTTCTCAAACCTGATATTATTTTTGTAAATCAGTGGTCAAATGCTGTGTGGCCACCTGACTATTGACTGGTCTTTGTGTGAATGTCCACAAAACTGGAAGATTTTCTGAGTGTATACTGTATAAGTGGCAGGCTATTTTAGAAAGTACTTTTTAAAAAATGAAAAAGAGGAATTAGAAAGAATCAATAAATTATTAATAATTTACTGCCATTGTGTAAATAATATGCAATCATGTAAATAATACATAATCATGTAATCAATATAAGAGTGATTCCGAGGATTTTAAAATTTAATTTAATCGAACTACAAGTACTTAATTTTGTGAATCTGATTACGTATTCCAGATTACATGGAATCAGTTAATACTCGGCTCTGAATATGACCATGTAAATGACAATACTCATACAGTTGTAGATGGAATCCAACCTCACCAACTACAGTAACAGTGAAAGAGCAGTTGGCCTTGTTTCCTGTGCGGTCGGTTGCTGTGTATGTTATGAACTCAGTTCCTATAGGGAAAGGCTGCATGGGGTTTAGAACAGGAGTCACCTGCACCACAACCTGAGGAAGAAAGGCAAAACCTCATTTTAAAACAAATACACAAAACCTGAGTATTTGATTCAAAAGGGGGGAAAAAAAGAAAAGAAAAATTAAAGAGCTGATGTAAAACTCACCTCATCTCCAGAATTGTCCCCAAGCATGGGTGCACTCAAACTGACGTTAGCTGACCTCTGATGTTCATCAGTCTCAGTGATGACATCACCAGGACACTGAATCCAGGGAGGCTCTATATCTACAGAGGAGAAAATCAGTTCAGGGTTTAAAAGTCTCCATAATGTCAACCCTATTACCAATTACTGATTCAATTACTGATGTAAACATGCCATAACGATGTCACTCATTACCTCTAGCTATCTCATCTTTCATCTTTTGCTCTATGTAAAACATTTATGATGTTAAAAGATTTCATCCCTGTTGGAGCTTGATGTCAAAATAATATATATATATCTTTCTATCTATATATACACATACACAGTATATATTTATTGTATATAATATATATTCATTGGTAACTGTTCTAAATATCTTCTTTTGTGCTCAGCAGAAGAGGGAATGCCATGAAGATTTGGTAATGACATAAGGTGAGTTAATGATGAAAATTATCTTTTTTGGGGGAAGTTTTTTAATTGAAACAAAATTGCTTCTGAAAGTATAAGTTCTACAGGTCAAACCTCAGCCTTTTTGGATTAACAACCACAGACATGAAACCCTTTAAGTTTCTACTGCACAGACATGCACGTTTTGATTAAAATCCATCTTGTCAGTGACAAAAGTTTAAGGGTATGTAGATAGATTTACTTTGACCATAAAGACAAAAATGCTGATGGGATTTTTGGTTCAGTGTATAGAAAAGACCAGTGTGAACTTGCTGCTAAACATCATTTGTTCCTTGGAACAGATAAAGTCAAACAGGTTTGAAACATACATCCAAATAAATGAATTCTGGGTAAAATCTACATTCCTAGATTCATGTTGAGAAGTAGCTGTTGTTGCAGTAATATGACCTTTATTTACAGAGGTGTATCATTATCACATGCAGCTCAGAGTATAACATGCTAATCACACAATCTGCACTCTCCTTCCAAACCAAACAAATACTTGAGAACAGAGAATACAGAAACGAACGTTCGGTCATGATTTCCTCACATCGTTCCAAACCCATATGTCTATTTCTTTAATGATATGACTCTAGATTCCCTGTTAAGTCATTTGCTGGTGCATCTGCATAGAGGAACACTGACTGACTATAATTATTACATCCAACTTGGAGTAGAGCTTATTAATCACACAGCCTCTGCTCACCTCCAAGCTAAACAAATACTTCATCATTAGACTAACAGGTCCTAGAAAGAATCTGGATCTGGATAATCTCTATAGACACTGATGAGCCACAAACTCAGAAAACACCATTCTCTACTCTCACCAGTAAATCTTTAGATCTTGGAATCCTTAGGTTTTACACAATAGTGTAACTTTGTTTGATGATCTTCCACTTATTCTGTTGTTCATCATCTTAAAAGTTTTGCAGCAACAAATTTAATGCACCTGTTTTACTGGCAGGACATCTGTCCCATTGCAGCGCATCATATTACAGCAGAACAAAGAGGGATGTTTCAGCCACGTGTAGATGTATTTGCACAGGGACACACAAAACATACTCTCACATGTCATTATAAACACAAACAGAAAACAAATCACCTGTACAGGTGGCTTTATGTAGATTGTCGCTCCAGTTTCCAGAAGGCAGACATCTGACTTCAGAGTTACCGATGAGACCATAACCATTGGGACAGGTTAACTGACACGATGCTCCGGTACTGACCTCATTCTTCTCACAGGTAGGAGGAGACAGACGGATATGCTTCAAAGTATCAATTGGACGACAGCGTACCTCTTAGAAAGTGAGGAAAGAAAAGGAATGAGACAGAAAAAGAGAGAGAGAGAGAGAGAGAGAGAGAGAGAGAGCATGCACAAATATCTCAAGAAAGGGAAATGTGACAGCGCTTGTTGACCACACTGCTTGAAATTCTTGGAAACAACCTCAACACACACATAAATCAGTGTGACATCTGGATCACCCTGTACTGCCAAAGTGAAAGAAAATGATGAGCACAGAGAGAAATAAAATAAACGAATTACAGTGAAGACAAGAAAACATGTCATACTTAAATGAGCCAAAGGTATTCCTGGAAAATCAGTCCAAACAATACAACTACAAAGATCGAAGAAATCGAGAAGAGCAAAGCAATGCTGACTGAAAGTCAGTAGAGGGATGGACAGATCAAAAAAATCATATAGTTACTCAAGATGGAAGTTGATAAAAGATATAAAACAGTATTTTGACTGGCCATGTTCACAGATTCCTTTTTGCTTTTGTATACCTCTAGGAAGCCAAGCGTAAGGTGTCTGTAGTTTTGTGGGTAAAAACTAGTAGGTTTGTGGGTAAAGAGTGGCTGCCCCAGCTGTGTGTGTGTGTGTGAGATGAAGCACTGAGACTCTGATAATGAAAAAACAACCCACAAATATATTACAATTATGTATTTAGATACATCAGACTGATTGACTGTCTTGTGGAGATCAGAGACATAGTTATAAAAACAAAGCTTATGCCTTCTTGTGGGATTACATGGTCTCAACGCATAAGACGTTTTTTCCCGATCATTTCTACAGTTTCTAAAACTACACAAAAATATATTTGACTACATTTGAATTCGGCAGGACGATTAGTCTTGCTGTGCACTGATTCTGCATAATTATCCATTAAGCAAAGTTTTTATTTTCATACTTAATAATCACACTCAAATAAAAACCTTTGTATACAACTCAGCTACACATAAGGTAGTTTTCATAAAAACATGTCTTGACGGTTTATTTAAACATGCATATATAATAAACCATAATTAAGCTCCCTTTAGAGTTTTAATAGTTAAATAATGAGCTGTAAACACTGGATAACTTTACAAAATAAATGCAACGTTAAGTGACATTGTTCACAAGCTGTTCTTCTTTCTTTCGGTTAAAATGCTTATTGAGCAATCACAAGACATGATACATTCTGGCAAACTGTACTTTTTCTTTTAACATACGTTCTTATGTTCATTTGTTTGTTTTGTGGTATTACTTGTATTAAAGTAGCGCTCCAGTTAAACTGAAGCTGCTACACCAATCTGTCGTACCACATTTAAAAGAGTGTCAAAACAGCGTTTATTGTTTGAACATTGTGATCAAATGTACATGATTTAAATGTTTCAGAAGTAACAAATCATAAAACTCTTTGTGATATACACATGCACACAAATAGAGCTGCGATCTTACCGACACACCGGGGCTGTGGTCCACTCCACTGTGAGGTGGCCAGACAGGTGAGTCTGGCTCTGCCCTGTAGTCTATAGCCCAGTTTACAGCGCACCAAACACTCCAGCCTGTGGGGGGCAGTCTGCTCACTGCAGTTCAGTACCCCATGACGCGGAGGAGAGAGATCTGGGCAAGAGCGAACTATGGGAAAATACCACACACACCAGACAGGGGTTAGAGCATCGCATAGAAGGTTTGGTCCTATGTAATTAAAACTTTGCTGAATTGGACAAACTTTAATGATTCCATGGAATGACACTGAGCTAAAATGGACAGCTGTGAGAAACAAAAACAGAAAAGATGGTCATACTAGAGATGAAAAGAGATTTTAAGAGCAAATGAGAGGAAAAAAAAGAAAAAGCTCAAGAGGTCTGTGGTTAGGACTTTGAGACCTGTAATTTATTTACAAACGAAGAAAAACCAAAAAAAAATTATTTCAGACCTGAGGTCACAAGAGAAGGAACTCTTAACAGGTAAACTTTCATACATGCATCTGTCTGAGTGTGATAGGTGCATATACCTATTGTATTCATTTGTTCAAGTGCGTAAGCACTCAAACAGTTGGCAAAAAAAGTTTACTTTCCAGCAATCTAAACAGGTAGGCCGACAGGCAGAGAAATGGCTTTATGAGCCCCTCTGCACGCATGCAGACATACTCAAAGGCTTCAGTATTTAAGCATTTCTGGGGGTGATGAAACATATGGGGTGACTAAAGGCCCTTTGAGCTTCCAATTGTGTAACACAAACTGTCATTTTCTGCTTAGATTGAATTAGAGGCAAAAAATAACACACAAGAGCAGGGAGGGGGCAAGCTAATCAAAGAAAGAGTGAAAGAAAAGGAACATAAAAAAATAATGAATAAATCAATAATCTGTGTCCTCTTTCCATGACCAGTGATGTCATAAAATCCAGGTGTGCATCACCTCTGCAGCTGGGCTGAACTCCTGACCAGGTCCCGTCTGGCTGACAGAGTCTGATTCCATCACCCTGCAGGTCAAAGCCTGGGAGACAGCGCATCCCACATGCAGAGTTAAACTGATTATTACACACATTCTGGATGAAGAAACCATTCTCTTGGGGAGAGAGAACTGGACAGACCACCGCTGCAGTAGGGAGAACAAGAGAAAGCATTATATTTAGTGTTTGAAAAGAGCACACATGCAGACACATATCTATAAACATAAATGTTAGCAGATGTATGTTTACAGAAAAAGAGCAGAGAGGATCAGCACCTTGGCATGTGCTGTTGTGTGGTCTGTAGCCTTCTGTACACATACAGTCTGATACATCTGTACTCCCAGGTCTGGATGTGTGATGAGGGTCGGGGCAGGGAAGGCAGGTGCTCACACCTCCAGAAACTGCTTCAGGTTTATATGTGCCAGATGGACAAGCTGAGAAAGAGAAAAAAAGTGGAAGAAAAAGGTAAAAAAGAAGCTTGATAGCAATGATAGAAATGGAAATTCACCTTATAGAAAATTAACTCAATCTTCCATTTAAACAACAGACTTCTCGCTAATGACAAATTTCACAAATGATTTAGTCCATTTAAACCCTGCCATTTTCTTACAAACTTGCATTCAGATCTGCCTCGATCCTTCAACAACTGAAAACAAGTCCCTGATCTGATGCTACTTCCATTACATTGTGAATTTGAATTTCTTTATTTCATCACAACCAGATTTCCGACAGCTACAACAACTTTGAGACAATTTATTTGCGACCTTCAAATTGTGTGTAAAGATGCAAAGATATAAAGATATCAAAATGAAATGCAACATTAGATCCACCTTTAACTTTGCCGTTGTCATGCTAATCAGATTGCATATTGTTTTCTCAACATTTATTTGAAAGAACTTTCAGCTTCTTTCAGAACTTTCAATCCTTAGTGATAATTAGTAGTGATTCATACATTTAAATGTTTGTTTTAGTAGTTCAGTTCATTTCAAACTAAAAAAAGTCTAAAATGTTTAATGATGCAATAAGCGTTTCTCATGACCGCGATTCATTTGGAAATTCACATTGGCACATTAAATTGACCTTTTTGTGGTACATATGCCACAATTAAATTGGCCAAATGGATTTGTCAAACACTAGACACAAATCCTTGTGACAAGATGCTGTGTCAGATAGGTCGCTGTGATTTGCCAAGTAAGACATGTTCCTGGATCAACATTGTGGCGAGTGGGGCGGGGCCGAGGGACGTGGGAACAAGGAGGGAGGCCAGCAATGATTGGGCAAATCAGGGACACCTGCGACCCACCGCCGGTCTCGAGTCCCACGTAGGAGATGGAAGGATATAAAACTGGAGCGACGACAGTGAAGGACGAGAGAGGACCAGGCCTGGGATTTTAGTTGTGTTTTGGTTTTTATTTAAGCGCACCAGTCGTCCGTGAGGGGCTGGTGCGCTGTTTTGTGTTTATTTTTGAATTTTTAAATGTTGTTTGAATGTCCGCCGGTTCCCGCCTCCTTCTTGCCGATGACTAGGATGTTTTAATTCATTACAGTGGTGCCGAAGCCCGGGAGAAGGAGGGACCCGCTGCTGAAGATCTCTCGCCGCTGTGGTGAATCCGCGGTGCCACGGAGCAGGCGAGGAGGATGCCGCCATGGACGCTCAAGGCGGTGGACTGGAGCGAGATGCCGGGGACGGGCGAGCTCGCTGCCGACCGCCCACGATATGGAGGGGCGGCTGCCGTCCGTGAGGGAGCAGAGGAGTCGGCGCCGTTCGCCAGGGGGCCGGAGCCTGCTGCCTCCGTGAAGGTATCCGGAGGGGCAGGGAACGGGGGACTCCTGCCGGCTGCCATAAACCGGAGGAGCCGTCGCCGTCCACCGGGCGGCGGAGGGGTGTCGTGCCGTCCGCCGAGGGCCGTCGAGTGCCACCGCCAGGCACCGCGGAGGAGATCGCCCAGCCGGTGGAGGGCCGAGCAGCAGTGAGTCTGGGAACCGGAATTTTTTTTTTTTTCTCTCTCCCCTCTCTCGTCTTTGTCGCTCCTCCTTCCATCTCCTTTTCTCTCGCCTCATCTGTCCTACCCCCAGGTTCCCGCAGGTTCCCGTGAGCGGTCCCCCCCGGAGGGAGGGGGGGGGGGGGGGAGTAGAGCGCAGTCTCGTGGGTACCCCCCAGCCTGCGAGGGGCGATGGGGGTATGTGGCGAGTTGGGCGGGGCCGAGGGACGTGGGAACAAGGAGGGAGGCCGGCAATGATTGGGCAAATCAGGGACACCTGCGACCCACCGCCGGTCTCGAGTCCCACGTAGGAGATGCAAGGATATAAAACTGGAGCGACGACAGTGAAGGACGAGAGAGGACCAGGCCTGGGATTTTAGTTGTGTTTTGGTTTTTATTTGAGCGCACCAGTCGTCCGTGAGGGGCTGGTGCGCTGTTTTGTGTTTATTTTTGAATTATTAAATGTTGTTTGATTGTCCGCCGGTTCCCGCCTCCTTCTTGCCGATGACTAGGATGTTTTAATTCATTACAAACATCTTCTGATGATCCTGGATCAACATTATTGTCCAAAAATATAGATTTAACCCAATCCCAATCCCTACCCCTAAACCTAACCCTACCCATAATTTATTCCTAAAATCAGTGGGAAATGATAGCTGATTAACAATAAGCCTAAAACAGATATATTCTTAAAAGTTATATCTCAATTCTGATTGGTTGATTGGAATGTTGTTCCAAGATCAACAAGGATGTTGATCCAGGAACATGTTGCACTTGGTGAAATCACACTCACTGTGTCGGTCAACATGTTACTTAACTGAAAGACTCCCCAACAGTCACTTTCCATTGCTTAAATACAGTATGTTTTGGAGGTTAAGACAGGATACATTAAATTCCTAGAGTATTTCTCAGGCTATTTTGGGAAGTAACTGATGTGTTTTTCACTAGAACAATTATGGCTGAAATACTTTAAAACCTCCCCACATACGCTCATGTAAAATATCAAAGACAATTCACTTGTGGAAGGAGGAACAGCCCAGACACTCTTTATCGATAACTACTCTGTACAAGCCAGCCAGAAATCTTAACTTTATCAAAAAACCCACTTGGTTAGGACCTCAGTTTGAGATTAAATTAACGTAAAAGGACACTTCTTCCATCATCAAAAGCAGTCACCTACTTTCTCATCTCTTAGATTCTTAATCTCTCATCTCGCATTCATTTCTTCAAAGGTACCTACTGTCAGAAGTCATCTTGACAGACTATCTGGTCAATAAAATAAAAAAAACCCACATCAAACCACAACAAATTTCCATTTGCAGGTGTTGTTTATATATATGACGGACTCCCGACCATCATTAAGGTGACAGCTCAAGTGGCTAGTCTGACAACCACCGTTTTGTTTCACTAGTTACATAACAAGTAATACACAAGAGTAAAAAGTTTTCATCTGAGCCTTCCTCCCAGTAACCTTGGCATCATTTCTGATATTTTATTTGGTCATTTTTCATGCAAATAACACCCAGCTGCTTTTGAAACAGTAGCAATACTGTGCCATTCTGAGTTTTGATGGGGGGAGTCAGTTTCTATAAATTGGTGATGGGTGGCCATCCGCTCTGAAACACTAGGCCCAAAAAGACAGGCAGTTGGTACAGAGCAAAAAGGCTGAAAGAATGAAAAGCTAACAAACACCAATACACAAACTGACATTCAGATGGTGGAATTTATGTAAGAAGAACTTAAATAAACAAAGAGCGATTGACAGTGAGTTTTGAGACAGGAAGAGAGAACTAAACAGACAGATGGCGAAAAAGAATGTAAGGCAGGAATACAACCAAAACCAATGAAAAAAAAGTGCATCTGTGCTTAAGTAATAAAACAGACATACAGATGGACGGATGGAATAAACAGGAAAAATCAGAGAGCTGGAAAGATGGTGGGTTTCCTTTCTCAAAAAAAGTGCTGGGATTTTTTTTTTAAATCAACTGGTTATTAAATTTCCACACCTTTAGAAACATGCTATTATGTTTTAATGTGTCTATTGAAGACTGTCACTCATCCAAATGGCTTTTAGGAGCTGTCTGATGGCTGGAATTCCCCAGCATCAAACAGATGATGAAGTCATTGAGATGGGTGGTGAAACATCTTCATTGGAAAGTTGAATTGCTTGCGAATACATTCTACCAGACATTTTGCACTGACCTGGTTTAATGAAAGTGTTCACAGACATTATGCTTAAATAGCTAACCTATGCTGTATTTTGTCACATTTAATACACTCCTCATTCCCCTCCCTAGTTTACTCTCGCTTCTTACTCATATCCTTTGGACTGTAAGTTTTTGTCTGTTGGGTTGAAGCCATTTTATTCCTCTTTCTCTCTTTCTTTATTGTGGGTTTCCAGGAGGATGACAGTTTGAACTCTTTGACTCAAAGTTATGAGAGATGCAGCCGGCAAACAGCAATCTAAATTAACACCAATACTGGACTTCTAAGTTCTCATTTTAAGAATGGTTATCAAAGACTAGCTTATCCTGACAGAACCTGATATACAACAGAGCGACACATTCACCATTAAACAAATGCTACTGTTCTTATGTTAGATGTTGACTTTGGAATATTTTATTTTGAAGAACTTTTAAATAGACATTAGAGAATGTCATACTAGTATTTACGGTACACATTTCATTTCCCGAGTTCACGCTTACATATAATTAGCTGAGGTATGGTATGCGTATTTGGCGTGCTGTCCGGGGAAGGGCTCCGAGCTCGGGAATGGCCTGAACCTAGAGTACCCCCTCTTCCCCGTCTATTTATAAAGTGAACTCGAAGTGAGGAGATGGGGTGGAGGAGGGATGCTGATAAACCGTCAATGAATAGAGGTAAGTCAGCAATAATTATACTATGGTGTTGATTACTTGATTGTGGTCCACCGGTGTTGATTAGGCTAAGTATCTGACTCGCTTCTCCCGAATCTTGTTACTAAAACATAATTTAATTACATGAATCCATTTGGCTTTTATCTAAAATGACTTACAGTCCACTTTATTTTTCCTGTGAGAGTGGAAAAGAGTGGCCAATTTGTAAATCTTATGGGACTGGCTTCGGGAGTCAATCGCTTCCAGCTAATTTTAGTTGTACAAAACAGCTTGTTTTGCTGCTTGATATTGCAGACTGGTGTGTTGTACCATATTTTTAAAATGTAATCTTAATTAGGAGCACACTGTTTTGTAGTGCAAACAGTTTTACAATTTACTGCACTTTGTTATTTTTCTTGTTATTTCCCAACAGCAGCTAATGAAACAGATGTCTCGCACAAAAATAGAGAGACATAACCACAATACAATGTACAATGCCAGGTTTATTAGAAAAGCTAGATTAGGAAACATTAGGAAGCTAGCACAAAGGTGAAATGCTGAATTTTTGTGTTTCTTGGTGTCTTAGTTTAAGGTTGTGTAGTGGATAAGTGCTTGCGAAAGAGGTGCACATCACATACAGATATGACCAACTAAAGTTTCATCAGTTTTATCACTATGGGATAACTGTTTGTAGATGCAATTTAGATGCAAAAGCAATACAGAATTTACAAATGCTTACTACAGCTTTTAAAAATATTAGAGGAAATGAGTGTATCTTAACCTGATTGTGTACGTATTACAGACGATTTTGGTAATAAACAGTAATCCACATCTGCAAACCACAGGATGTAAAAGATGCACATTTTAAACTATTGTAAAAAACCTTTCTAAATGAGATCACCATTCATGCTACCGTTCTCCTGTTTTCAGCCACAAAAATGTCACTCTGCATGTTTATATGGATTTCATCCTTTCCCCTTGGTTCTGGGTTTTCAACATGAGGTCAACCTCAAATGCAATTGTTATGCTTTGTGTCATTGTGAGAATCCTGTTTATTTTGCTGTTCAGATCTGGATTCTAGGAAAGGAATATAAATCGTGTTCTTTGATGATCCATTTTAAAACTCAAGCCCCCGATTTCACAGACAAGCCTTAAGCCTACTAAAATATTCATCTGAATGGTTTCAACTGAAAGAAACTTGCACTGACTGATATTTAAACATGTCAGTGCCTTTGTGTTGTCTTAAGATGCACACCAGTAATGATTTTTTCCAAGGCATGTTTATAAAAATTACTTAAATGTCCCAATTGAACTATGGCCTAATCCTGGCTTAGGCTAAGCCCGGTCTATGAAACTTGGCCTAAATGTCTAAACTCTTTTGCCAACTTTCAATGACACAAAAATGAAACTTCTATCATAATTTATACACTCTATCATTCCAAATCCCAAATATAATAGCAACAATTCCTGCCGGACCTGAGACTCGAACCCACAATCTTAAACAGATTCCCAGTCTTTACCAAGATTCCCAGTCTTAACAGAAAGTTCAGAGGGGAGGCTTTTAAAAGCACATGCTCTGATGGACAGACATGAAGGGGGACAGGATGCAACACTTACACTCAACCTGTAAGCACAACTGATAAATTCACACTAAAGGTAACTGATATGAAAAAGATAGGAAATAATGAAATGACAGATGTTAGGAAAGAGGAGGAGGAAAAACCAGAGTGAAGCTGACAGAAAACAATGTAACAGGACATACAGAGTGAAGAAATAGGGTTGTTCTTTCATAGTAAGCCTTTAAAGCCAGAGCAAGAGCAATCATAAACATTTCCAATGGGATTTTTAATGACATTGAAGGAGAAGGGGGGTCAGAATAACCATTACAGCATCCCAATCCGGTGTGACACTCGTAGGTCATTCTCAAGAATGGAATCAGAGCAGTTAAATAGGACTGCTCGGCCAGCATAACCATTTTACATGACACATATTGTAAATCAGTTTTTATAACTGGATACACATGACACAGTGAGCTACTCTATAATTTGCAAGGGAAAAGGAGAAAGAAAGAAAGAAAGTTTGGGGAAAAACACTTGCTAGGTTCGTAAGGTTCAGCCACAAGATCCCATTTGTCACCCCCACCTGCTGGCGGCCCTAATTGCTGCCAGTTTACAGTCAACCCGCACACACACACACACACACACACACACACACACACACGATTCCTAACAAGCAAATTTACTGTCATGCACACACCTCTTGTGTGCACTAGTGTCTATTTATGGCCCAAAGTAACAGTAACTTTACAAGATCACAGTTCTACAACCTATAAACCTGCCTCCTTTTTCCAAAAGCATTAATCAACACAGTTTACCACACAGTGGCAGTCTGAGGAATTCTTAATTCGTCACTGAGGCATTAAGCTGTTCCACATAGCATCCACTGACCTCAGACTGGCAGTCACTTCCAATATTTAACTATTACTCACTGCCACTTAAAAGTGAAAAATGGATACGAGGTCAGCATAACAATAGCAATGTCACAATAACCAAGTGATCTCATTTAGAAACCTTCACATGCCAGTCTTCCTGGAACTAAAATCTTCACTTTAATCTGATCTAGTTTAAAAAACTTTTGGTGGACCCAGTTGACTCTGAACCTTTATGTCCCTTGAGATCCAGAGGCATCTACTCTTTTTGGCCAACACACCCTGGAGCAGAGCACACTAGGAGTTGAGCAACCATCCGCCTTTATCTGGGAAAAGAAATTCAAAGTAGCTGAGTTCGAATGATTTTCTTTTCTTTTTTTTTTTGAGTACCACCATTATAAACACATTAGAAGACTAATCTTGCATGTACAGTAAAGTACAGACAGTAATTTTCATAATCACATTAGACTTGTCCTAATGGTCTTGCTGGTGTTAAGTCTAAAAGCAAATATAATTTTTCATACAGTAATCAAATTTGACTTGAACAATCCCCTATATCTTAATATTCAACTTTGGTACATAACTTGTACCAAACCGTCTGTGCTATGGACATGTATGATGGACAGTTTCATCAAGGTCTGCTATGCTAGCATCATGGCAGTGAGTTTTACATGGGCAAGCGTTACTAATATAAGCAAAACATCATATAACCAGATAACCAATATACTGTAACAAATATAATATACTTTATAAACCTAAGGAACAAACACTCAAGAACACAAAGTCATTAGTTTCACACTTCATAGAACACAGAGTACTTGGAATGACGAAACTACACTAAGGCTGATGATACACAGGGCAACTTTGGCTAATGTTCAGGTGAACAATCAGGTGAGACCCAGGGCTGACGACTGATCTAAAGTATCCATATAGAATTTTGTTACCCTTTCTTAAGTGGAAAGTGCCCAAGAAACATTGCTCAGAAAGTTTCTCCATGTATCATCAGCCTAAAACCTTGTTCCAGATTGTTTGAATCGCCTAGGGCTGTCAAAATAGCTGAAAAATTAAATTCGAATTTTTTACTTAAATATGATTGTATTCGAATTTGAATTTAAAATGCATAATTTCAGTTAGCGTGAAGAAAATCTTTTTGCTTCTCTTCTGAGGCCTCTAAATAGCGCATCGAGCAAAATATTACTGCATGTTTATTCAAAGCATTAGAATAGCTACATGACTGTGAAAAATCATAATATTTAAAATAATGTTTATGAACCAATTATTATTAATTAAGTTGCTTAAAGAACTATAAACAAAACAGCATCATGTATGCATGCATTGTTAAATAAATAAAAAGGGCGGAAAACCAGTCACACAGGATACATTTTTTCATTTAAAAACATGAGATGCAGTGGGATGGGGAACAAAAACCCAACATAAAGTCTCGAGATATTTTAGAAAATTAAATTAATACATTAATTTTACGTGTCTTTCTAAACATGCGGCTCTCTTGTGCGAGACGCGAGTCCAACGGAAATATGCGTTCTGTGTGAACTGCTTGGTTTCAGTTTTGATGTAAACATGTCTTCTCAACATTGATGTTCTCTTTTTTTTTTTTTTTTTTTTTTTTTTTTTAAGTGGCTTCAACTGGATAGGCTAACATAACCTTATAATGCAATGGCACATACATCGTCATCGCATCTCGTAGGCCTATACTTCGGACGGTGCGCGTACACGAGGTGAAAGATGAGACAGCAGATACTGCGCGCGGCGAGATGGAATGAAACACGGACTGTGAAGTACCGGGACTCATAAGGCAGCTTCCTTAATGCACACCTAAAATTCGAATGCGCATTCGAATGTGGATTTGTATTTAAAATTCGACGAATATTCGAAAAAAAAAGATTTTTTTTACAGCCCAAGAAAATCGCCTATACGATTTTTTGTTGTTGTTGAAATTTAATCGTAAACACAGCCATGTTGAAGCCTGCAGTAAATGTTTTGCATTATGGCAGTCCACTCTGCTTATTGTTTTTCGAGAATGTTGCACTCCTGTTTGTCATTGTGCACGTAACTTCACGCCAATAAATCATCAGAAATATTGGTATTTACCAATATATTGAATCTTTACATTCGTCCTGCCTGTTGTCCGTGGATTTACCTATATTTGGTGTTATTTGCCGTATAAAACTTTAGACATGCAAGATCCATTTTACAATCGATTCAATGAACACTCGTCACTCAAATCAAACATTGATTTTTTTTCACAAAAGTGACAACCCAAGAAAGCCAAGTAAACGGTCTCTCATTTGTAGGTTGCACTGATACGTAGCGGTGGATGCAAGTAAAACAGTATAACAGTACCTCATTTTTTTTCTTCTCACCTGAAATTCATGCAATAAACATGTTTTTGACAAAGATTTAAATTTGTTTGTGGTCTATATAGCCTGCATCAAAATGAGGTTTGCAATGATGCGACCGAAGGTGCGGGTTGAAGACCCAGTCAGTGACGTCACGATATGCTAATTTGTTTAAATTCATACCGACGTCATCACCATCACAAAAATTTACTTTTTTTTTTACATTGAAACTTGAAAAAAAAAATATAGACCGACCTACCGACCCTTTTTTTTTTTTTTTTAATTACTGTTACTGTAAACCAAAATATTTTTAAGGATGGCCTCAGAGATAGCCTACAAATGGAGAGGAAAGAAAGGAGGAGATACAATGTGGAGGATCAAAAAAGAGGAAGAAGTAGTAAGATTACACAAGGCAGACTAGACTTCAACCTGCATCATAAGCACCACAGCTTAATGGTCACATTAGCACTTTAAACCAATTGAAAAGTTTTACAAAGGAGGGATGAAACGGAGCAGAATATCTATGCACAATCCATTTACTTGTGCAATATTTTGAAAGGATGTGCTTACAACTAAATCATTACTTTTTTGAACATATACACTAGCATTAATACTTTTATTCAGTAAGGATGCATTAAATTGATCAAAAGTGACAGTAAAGACTTTTATAAGAGATGTACAAAAAAGGTATATTTCAAATAAATACTGTTCTTTTGAACATTTTCTATTCACTAAAGGGTCCTAAAAAAATCTAGTTTCCACAAAACTATTAAGCAGCACAACTGTTACTGGATTGTGGTTGGGAAATAGAATCAAGAGTTGGAGAGTGGAGACATATTCGGTTTCAGATGGAGAGGTATTAGATTACTGGAAGCCTGTTTGTCACTATGTCTGATGAACATCTTCACTCTCACTGTGGCCCTTCAATATTCCCATCTAATATATGATATCTACTGATGCGTCTCTTTTGTTTAAAACCAAATGCATGTTATTGCAAGCAAGACACACATACACAAAAGCATACACAATTATGTGCATACATTTGCATAGACAAAAAAGGAACTGCTTTACAGGAACTAAATGAAGCGAGAGTACATTTTTATTGACTCCTAGAGACCATATGGGGGTGTTTTTGGTCACAGGGTTGCAGGGGGGTGAAAAGGAGGGGGAAAGAGACAGACACAGAGGGAGCAGAAGGAGGTCAAACACAAAAAAACATGATTGCAACATTTCCTCACTCAATACCTAGCCAACATTTCCCAGATTCCTTCTTTTCTGTATTTTTTTTCTTTCATGGATAGAATTATGTTTGTCTAGGGGCTCACATGTGGAATCTGAGGCGTTCTGCAGAAGGTAAATATTTACGAGCCCCAATTTGAGGAAATAAAACAGTGTCTCTTCCTCAACTATCCTTGACCTCTGACATCTGACAACCGGTCCCTGTCGCACACCAGCTGAGATGTATTATTGTGTCTGCATCTATGGTGATGTATTAAACTAGTTAGGTTAACCCAGAATGTGACACTAGATAAAATGTCAGGTCATTATAGCACCACTGGGATGCTATAGACAAACAAAATCCAACAAAGATCTTCACAAATGCTGACATTCCTCTTTTCTCAGTACTCGTTCATCCATGTTTTACTTTCAAGAAATAATGACAAGAGGTTAGTTTAGATTAAATGGCCTTTAGTCTTGTTATTAAACACTGTTTAGACATAAGGAAAATGCACATTAGCAGGCTCTCAATAAATTCCAATGAAACTCAGGGCAACTTTCTTTTTAAAATCTCTACAGATCAACAAAAGATTAAAACTTGACCTATGGGAACAAACTTTATCCAAGCTATAACTTTCCTGTGCACAGAAGCAAAACAACACGTCTTGAAAAATACTGCTATTATCTATGACTGAAAAGCATTACCCTACCAGTGTCAGCTTTTTTGTCCTTTTGCTTTTATGTGATTTATTGCATTATTATTATTAAAACAGTCCCCAGATCCGACACAAGAAACCCTTGCCTTTATTTTGCTTTTCTGGGAGCCTCCAAAGAGTGAGCCAACTGCCTCTGGCTTGCTATGAGTTTGTATTCTGTCATTAATTACAGCATTCTGCTGCTAATTTACAGTTAGACAGAAATTCTTTGTGAGGAATGCTATTGCCCTGACGACATCTGATTGCAATTCGCAATTGAGTTCATGGCCTTCATTATCACAACCAAAATAAACAGGACACTGTTGAAACACAATAAAACAGATAACAAAATCTGCTCAGTCTCTTCTGCCTTTTCAAACTGTAACTTACTCCAAATCAGACACTGACTTGTAAATTATGGCTATTATGCATCATGTCGATCATGCCAACTACTTACAGCCACAGCGATTTTTGAAAGATTCTCAAAAAGTTCTCAAATATTTTCTAAAGAACATATTTCTTATTCTTATAAGAAGAAAGGCTTTTGGTACCTGACTGTAATGGAGGTTCTTACCAAAGATTCGCAGATGAACTCAATGAAAAACACTATAAAGGCCATGTTTTTGCACTGCCTTAAGATTACAGTAATAATCATAATAAGCATGCACACTCTTTCCATTGTGACTGGCTAGATGAGATTCAGTGTCTTGTTTTTTTTATTTGCTGTGTATTTTAAACAGTCATATAGCATTCTATATAGATAAGACTGGTCTATTCCATTAATTTGCACTTCTGCTTTTTGCCCTCTCTTTAGAGTGAACATGTCCTGTGTATTAGCGCTCTCAAATGTGCTGAATATTGTTGACAATTATGCTATAATTATATGGTTAACATTTGTTCTAATAAAACAACTTACCTTTGGAAATTTACAGCCAGAAAAGTTGGAGATTGTCCTAAATTAGATTTTTAAGAAGATCCTTTTCAAGAATTTAAATTCATCTTAAGTTTTGTCTTAAGAACATTCTTTTTTATTAAGCAAGAATATAATAAGAAAACAGTAGTTAAGAAGAATTTTATTACTAAGAATGTTTCTTTAATCTTGCCCCAGTTCCTCAGTGCCTCAGATTAAAGATTTGGCTTCTTTTTTTTTATGTATTATTAACATTGCAACATTGACAACATTTGTGGTCAGATGGGTTGCTTAAGCTGATAGCTTTAGAAAAAAATCTAACCATTTAGGGCCCTATTTTAACGATCTAAACGCAAAGTGTAAAGCGTACGGCGCAGGTGCACTCAGGGCGTGTCCAAATCCACTTTTGCTATTTTAACAATGGAAAAACAGTTAACGCGCCTGGGCGCATGGTCTAAACTGGCTGTCCCTATTCTCTTGAGTAATTGAGTAATGGGTGTTTTTTGGCCGTAACATCGTATGCATTGCAATCCTTAAATTTTTTATATTTGGCATGTTTTTGTGCTGTTGTGCGTCCCTGTGTTTAATAAGCAGTGTGTACAGTACACTCTTTAAATAATAAAGAAAAAACATTGCACCAGACTTTAGACCAGGTTTGAGTTGGTCTATGGCGCAGTCTATTTTCAGCTCCTTAAAATAGCATTGCGCCAGCAATGCACCTGAACACACCTCTTCTTTAGACCAGCATGCCCACGGGCGCAAAAATGAGCGAAAATGCATTTGCTAATTAAATGACATGGCGCTGGATGGGAAAATGCCTTGCATTGCATTGCACCGGGTGTATAATAGGGCCCTTGGAGTTAAAACTCTTTTAAGTCAAGACATTTGTGAGTAAAAGTTTTCACTATTCCATATCTATTTCTCAAAATACCACATTCATTTCCTGAGTTATGTCTGTTTAATACAAAGACTTACAAATAAGATTTATAATAGACTTCAAGGCATTTACACATGACTTCTCATGATTAAGTGTCTCTGCTTAGAAAAAGAAAGAACTATTGCTACAAAGCCACAAAGTGTGACAGCAAGTAAGCAATAACAACATCTGTCGGAGGTTAGCTCTTATGAACTCTACAGTTCACACCGTGTTTGAACATCTAACATATTCCTACCACCTCATTTCTCAGTTTAATTAGTCAGTCTGATTATTTCAGAACTGTCTCAATATGAGCTCATTTTAAACACGGCATGAAAGATTGCTTTAATAGGACTCCAATTCCAGAACGTAAACACAAATAGATTTTAATTCTAATGAAGCATTGCTTTTTTCAAGCAGTTTTATGAGGTGGACAAAAATTAAGTTAAGTAAACTGCAAAAAAGTGTTGACAGTATATGTATGTATAATATTCTGCAGTGCAAAAAGAGATGATTGTGAATGTTATAAATCATGTTTATGAGTTTGTTATAAAAGCAAAATGAGAGCTAAAGCACCACTTTGGCATCACGCTTCAATGTCCCATCTATTTGTATGCTGTTTTCTCTGTCACTATGGATATTTGATGGAAGTGTTTCTTTTACTTCATTTCAAGAGAGGAATTGGCTTTCAATTCACATGTCAGCCTCAAACATCCCCGAGCAAATTACTTGAGTAATACACTGGACCTGTCTCTAGGAACTCCATCCATTTCTTCAAAGCTTTTGAACTGAAATGGAAAATCCAAACTTTGCATACAGACCCTGACCCTTACCTGTGCACTCATGCTGAAGTCCTTTTCCATAGTATCCTTTCTCACACACACAGTCGTACTGTCCTGTGCGTGTACCGCATTTACAGCTGGCCATCATGTCGCAACAGTCCTTTCCCTCTTCGCACAACGAAGAACACTGGGCCAGGTCCTCCTGAATATAACTTCCAGCTGGAAGATCTGGAAGAGAAAATGGCAATGAATATCAGATTCTGCACTTTTCTCTGATGCAAACGACAATCATTTTGCCTTCATAATTAATCTATTCCTACCTGTCTAACTGAACTCCAAGCGGTTCTGGAAAAATGAGCATGTGTGTGTTTCGATATTGGCGTCTTATGCATAACTAACTATAAAAACCTTCACTTTTGGCAAGACCATTTTGTCTGCCTAAATACAAACAAATGCATGGCTCCAGATGTTGGCATACACAGACAGATTACACAAGCTGAAGGAGTCTGCACTATCTTGGACAAAGGATATGACAGACATGATATCACAGCGGGAGGTGAGAGCAAACGATGCCACAGCTTTAACCTTTGCCCATAGCCAATAACTGATCTGTTGCTATCCAGAGGGTTTCTTTGTTTTATATCTCTCTGGGTTTAGTGTAGGTTGGTGATGTCATCATGAAGAATGGGGTCTTTTGAGTTCATGTAGCTGATTGAGTTCAGACCTCAGATAAGAAGAATCTGCTGTAGCCAGAGAGCCAAAGGAAATAATAACACTGAAATATTTTTGGTACCAGTTTTCTTCTACACTGTGATTAACAGGGGGCTCATATTTTTCAGGCTCAGGACAAATGAGCTGGATTGGCCTTTGATATCCCTTTACAAACATTCACCATGGTAACCACAGTTTCTGTTAAAATATCACAGCATGCAACTGCAATTATTACAGTAAAAGAGCTTGGTATTAGTTACCACTGACATCAAAATAAAGTTTGTTATGCTGTTACCATACTAAATTTTAATAAAGCTTTGATTTGAAATTGGTCTACTCAGGAGGGACTAACTATGAACCAAGAGGGAAATGTCAATAATGTGAATCATGAAATAGGATAACCCAGAATTAGTTTGACAAAGACTAAAGCTCTACTCTGAATTCTCACCTTCGTGAAGGGCGCGTCGAGCAAGTGCTTCAAACTCAGCAAAGTTGTGCACTAGGTAGCAGTGCTGATCCCTGGGGTGCGAGGCCATGTCGTGTAGCTCGCGGATGTTTCCCTGCCAGATGCCCAGCGTGAAAATCTCCACACCTCTCTCCCTCAGCGCCGCTGCCACCGGCCGCGGGTCTCCGCCGTTTGAGTACCCGTCAGTGATGAGGAAGATCACCTTCGTGGCGTTCTCACGCGAGTGCCTCAGAATTTGCTGTGAGTTAAAAAATAGTAAACTTAACATTGAAACCTAGTGTGACTAAATTTATTTTGAGAAACCCTAAATTACAGGCAGGGATGGTCATTTCATTCACCAATCAAGTAAAACACATCAAGATCGAAGAAGTGTTGCCTGCAATATTACCTATATGATTTATGTTTTTCCACTTCAGTGTGGGTAATATAGCTTACACTTCGTTTATTTTCATAATTTCATGAGCAAGTAAAATGTTTAAAAATAGGCTATTTAAGGATTTCTATATGTGAACACACCAAAATTTCTCGTTGACTAAGTAATTTGAACTTCAGGACTGTGTCAGTCCGATGTGTGAACGAATCATGAAGACTGGTATGTGATTTTGATCAACAGATTTATTTAAAAAGATCCGATCCAAACGAAAGATTCGTTCATACTCATGAATAGCCCAAGGAGAACTTGACTGGATGGATGTTTCTAAAAACAATATTTGGTGTAATGAAGTGTGTTTGTGTGGTTTATTAGGAAAAAAAAAAACATGGTTTCTCCTCTATGCCCCTCCTTCTGAAGGCTCATCGGTCTGAAAAGCAAGATGTGTTCTGATTGGCCAGCTATCCAGTGCGTTGTGATTGCATAGCTGTTTTAGAGGGGTGTGGACGAGTCTTAACTTAAATAATATCTCTTTGGATTTGAGACTTTAGTCTTTGTAACTTTACAGATCTTCTTTATGCACCAAAAGCTTGTAACACTCCAAAGAGAAAGGAAAAATTTAAATCGCATCATATTGTGCATCATCAACACATCAAAATTTGTTTACAGGACTTTTTATGTCTAAACATATGTAATTAAGAGGATTGGCTGAGGAACAGCCTTCATTCTCTCTAAGGGCGATCTAAGTGGAGCACAATTTACTGTCTTATTGCTTCAGACAGAAAGAGAGGAGGGGGTTGTAATAGTCAATGGACAAGGCCAACTCATGGACTGGTAGAAAACAGCAGCTTTTCTCTTTATTGTCTAATTGGCTGCAGTTCAAGCATCGCAGACAGGAACAACAATTACAAAGCCTGAAGCCTGACTTCCAATTACAAGCACACACCTCAAATCTAGAATCTCCAATGCACTGGTGCTTTTCACCATCTTCTTCTCTCTCTAACACACACAGACCCAGACACAAATATACAGATGCTACTGGTTGTCACCACAGTGATGTCACTGTGGTTGGGCCCTATATAGGAGTTGGCCAATGGGCTAAAACAGGGTGTGATTGTGGGCATTTATGGGACGTCAGCTCAAAGACACTGAAGGCGTAAGGGTTTTTAGATGTGAGTCAGAGGTGGTCATGGTACACAAACATGACTGCACATTATTAGTGTAGGGTAGACAACCATCGGAGATCACAGATGTAGGAGCAAATAAAAAGCAACCACATATACTATGTGTGCATGCACAGAATTACACACTACTTTAATCACTCCTACACAATATAAACCCACATATTTTTTTTTTTACACAAACACACATATCTTGTCCCCCATCAAAGCAGCAGTGGTTAATCGCTCAAATTAGTGGCTAATCTAATTAGTTTAGTTAAAAGATAGTTTGTGACAAAACAAAGTCAATTGCAACATTATGGGTAGATAAATGCCTGTTTGTTACACTCTTTGCGACAAATTTTCTCAACTCAATCTGCATTGTTCATTTTTTTATTAGTGTTCATATGCAATAGTCAGTTGATTTTAGGCTCTTTGGCAGCCTAAAACCATTTGTAACAACTAAGGGTCACCTGTAAAGCAGTCTTATGCTCAGCCTCGGTTCGCTGACCCTCTGATGCATGTTTTTGGAAAGTATTTTCCTCGGTCTACAAAGCTTTGATGTGATGAATGACTTTACACAACTTCTGAGAGTAAGAACACACACACTATTTAAGAACCATCAAGATGATTTTACAAGGTACCAGGCTGATATAACAAGCACTTTGAACCAGCAGAATCAAAGTGTACACATTTTCAGCTATTTTTAAATACCCTAAATAAACTCGTGAAGGTTTCTGTAGCAATGTGAAGAAACATTTTTGGGTTTCCCCAAAGAGCCTTTCTGCAGAAAGGTCTTAAAAGAACCCCTTTGCACAGGGAAGAACCTTTTATGCAATCGAAAGTTTACATGGATGTTAAAGGTTTTTCATGGATCCATTAATGCCAAATAAAGAACTTTTATTTTTAAGATTGTAGCATATAAAAATTCAACAGACTTTACATGTCAGTCAGACAGCGTTGGCTGTCTAGACAAGCAATTCACAGGCAGAATAACCTGCAGTGGGGACCAGACCACATGCTATCAAGTTGAGATTAGCTGTGTGTTTTTATGTATGTCTAAATTTGTGGGTATGTTTTTGCGCAAGTATGATTAATACAGTACAGCGGCAGTTAATCCTGCTTTGTCATACAGACACACTGTAATGTTTGCAGTCTGGCTTAGCATGATCTAAACACTACATGTGTACAGTGTATGTTTTTGAGTCTCTGCTGTCAGTGAAAAGAGAAAGTCCAGAGGCTTTCTGTGAAAATGTGTCTCTGCTTTTGACAGAACTGTTAAACAGTTTTGGGTCAGTAAGATGATTTGAAAGAAATTATTACATTTATTCAGCAAGGATGAATATGTTCAGTAATTGATCAAAAGTGATAGTAATTACTGTGAAACAAATAAAAAAAAATCAATTTCTCATAAATGTTATCATTAGCATATTGATTTTTGAAGGACCAATTGTGGTGCCGAAACCATAGTGGAGATTATCTGGTGTGCTCATTCCAACCCATAATTGCAACAAGAAGTGTACAACCTTTGTAGAGAGTTAGAGACAGGTAGAGATTAGAGAGCATCCACAATGTATTAGGCTCTACAGCCCTCTGTGTCACACACTATTTGCCTTGTTTTCATTCACTCCTTTCCCATTTATAGTGAACTACATGACATCCCCTATACAGGGAACAGTGAGTGATGGTGAGTGACAGTGAGTGACACAGATGTGAAACTGCTGTTGGTAGATGAGATATCAGTAGGATTCATTTAAGCATTTAAATGGGTCTGAAAAAAATTTAAGTTACTTTTTACATTTGAGTTTTGACTTGAATATGAGCAAATAATCTGATACCGTCTAGCACTAGCAGTCTCCATGTTGTGGTTGACATGTCTACAAAGTATCTCACATTCTTTGATCAGCAAGTTCTTTACAACTCCTAATTTAGACATGATCCTCTGTTCAGTTCTTGTATTGGGTCATCACATGCTATTTTATTTCAAAAGTTCTTAGACACCTTATCATGTTATAAATCCTATCTAAGGTCAGTAATATCTTAACAAAACCAGTTAACTAAAACCTGATGTTTCTGTGTTGTGTTACAGATTTCTGAGGTCAACAGAATGCAGCAGAAAAGAAAACCAAAATAAAATTATTATTTTTTGCTTCTAATCAAGTTGGTGTGGACCTGTCCCCAGCTGAAGCATTCCAGAATAGAGTAAACATTCTGACCAGAGTGCATTCATTTGCTTGGTTGGAGGTCTGAGCTTTTTCGACATGTTATGGTTTCAGTGGCAAAGAATACCAGCAACATGAAAACAACCCCACTAGATGGACCAAACCATTTCAAGCAATAGACCTGGGCGGGAGAAAATTGCACAGAGCTCGCTGTGCAATTACTAGATATTTTTCCACAAGTATGCAATAATTCCAGGAAAAAAAACATTTAAGGGTAAACATTTTGCTCTGCAAAGCTGAGCTGTTGAAACTCTAGACCACAGTTTGATTTTTGTACAAGGAAGACTCCCGTAGCATGCCTGAAGTTTATATGCCTCCCACTGTGCATTAGTATGTTCTCCTTTAGTTTTCCTTGAGTGATTACAATTGATTTAATGTCTTCAAAATGTCAGAGACACTTGACAAGCTACACCTCATTTAGAGGGACAGTAGCAGAGAGCGTTGGGCTAATGGATGGGGTAGGCCTATACATCTACCAACTGCTGGAAGTCCCTAGATCCTTGTTACAGTTCTGTCTGTGAAGCGAATTGAAGAGGATGCGCAAGTGTGTATGGATGGATGGAGTTTGAATAAAGGGAGTGTAATTGGTCGGGAAAAATCACTGGGACGGGGGTTTGTGGAGTATGGTTAGTTGATTCCTGTCAAAACACCATTTATCAAGGCGAGGACAGTGAGACGGCAGAGGAAATCATTTTTAAAAGAGAGAAGGCCTTGACAATATTTCATCTATATATTTGTCCATATTTGGTCTCTCTGGTCCTTTGGTGCTGCCAGCCATGTACTAGGAACTCAATTCAAGAACAAAGTTATGCAAGTGCAAAAAGAGTCTGGATTTGGACTGTTAAAAAAAATTTCTCTTATTTTGGATCTTCATGCCAGAACTAAAAGAGACCGAAAATCTTGCACTGCTTTTTATTAAATGTATTGTGACATTCCCAGTAATTGAAAGCAAATTTAAATAATAGGAGTAAATGCTTGTGAAACCAAACAACCCTCATCAGTATAACCAGATTCTTGGCTTGCTAAATAACAAGAGGTAAATAACGTAAAAGCCACAAGCCATCAAATAGATGTCTATGAAGGAGACCAAAACACTGTGAAGGAAAACAATTAGGACAAAAATTCATTAATTGTTTAAAGAAATAATTAATTTAACCTTATTTATGTAAGTCAGTTTAAAGGGGAGACACGGCGGTGAAATAACAGTTCAATGAATAAGATGAAAGTGAACTGATGTGTGGCCAAGCATTTAACCCATTCAAGTGCACACACACCAAGGACAACATTCACTCCCCCCACTTACAATCCCTTCTGAACCTGAGACTCAAACCCACAATCTTGGGGTTACAAGTCTTGACTCTCTAAATATTAGGCCATGGCTGCCTCCGTATTGTTTTTTTTTTTGCATTTACTAAATGCTTTAAGAATTATGTTGCTTTAATTTGAGTTGGCTCATCAGATTATATCTTACTTTAAATGGTCAAATTATAAACCTCATATTGATTAATTTATTCTCTCAGAAGATGTACTTTTCTTTTTTACTCCTTCAGGACTTATTATTTACAGTAAACCTGTATATGCAAGTGTTTGTATAGTTCAACTGGTGCATGGTGCAACACCAAGGTCATAGTTTTGATTCATACAGGGAATCCACATAATAGTAAAAAAATTAATGCACTGTAAGTCAAGGCAGTAACCATGTCTTGAACATTGGGGGAACCCTCTGCACAATCTGACATTTGTTGCAGCCTGGAATTAAACCATGTCATGCTGGTTTCGTCTGGCCAGAGGAGAATTGGCCCCCTGACTGAGCCTGGTTTCTCCCAAGATTTTTTTTCTCCATTTCTGTCACCGATGGAGTTTTGGTTCCCTGCCACTGTGAGAAGCACCCGGCTGCAGCCTGCAGATCGAGGCGGGGCACCCCCACACCTACTCTGATTGGTTCAATCGTCTTTCATTGACTTACATGATAGGAAATGTGTGCGAAGTTGGTGTAGGACGGAATGCGGTTTAAAAAAGCTAAAAACGCTGTACAGTTCATAAAACCTTCATATTGCACAAAAGAAGAAGAAAAAACATTAGCCTGTAACTCGCCATGTCCCTGAAATGGTTGTTTTGTTAAATTAAGCTGATCTTTAGGCTAACATACGAATATAGTAAGTTAATTGGGTTGATTATCCACAGTAAGACGATCAGGTCTTCAGATAGAAGAATGAATTATGAATTAAATAATTTTAGAAAATATGATTATTTCATATCATCAGAGTATGAGAAAGGAAAATGAAAGGGGTGTATCATTACTGTTTTAAATTATATAGCATGACAAGACAATTATTGTTACATATAATTATCCGTCATGCAGTTGATAAATGACACTGCAATATTCTAATGTGTCTGCCAATTCAATTTTTATGAAACTTTAAATTTTCTTTACTACATTGCAAAACATAGACTTTTTCTCCCCTTTATTTCAGGAAAATATGCTGCTCCTCGTTATTTGAAAGTGAAGAAATCGATAAACTTTTATTTCTATCTGCCAGTGATGATTCAGAAAGGACATACCTGTAAACCGTTGCTATAGTAACGAACACAATTTATTGATAATTGTGCTCTTATTTTAGTGCAGTCTCACAGCCACTGTCAAATATTGAGATAAACTATTGAGATAAACTTTATAAAGTATCATCTATTGATATTAAATTGGTATCTTCTCCGATATCCATTTTGTGACCATTGAGCCGATTCTTTTCAATCAGCTGGAATAATTAGGGACATTCTATGTTTAATGTGGCTTAATGCATTAAAACAGCGTTTTTAAAAGACCAAACTCAGTAAACATTTTAAATAACACATTTTATTTACAGACAAGCAGGTTATGGGTGGAAATTAAACACTTTGTGTTCGTGTTCTGTGCTCATATCTGCTTGTCTGTGAATAGAATGCTTTATTAATAATTTGTTTACTGAGTTTGGTCTTTTTAAAACACCGTTTTAATGCATAAAGCCACGTACTTTCACGTTAAGCGTGCTTTTAGAGTGTCCCAATTATTCATTTGTGAATTAATCTGGTAAAGAAGAGTAAACTTGCAGCAGCTAACATCTCTTGATTCAATAAATCAGGCATAGTGATTCACCAGAAGTTAACAATAAACTGCATCATAGTAAAGGCTTTGTAAAACTGTACAGCGTTTTTAGCTTATTAAACAGCATTATCTGTCCTACACCAACTTTGCACACATTTCCTATCATGTAAGTCAATGAAAGACGATCTAACCAATCAGAGTAGGTGTGGGGCGGGGCTGCACGTGCAACCCCGCCCCAGGTGCAGCCAGGGGCGCCCCCAACTCTGGCCACCCCTGCGGCCACCCCTAGGAAGATTTGCAGTGGGTACTATTAATTTAAATGCAGAATGTAAATTCACAATAGTTTAAGAAGTGAAAAAAAAGTGCAGCAGCTGCTGCAGCCACAGTTTTGCGTCTCTGAGCAACATTAAAGTGTTTCGTTCCTGAATGAATCAACCGTTTAAATGATTCGGTTCAATCGCAATGACTCACTTATTAACAGTGACTCGCTGCCACCTATTGGCGGTTTTAATTTCACATTTAATGGAACCTTTTCATTTTTTTCATAATTTCAAACATCAGTTTTCAATGTTTTATCTTTAAAATATCAAAACATTATTTATTCATTTGTAACTGCAGGTTAAAGTATTCCATGTTCCACGGAACTGCATTAAACAGTGTGTAAAAACATCTAAATGGCACTTCAGATGCAGCTTCTGTTTTATCTGCATTGCAAAGATCAATTTTGTTGATACTGATTGCATTTGCTTGGTAACAGCCCAAATAAAAGTATTTGACCTAAAATATGGTGCACACTTTTAGAAACAATGGTGTAAAGGTTAAAAAAAATAATCAGGTGTCAGCACAATTAAAAACAAGATATCAGCACAATAACACTCAGCAAAATAGTGTAATTATCGTTATCGATAAAATCCTAGAACTCACAGAGATATAACTTTTTGTCTATATTGCAAACCCTTAATTTTTTTTTTCTTTATTTTAATGTGTTACCCCCAAAATTTACTGTGGCCTCATTTGGCCACCCCTGTTAACATTTTCTGGGGGCGCCACTAGGTGCAGCCCCGCCTCGATCTGCAGGCTGCAGCTGGGTGTAATTTGGCCACTGTTGCCTTTGGCTTGCTTAGGACACCTGACTGATTGCACTTTCGGAAGTGAGCTGAATAGGGATGATAACATCACTGAATCATCAATGAAATGACTTTAGATGGAAAAATTACTCTGTTATGGTCCTCTTGCATTATTGACAAACCATTTTCCTGTTTGACACTGTGTGGCGGGGGAGGCGTGGTTTAGCGAAGTCTGCAACGGGAGAGCGAATGAAGAGACGAGCGGCGGTAAGTGGTTCAGGTGAGAGACAATTAACACCTGGATCTCGTTGCAGTGATTGGCGTGGGGAACCAGTATATAAGCAGCGCGACAGCCGGCGAAGGACGAGAGAGACGGGGACTTGTGAGTGTGTGACGCTGGTGAGCTGTCAAAGACGGAAGACTGCAGTACCGAAGCAGAGAAGAGTTTTGTGAAGTGCGCGCACCTGCCGCGTTTGTTTGTTTTGTTTGATTAGTGTTTAAATAAAGTCTCTCACGAGCCCCGTAAGCCAGCCTGGTCTCCTTCCTCTACATTAGTCAGAACCTCGTTACACACTGTAAAGCAATCTGACACAATCAGTATTGTATAAAGTGCTATATAAATAAAGGTGACTTGACCTGATACATACATATGTATGTATATATTATATATATCAAGTAGACACTAACCTTACATTAATATATATAATACTGTACCTGTAAAGCATTCATAGTGATTTTTTTTGCTTTTATGTCCCTTTGCTTTAATTTTGCACAGCACATTCTGAGGCTTGCTGACAGATGTTTTTGCAGACACAATATGAGATATTTGGACATGTTGATCTGCCTAGACTCGATGACATTAACAATCCTGCTGCCTTGTGCTTCAAAAAACAGGTCAGAGGGTTCAATGGCACTTTAGGAAAACATTCTCTGGAATTTCTGATGGGGGATTGTAGGGATGAAATGGGATGGATGTATGCTAACAATAACACAAAAAATATAACAGCCCTTTTCACCCTCCACACTACTTGCATGTGAAAAATAAACAGTCATTTTTGAGGAAGAATGACTCTTGATGTACAGTATGTGTATGGGTGGGTGTTTGTGTTTTCAAATGTGCTTATATAGAATTAACATTGACTTCCCATTCTTAATAGAATCCCTGCTGGGGGAAAGGAAAAGAAATAGGTAATTTCAAATCCATTTTGTTTAGGACTTCAGTATAATGACTCCCTATGGTGGCTGATCAGAAAAGCAGGCAAAGAATTTGGAAAGCACTAAAAGTATTCGCTAACTTTTAAAAGGACAGCAGAGAGGGAAAAATAAATTTTATGGAGAGCTAGTTCTACTCTGGTTTGGCAAATGGAAGAGTAGTTGAGGATCTGGCAACTCAGGATGCCCACTCAGTGCAGAAAAACACTGTAGTTACAGCAAGAATCAGCAGGAGTGCCCGGCGAACCGAAGAGAGATTACATAAGAACTAAGATCCGTAGATCTCTATCTGCCTGTCTGTCTATTTAAAGTGTCTAGACAGAGATTTCTTTATAGTTGAAATAAGCATTGTAGTTAAAATGGCAGATTCTCAAGTCAATTCTGAATGGTTCACCATCCTGCTGTTTATTAGCATGCTGGGTTTGTGAGGCCACATAACGCAGCCTTTATCCATCATCAGCCTCAGCCAAATAAAATGCATTTAGAGCCAATCCAACATTTCATTCTCCAAATTAAGTGGAGTAAATGAATCAGAGGCTTCTTAATTGAGGATGTTCTTGTTTTACAGCAAATCTGATCAGAGAGGTTTGGCCTCTCTGTGCACTTCGGCTGGGCAGTAGAACTGTGGATAAGGCCTTCGACCTCTGCAGCTCTGAAAGATTGAAAATGTGTCTGGTAAAAGCTTCCAGACCTCCATGCCATTTAGACTGAACAGAAGTAGCCAAAAACTATGAAATATTACAGTTTGACTGCCAAATAATTGCATATGAACAAAAGGACTTTACTACTATGCTTCCATAACAACTTAATACATTTGCAGATCTTGGTTAGCGAAAGCATTTTTCAAACCACAAATGTCATTCAGGACCAGAAAAATGTCTGAAAACACAGACGTCATTATCATTTGTAATGGAAAAAGGGAATAAAAGCTGCAGTAAGCTGCAAGATGAGGCAGTAAATCATTTTGTTGCAATTCATAGCATTACTGTTAAGTGAGACTGTGTTAGTTAAAATAATTTTTTATATATATGATTTACCACTGCTTTCTTTTCCTTTTGTTTGCATCTTGAAGTTCTCAAGTTGTTCCAACTTAAAACCATCCAACCTGTCTTTCCCTATATCCCAAAGTCTTTAGTGCACATTTACAAGGGACACATCAATCTACATGGCCCTACTGTGCACTTTTTTAATTATGGCCACAGTTCTGTATAGTCCTACATAGATAGACAGTTCCTGTGGTTATCTTTCCCAGATCAGAGCACACGGAAAACCATGTGGTGTTAGCTTAAAGATGACATTTGGAGGTACCTTGCCAGGAATGGAGACTTTTATGTGTTGTTCATCCATCATTTTGACTTTGCTGTCCTGTTTCTGCTCAATGTGCTTCAGTGATTTAGATTCAATAGCTATCTATTCATTTATTAGTTAAAGAACATTAAAGAGCAGTGGAGAAATATCGAATTCATTCAGCATAAATCAAAGTTCCTCTCAATCAACTCAGTCTAGATTAGGTGGATAGACTGTCAATCTTAATGTCTGTCATTTATTATAATTATTATTTCCTCTATTATCTATTACATTTAATTTAATGCTTAAATTCTTATTCACATTCACAGATTTGGCATTGTGATTACACAGCTGCTCTTACCGCTGCACGCTGGAAGGCCCCCCTGGTGTAGGTGCCACCTCCTCTGTAAGTGATGGAGGGGATCTCTTTGCTGAAGAGCGAACACTTGTGTTGGTGGGCTTTGGGTGCAGACACATAGTCCACTCTTGTAACCACATGGCTCTTGGAACTAAATGTCACCAGTGCTACACGTGTTGCCTCCGGCGCCACCGGAAAATCTGACAGCAGCTTTCGCACAAATCGCAGCTCGCTCCCAAAGTTGGAAGATCCCACACTGGACGACTCGTCCACGAGAAAGACCAGATCCAGACAGCCTCCCTGTTCCCGAAGAAGACGCACGTTCTTTCGGAAGACCTGGCCAAGTCGTTCTACTTTGTTCTCTGCACTCTCAGAGAGGTTTTGCCGGGTTTGGGCCGCTTGACGCAAAGCCCGCAGGGACAACTGCTGAGCCTGGCTCGGCCAACCAGTACAGCCTAAACAGTACAGGAGCAACAAAGTGAACCTTAAAGTCAATGTAACTCTTAATGTCACCATGATAACCCCACAAACACCAGCGTCCAGTAGTGGTTATGAGGGAATACTGAGGTGTATAAGTTTGTTGCAGTCCTTCTCTTCTTTTGTTTTCTCTATCTTTTCCAAGCAGGGTGAGGATCCTATCTCTCCGCTGGTCTCAGGCATCTGTGGAGCTCCTGAATTTCAGACACCCTCCAAATGCGTCTCCCATCTCTCTGAAAATCATTTAAAAGCGAGATGGTGAAAAATGTTTGATGAGAATGAGAGAGGGTGTGTGTGCTGGTACGAGACTAAGAGAAGGAGTGAGAAAGAAGAGTGAGAGAGAGCAGCGGCAGAGGAGGAAAAAAAAGGGGCAGTAAGAGGCGTGAGTGTCTCTCTCTTTTTCTTCTCATCCCGTTCTCTCCCTTATTCCCTACTTGTTCTGCTCTTCTCTTTTTCTTTTTCCTCTGCTTGTCCTAGAGTGCTTTAATGAGGTTCTGTGTCAGTTGAGCACTCCAGACTGTCTGTCAGCCAGTGGCTTTGTGAGAGAATGTGTGTGTGTGTGTGTGTGTGTATGTGTGTGTGTGTGTGTGTGAAGGAGAATGAGAGAGAGAGACTTTTGTCAACAGCCTGTCAACATGCCCAAAAAAAACATCAGCACGGTGCCTGTTGATCAAATCCATATGTCTGGCAATCGTCTGCTCTCGGACGAACACTCTCACCCAACTACCAGGTAGATGCAAAGAGAGCCATCTGCTAATGGGAATAATCGCAAGGAGCTGTAGACAAAACAAGCATCTGACAAGCAGAAAAGCTGTTAACAGGTTTTAAATCGAAGCTTGGTTATATTAGAAGTCCACATGTCATGTGAGTTTTGTAAGCAGAGCTTCAAGTCTTTATTACTTCCTCTTGTTTTCTCTTGGGGTCTGTGGGGAGAGAAATTTCAAGTAGGATCTGACCCCCCTCTTTATCTCTTTTATTTGTTCCTCCTTTCTTTTGTGAATTTTATCTGTAACCAAAACAAAGTCTCACTTAACACATTTTTCGGTGGGCCGACCACAGTTTAAGCCAGGCCGAAACTTAAATTTATACAACTGAACCATGTGTTAATCCCAGCTGTTATGGCTTTGACAGGACAAAACCGACAAAGATTTGCAGTATTATGAGATTATAGCTCAAAGAGCTACTAATTATTAACTAAAACAACATGCTAAGTGTTAAGTGTTATCTGTAAAATTAACTGTGAACTTTGTGTCTGAGAGCCTCATGATGATTTAAAATTATTTAAAATAATACAAAACAACCTAAAACAACTAAAAAGGATATGCTTCCCACAATCTTGGAAAATGTAGAAAAATAATTAGGTAGCCTATTTTAAGTGTGATTAAGTGTTATAAACTCAATGGCCATTTTTATTATTATTTTAATATTGTATACACACACACACATGTGAATTTACATTTCCTTCTGTCTAAGGCTTATTCATTTCACGTTTACTGTGAAAGGGCTTTTACATTTGCCAAAGACAGAACTCAAAAACCAACAAGCAAGCCTAGCCCAGAAAATAAAAAAAGTAATGCATTATTTTAAAGTAACTAAGTAACACAATTAGTTACTTTTTAAGGGAGTAGCACAATATTGTAATGCATTACTTCTTAAAATTAACTTTTTGTAACTTTACAAATTATATTTGTTTCATCTTGAGATTTATTTTACTTTCAATTCTAAAAATTGTAAATATAATATTAAAGAGAGAGAGAATGACCACAACTTAAAGAGATAGATGCTATTTTAATTTCTCTCTCTATATTTGGATTTAGGTCAAGAGTGCAAATTCATGAAGAAGAGCTGGTATTTATTCAGCTGGCTCCATCTATTGGTGAAGAGATGCATGTGTGCCCTGCATGAGCCATTATTTGATACTCTGTTATATGACACACAGGGACGGACTGGGAATAAAAAACGGCCCTGGACTTTGGGTGCTTTCACATCTGTAGTTCGATTCATTTGGTCCGAACCAAGGGCAAACAATTATACTTTGTAGCATTTTTCAGCTTTTTTGGTTCCTTTTCACACCACACTGATTGCTATGGTCCGAACCAGTTGAAACGAACCAAAATGCAGTCACATGACAACATCTACATCACTCATTGGCCATGACGTATTTCCTAAACTGCTTTTTGATTGGTCAGAATTTACGTGCGGGAAAATTCCAACATAAGAGGAAAAGCCAACAAACAACACGGAGACAACACGACTGCGCGTGCTGGTTTTGTCCCTGGCCATAATCTATTACATTGTTTGTATACACCACAATATGCAAAAAATAAATTTCTATAATGAAGCGTGGATGCGGCATGAAAACAACGTTCTAATGCACTGCAAACAGCGAGCGGACATCGCTCGTAACTTCAAGCGGAGGCGTGCATTAATTCTTCTTAACTCTGACATGCTCATGGTCATCTGACCAAATTTCTATGAGGCTCCGCGCCTCCTCACTACTCCAAGTTTGCCCACGAGCTGCCATGCTAAAGTGCAAACTGTCAACAAACACATCCTCATCCCATAATGCACAACGCAGCTGACTATGGCAGCTGGTTTAGTCCAAAAATGATCAGTACTTTTTGCAGTTGGATCTGTTCGAGGTCGGATCACATTCTCACCACAAACGAACCGCTCCAGAATTCGTTTGAAAGCGTACCGAGACCACCTCTTTAAGCAGGTCTTGGTACGCTTGTTTGGTCCGCTTTTGGTGCGCACCCGAGTGCGATTGCTGCTTTCACACCTGCCCAAATGAACCGCACCAAAGGAGGAATCGGCACGCGGAAACTTGACAACAGTCTGTCTGCGCCATCTTTGTGTACTGTTGATTTAAACACTCAACTTAAACACTCTCTGTACTGTCAGGTATTTTGTCTTCTTCTGAGGGTGGTTTGACAACAACAACAAAAAAACCTCTAGGATGTGACTATCTGACTTGGGGCGCTTAAAAGTAATTTGAAGTTGAGCTGGAGTGAGTGTCTTTCTCTGCTCTTGGTCTAAGCTCAACCCGAATAAACAAATTATGAAATGGATAAAAAAAAAAAAAGGTTTTATTCCAAGATAGCATGGAATAGATTATATAATATGCTGTTATAACAGCATATTATACAATCTATTCCATGCTGTCTTAAAATTAATTTATTACTTAAGAATCTTAATTAATTTATGCAGTAATTAATCTTACTGCACAAATAATAATACCACATCTAAATGAAAATACACCATTACAAATGTAACTTCTGTATTCAAAATCTTCAAAGTTTGTAAGCATTAACTGTAACGTTACCAAGATTTTTAAAAGTAAAAGCACAAAATATTTCTTAATATTAGCTACTGCATGTGGCATTTTACAGCTAAAATGTTGAAGTTTAGCTGTTTTAACTACTGTAATCATTAAAAATGTAGCAACCTGAATATCACTTCCTAACATCATCCCTAGCAAGTAACTCTTTCTCCTCTCATGTTCCATACTTACTGTATTTTCCGGACTATAAGTCGCACTTTTTTTCAAGTCAGTTCAGTTTGGCTGGTCCTGCGACTGGTCCTGCGACAGTTTGGCTGGTCCTGCGACTTATAGTCAGGTGCGACTTATTTATCAAAATTAATTTGACATGAACCGAGAGAAATGAACCAAGAGAAAACATTACCGTCTACAGCAGCGAGAGGGCGCTCTATGCTGCTCAGTGTTCCTGTAGTCTACCACTGAAAAAATAGAGCGCCCTCTCGCGGCTGTAGACGGTAATGTTTTCTCTTGGTTCTTGGTTCTAAATAAATGCGACTTACAATCCAGTGCGATTCATGTTTTTTTCCTCGTCATGACGTATTTTTGGACTGATGTGACTTATACTAAGGTGCGACTTATAGTCTGAATGAGGTGATGACTGCGTGCGTGGTGGGCCGACCCATAGACATAATATACTGAACAAAATACGATTGACTCCGATTGACTCTGGTGCTACCGTAAAGTGGAGAGACCCAACCAATATGGCGGCGACGCTGGATTACGCTCTAGTGATGTCCGATTCGTGAACAAATCGTTCAATTTAACCGGTTCTTCTTAGTGAACCAGTTGAACCAGTTCACCAAATCGAACTGAATCGTTTGAAACGGTTCACGTCTCCAATAAGCATTAATCCACAAATTACTACGTCACGCTTCGTCAAATTGACCACCCTCCGCCAAGAGGTGATTGAGGTGGGTGCTATGGCACAAGTGTTCTGGACCCTAGCTGAGGGTATGGGATATAATGATGCGGCCCTAAAGGACACTTTTAACACCGGGCTGGATGACCCAGTTCCCCGAAATGAAATGGAGCAGTTGGACGCTTATAATTTCTGGGAGTTTGTATTCTATTTACAACATCGGTCTCCGTGGAATACCCCAGCCACACCTGTCTCTCCCGGTGGGATGGCCGATTCTAGACCGGGGTCTACAAACAGGAGGACCACCAGCCCAGCGCCACTGCACAAGATGGCCGCCAGCCCAGCGCCACAGCACAAGGTGGTCGCCAGCCCAGCGCCACGATGCAAGATGGCCGCCAGCCCAGCGCCACAGCACAAGGTGGTCGCCAGTCCAGCGTCACGGCACAAGATGGCCGCCAGCCCAGCACCACAGCACAAGGTGCCCGCCAGCCCAGCACCACTGCCCAAGATGGCCGCCAGCCCAGCGCCACAGCACAAGATGGCCGCAAGCCCAGCGCCATGGCCACCGGCCCAGCGCCACTGCCCAAGATGTCGAGTCAGGCTCCCGTTGACCCTCCAGAGTCGAGTCAGGCTCCCGTTGACCCTCCAGAGTCAAGTCAGGCTCCCGTTGACCCTCCAGAGTCGAAACAGGTTCCCGTTGACCCTCCAGAGTCGAGTCAGGTTCCCGTTGACCCTCCAGAGTCGAGTCAGGCTCCCATTGACCCTCCAGAGTCAGGTCAAGTCACCGTTGACACTCCAGAGTCAGGTCAAGTCACCGTTGACCCTCCAGAGTCAGGTCAAGTCACCGTTGACACTCCAGAGTCAGGTCAAGCCACCGTTGACCCTCCAGAGTCAGGTCAAGTCACCGTTGACACTCCAGAGTCAGGTCAAGTCACCTTTGACACTCCAGAGTCAGGTCAAGTCACCGTTGACACTCCAGAGTCAGGTCAAGTCACCGTTGACACTCCAGAGTTAGGGCTAGTCACCGTCAGTGTTTGGAATAACGGCGTTTAAAAAAACGGCGTTAGGTAACGACGTTATTTTTTCAGTAACGGGGTAATTTAACTAATTACTTTTCCCGTCGTTACAACGCAGTTAACATTACTGAACGTTAAATGCGGTGCGTTACTATGCATTGATTTAATAAACTATGCAATCCGAACACACCTCTGACTCACAGCGAGTGAGCAGGTGGGTTAATAACGAGATAAGCGATTATTATTGGCCAAGGCAGAGTCATGTGTTTCATGGTAGCCAATCAGAGCCAGTGTTTTTACACATATGACAGCACACATGCAAGCACATGCGCCAGCGGCGCAAAACACACACAAACACACACACAAACACACACATGCAACAGTCACACGAAGATTTGCAGCAGCAGCAGAAATGGCGAGTCACGAGCAATCCGATGAAAATTTGGCATTTTCAAGGTGGAGATATAAGCACTACTTCAAATTCATTGTGGTCAAAGGCAAGAACGTCCATGTAATGTGTACATGTAATGTGTGACACACGCATCTACAAAGCTAGTGGCCAAAAACACTTTTCTTACAAAGATAATACTTGAAATAAAACTCTTGCTGTCTGTAGACGTGCAATAAATATCGAAAGTTATGTACGAACACCTGTCTGTTCTACTCATTTCAACTGACTTGTGAAAAATTCTTTGACATATAGCAATTTTTTTTTTTACAGTAACGCAAATAGTTACTTTCCCTGGTAACGAGTTACTTTTATTATAGAGTAATTCAGTTACTAACCCAGTTACTTTCTGGAACAAGTAGTGAGTAACAATAACTAATTACTTTTTAAAAGTAACGTTCCCAACAGTGGTCACCGTTGACACTCCAGAGTCAGGGCTAGTCACCATTGATATTCATGGGCAAAGGCAAGTCACCATTGATCTTCATGGGCAAGGGCAAGTCACCAATGATCTTCATGGGCAAGGGCAAGTCACCAATGATCTTCATGGGCAAAGGCAAGTCACCATTGATCTTCATGAACAAATGCAAGTCCCCAATGATCTTCATGGGCAGAGACAAGTCACCATTGATCTTCCTGAATCCAGTCTAAACACCACGGAATTACCAGAGCCTCTTCTCTTCTCTGCGGAACTTCCAGAGCTTCGTCACGTCTCAGCCGAACTCTCTGAGCACTCGACTGATCCTGTAGTGGCCACGGAGGCCACCCGTAACTTGCTCATGTTCTCTGTTTCAGACTTGCCTAACCAGACTTGCTCTCCTGTGTCATTGATCCCACTGTGGTGGTCTTCTGCACCGTCCGGGTGGCCCTCTGCCTCGACCTAATGGATATGGTGGTCTCCTGCGCCGCCCTGGTGGGCTTCTGTCCCGACCGCACGGATGTGGTGGTCTTCTGCGCCGCCCGGGTGGGCTTCTGTCTCGACCACACGGATGTGGTGGTCTTCTGCACCGCCCTGGTGGGCTTGTGTCTCGACCGCATGGCTCCAATTCCACCTTGCTCCTCTCTGGATTCCTGCCCTGTCGGTTCGACCCTGGGCCACTTAACGTTATGTCCTTCCTGGACTTGTGTTTTGTTGTTGTTTTGTTTTTGTTTTGTGCTCTTCTTCTCTCTGTTTCCATCTATGGACCTGGCCCTCCGTCGCTCCCCCTGATCCTCCGCCGGTCAACCTCCCTCCTGGGTTCCTTGTTTTTGTTTTTCTCTCTTGTTCCCTCTATGGACCTGGCCCTCCGTCCCTCCCCCTGATCCTCCACTGGTCCACCTCCCTCCTGGGCTCCTTGTTTTTGTTTTTTGCACTTCTTGTCTCTGTTTCCCCATTTTACCTGGCCCTCCGTCCCTCCCCCTGGTCCTCCGCCGCTCCACCTCCCTCCTGGTCTCTGTGTTCCTTGGTCTCTTCTTGGGTTCGGGTGGAGCATCTGGTAATTGCTCCATGGAGGAGGGGGTAATGTCACGCTGTCTGGTCTCTGTCTCCCTGGGTGTCCACTAGTGGTCTCACTTCCCCATAGGCACCTCACCGCAGGCACTAGATTTCCCACAAAGCTTTGTCCCTTCATCACAGTAATTTCACTCCTGTTAATTGCACTCAGGTGTCTTCACTTGATAATCATTACCCTGCCTATATAATCCGGTCTGTTTCCATTTGTTTTGATGGAGTCCTTTCTTTCCGTCACCCAGTTTCCTCGCCTTCCGAGTTCCTCGTCTTCCGAGTTCCTGTTCCCGTTCCTGTTCCTTTCCTGTTTGTTTATTTGTTTGATGGATTTATGGTTTTGACCCCGGCTTGTTGATTTCTCTTTGGATTACCCATTAAAACCCATACTGCGATTGGTTCTCTCGTCTCCTGCGTTTCACTGGGTCTCCGATCATAACAGATGGTGCAGCTTCTCAAGGATATTTTTGGCGCAATCCTTGACATATACATGAATAATTCATGAGCTCTGCAGCCGAATTATGGAGCATATGCTGTGACATCACAACATATCAGTGACGTGAGGATATACCATTTGCAAAAGAAAAATGCTGTATTTATTTAACGTTTAACTTATTTATCCAGTTAAAATAACACATTTCAATCTTGTTCCACGCTTGATGACAGAGTAAGAGACTTTGTTAATTTACATACTGCAAAAAAAAAAACATGATCATGCAAAGTTGAGCGTGCAGAGACGAGTGAAAACAGAACAGAAGGGGAAGAGGGGAAGAGACCAAACAGGCACATAGGGAGAAAGAGAAAATCTGGATTCCAGAAAAGGAAACATATGCAGGAATACATCATTTAAAGGGATACTTCATCCAAAATGATAATTCTCTTATTATTTACACTGTTCCAAAACGGTGAGACTTTCCTTGTTCTGTGGAAGTAAATGATGACAGAATATTCATAATCTGGGTGGACTATCCCTTTATCCCATGATTTGATTAAATACAATGGACCAAAGTTGTATTAAACTTAACTCAAAATTAAGATGTGACAGGCATTGCTTTGGTAATATTGTTATCAGATGATGAAAGAGGGTGATTATTTCACCAATGATGGTTAAATGTAGTAACACTCTGCTACTGTGCTGCTGATGAAAACACTTGTCCCATACAACTTTGATTGATCACTGAAACTCCCACCTTTGATTAAAAACAAAAGACAGCTTCTCACTCCAGAATAAATGTAAACACACTGTCACTCACAAAGAAACACAGTGGGATGCACAAAAATATCCAACTGTACATGTGTGCCGGTTAATATTAAAAGTATAGTCCACTCAAAAATAAACAATCTGTCATCATTTACTCATCCTCATGTCATCCCAAACCTGCATGCGTTTCTTTCTTTTAAGTAACACGAAAGAAGATATTTTGCAGAAAGTTGGGCTCCAAACAACATTGGACTCCACTGACCTGACTGTATGGACAAAAAATACACACTAAAGATCTTATTTGGCTATATTTATTAGCCCTGAGGTCAACAGCTCAAAAGCTGTTCTGATTTTTTTAAGGTTCAGAAACAATACATTGATGGAGCAGAGTAGCAATTGCTGTCAATCACAACTTAGTATAATTTCTAAAATAATAGTTGTTAAAGAAGAACAGCATTTATCTTATCTATTCAGTGGTGTCAATATATATATATATATATATATATACAGTATATATATATATATATATATATATATATAGAGAGAGAGAGAGAGAGAGAGAGAGAGAGAGTATATATATATATATAGAGAGAGAGAGAGAGAGAGAGAGAATATATATATATATATATATATATAGAGAGAGAGAGAAAGAGAGAGAGAGAGACAGAGAGAGAGAGAGAAATATATGTATATAGAAATGTGTGTGTGTGATTCGGCAGACACTAATGAAAGTAATCAAGTAATTGTTTAACATTGTGCATGTGACCTCCTTTGTACAGTGGATCTAATACTAAGTTGCATGTCTAAAATTCATATTATGATCATTTATTCGTATTATATTTGTTTACTCACATTACTATGGTGAAATAGTATGCAACTATTTGTATTAGAAGTATGTGAAATTTTAATGATTCGCCAGTGTGATATAAGCCAGGGAAAATGAAATGTCACGGCCCATATCCATTGATCAAAAAAATATTACTGTGTCAAGCTGAAAACGGGCCATAAATAAGATGAAAGGGGTGCTGCTTAGGCAATAGCTCTCTATATCCCGGTGCTGATTAAGTATCTGTACTGTCCATAAATGTAATCTGGTTATAGTTCAGTTTTCTCTGAGGTTAAGATGGGCTTATTTTTCTTGCTGTGCTCTGCTTTTGCATTTATTTTGTCATTGCTTAGATTTTTTCCACTTATTGGGCAGTAAACGGAAGTAAAAGCTTTGGGTATTAATTAACCTCATATCTCTGTGAATCTCAATGGTTTCTAGTGTGCTCTTATCACTGAGAAAGAGGAGTACATTTGAGAAGACATAGGGTAATAATGGCCATATCAATGTAAGCAACCATTTATCAGTATGTTGAAGGCTAAATGTTGCCGACAATTGACAATCAACTGGAGTTTAATCTCAATGCTCTGCCTTTCTCACCAGCCATGATCATTTTTCTGAAAGTGTGTAACAGTCTATGAAATGTCATTCACAGTCTTTTCTTTCATAACTGGCTGCATCTCTTCCATTTCTCAGCCCTTTTCTTCCTTCACACATTATAACATTATAGCTGTGTCCTTTACAGAGCACTCTCCACAGGTATAGGCTATCAATCAGATCAGACAGGAAAGTCTCCATCAAAACAGCAGTTTGTTTTCTGTGTACTTCCTCAGGCCTTCAGCTTAACATGCCACTCGCTCATGTGGATTTGACATGTTTATCTGTCCACTGTCTTGCTGATTAAAAAGAGGAGATTGGGTCAGTCCCAAGATTAGTTTATAAGACAGTTTATACATTTACACTCAGTGAAGGTTGAAGGTTGAATAGAACAACATGTACTATTTTAGATGATTAATAAAATGTTAATGTCTCTGATGGCAGGCATAGGTTGTAGGGACAAAGGCAACAAAAGCATACAATTCTTTTTGCATATTTGAATTTATTTTATTAAATATATTTAAAATACTGCAATGCAAAAATATATAATTTAACTAATATATTATATTATATTATATTCGCTATTTGTTTTGACTTCAACATTTTTTGTTACCCCTTACAATTTTTTTTTTGTTTAAAACAGGTTTTTGCTTAAAACTTGAAGGAAAAAAATGGATTGTGCAGAGCAAAACAAGTTAGAAACTACTCTGACGTGATGTTGTAAAAATATAACGTCTGAAATATTGTTTTGAAATCACACTCATTGAGCTCCATGAGTAAGAGATGAATAGATATGAGTAAATGGTATGTATCAAACTTAGAGCATGAATATTGATATCAAATTAATTTAATCTCATAAAGAATGTCATATTGACCTCTACAGGCTGCTCTAAGGTCTACTCCCTTGTACCATGTGTTTACTCGGATACACGGCTCACTGTTGTTTGTAAGATGCTATTTAACCGGTAAAGTTTGACCCAATGCCCTGCTTCTGCTCTCTGAGCAAATTAATGAGAAAGAAGACCATCATGATGGCCGCGTGTGGCTATGTGTACATGTGTGTGTGGAGTTTTTGCGTGTTTGTGCCTATGAGAGCCTAAGATATAGCTCATTTATAGCTCATAAGATAGCCCATTTATCAATGACAGCACAGTTCTGGAGTCTTCGATTCATGTAATAATGAATGATATGATGCAGTTGCAAAAATATTACATTTATCTCAACTGCTCTCCTACTCTCTTTTTTATGTCTATATTATCTCTTGATTGGTTCAAGAGATCATGAGAATTAAGTAAATGTATGACCACTGAAACACTCTGTATCTCTTCCAAAGAAATGCACTTTGCCCAACTAAGACAATTACTATGCTGGTCTAAAATTGTGTGTGTGTGTGTGTGTGTGTGTGTGTGTCTACATGCATGTGTGTGTTTTAATTGATGCTGTTAAAATTGGAAGGTTTGAAAGCTGAAACAAGCTGCCTTTATAGGCAACAAGACACATCCAGTCTATTAAAGTGTCTGAGGCCTGTCTAAAAACTGGATACAGGTCCACTGTAAAAATATTTCCACCCACCTCAACCTAAAAAAAGTTCAGTTGCTGTCAGTGTTGCCAATAACAAGGGTTTCTGAATTGTGCATATATGTTTAAGTGCAATCAAATTGACTGTCAGACATATATTAATTTAGACATATATTAATTTATATATATATATATATTTATATATATATAGTGTAAATTAATAATTATTTTAAATATTTAAAATAAACAAACATACAAATAATAACACTAGTAACAACCTTCTGTGCCAGTTCTGGGATAAAGTCATCTTAGTCTAGCCCAAGGGTCTAAATGTTTTAATTTTTTTAGGCACAAATAGGCACAAAAACTTTTATATTTAGCCAAACATAATTTCATATATCACTTTTGCTCTGTGTATATATCTCTGTTTTGTGTGTGTGTGTGTGTGTGTGTGTGTGTGTATGTGTGTGTGTGTGTGTGTGTGTGTGTGTGTCTGTGTGTGTGTGTGTGGGTGTGTGTGTGGGTGTAGACTTGTTTCAGATGAACTGCAATAGAAAGCGCTCAAGCCAATGCTATGGTTACTTCCTCAAGCAAATGTAACTTGTTGGCAGGTCAAAAAACTGGTTCTTACTAATTTTTGTAATAACTAAAACGTTTACATAAGTAGAAGGGCCTCACTCTTCCTTGCGAGACAGTATTATTGTTTAATATTTGTACCAACACGTTTTTTAAAAAAAACGATAGAACAATCTAATTGTATATTGTTGGGTTCAGGTAGGTCACGTTCCGTACTGTGCTGTTCAACGCCTTAAAAAAACGTTTAAAAAAATACAAAAAACCTGAAGCAGTGACGTGGGAGAATGGGAGGAGACGGGTAAGGAGGGGGCTAAAATTAGGAGTGATAGTACACTGTGGAGGCGCTTGGACCACTCACTGGGAGACAGCGCATGCACTGAACTAGCCAAAGGCTTTTAGTCAGAGTCCTTGCCAAAACGATGCACACCTTGCCTTAAGAACGAGGAAGCTTCTGATATTTAATAGCCTAGGTAAGTTACAGGGAGAAGGAGAAATTTGTGAATAGATTTTCGGCCTTTCTAAATCGGCGTTTTGATTTAACTTAAACGGCAGATTAAAACCTGGATAACCTTAACAGACTGCAACAAACTGACACATAAAAAACTGCGAATGGAGTATTAGCGTAGTTTTTGTTACGCTCGATATTAGTGCTGTTGTATATGGATTTTAAACGCACGGAAATGGAACATTCAATGACACTGACAGACAGTCCCTTATTTTAATCATATTTTAGCCTTTCACGGCAGTCGCCCATCTTACTCTGCCACTAACGAAGCCTACACACGATATATACAGACACATGCTTCAGAGAGCCTCACGTTGATAAGAGGGGAAAGATAAAGTGCACATATTTTGTTCGAGATAGTATTCGGGTTGTTTATGTATAACAGTTACATTACAGTCGCTATCTGAGATCTGACTGCAACAATTGTTGGGTAGCAGCGGCACAGGTCAAACGCGGCTCTTGCATCAGCGCTCAATATCGAGGACTGAACGTCTCAATTACCGACATGACGGATGGACCGAGACAAAGAGGCAGCGCGGCCCCGAGCAGCAGCGAGGAGGGAGCCGCAGACACGGGGAAAGCCTCTGGACAGTCATCAGTGGGGTTGAAGAAGGAGATTGGTCTCGTCAGTGCTTGTGGCATTATTGTCGGTGAGTGTTCAGTTTGTTCCTTTAAATATATTTTTCAAAGGGGGTTTTAAACGGATGTATGGTCAAGCATGCTCTTGATGGGATAAGGCTGAATAGAACTGATATCTTCTATCTTCTCTTTTACATACATACTAATCAGAACTATGAAATAGAAAATAGGTCATTACATCAAAAACTAATGAATAGTGGGCCTATTTTTTTTATGGCAGCTTATTTAATATCATCTCATAAAGAATGTCAATTTTAATATTTTAAATATTAATCTTAGTTTGTACACAATAATGTTGTTGTTATTCTAAAATATTAATGGCCATTATGTTTAGCTGCTGCGGACTAATTCTTTTTATTCATCATTGTGATGATCAGTAAAATAATCAGTATTGGTCAAACAAAAACTAGCTATAGATCACTATCTCTTGTAGTTAAATATTTTACAAGATGCAATGATAACAAATAACATGTTACAAATGCATTTAAAAGAAGAATTTTATTTACTCAAAATATAAAATGTGCACTATGCATTAAAAAGGTTGCCAGCAGATTTGGGAACTTACAATTGGCAGAATCTCTACTACTGTCACTAATAAAGACATCTGCAAGATATGCATGTGCTTCTTCGTCTTTTTCTTTTCAGGATAGAACATTGTGGTTTAAAAAACATAAACGGAACAAGACTTTTAAATAAAATGCATCTGCCATGCCTATGTCAATTTGGTTTGGTTTTCTTTACTTTCTCTTGTCAGCGGTAAAGAAATCAGGTCAGTGGTAGAGAAAGTGTGACGTGAGGTGGAAGCGAAGACAGGAAATGTGACTGAATTTTTGTTAAATTGTCATGTTGGTTATTGCTGAGTATGTTGCAGAGCAATTCACATGTATTTCTTTAGGCAGCATTAAGCTATACAAATATATTTGATGTAATGAAAAGTAAAACCCATCCAAGATAATCCCAACCCACATTTTATTTGCAGCTATATGATAATCCTCTTCAGCAATCTCGATCAGGTCAGGTCACACATTAACATGCTCTGTCGCCCCACGTGAACATCATTATCAGGTGATTGTCATTTCGGATCACTCAAAGCTTTCATCAAGCCTTTGTTGTCTGTGTGCTTCATTAAATTTATCAGAATACTTTATAACTGCTGCCATTTTTATCCTTATCAACCCCTTCAATGTGATACTGAACCCTCATTTACCTGGCAAAGGAGCACGGACCTGAAAGTGAACATTTTGTGGATTTTGACTTGCTCAGCCCCATTTTTTATGTTGATTTTGCTGGATTATTACATTTGGAAACAAGTTTTAGAAGAGGAAAGGTTGGCAGATCTTCTGTAGGTGAATGAAAGAGAAAGAGATTGTGAAATGATTCAGATTAAAATGCAAGCTTGCCTCAAATGTTATACAAAGAAATTATGTTGGATGAATTGGAGAACATCATACATCAAGCTGGTGACAAGCTTGCAAAGTTTTATGTGTGCCAAACTAGATGTAAGCAGTCAGCAACTCAATTCCATTATTTTTAATTTCTCAAGTTCTTGATCTGATACAGTCACAATTAAAGGTTGGTATGCTGATTAAAATGAAATGAAAGAAAATAAAAGAAAAGCAATAGGACAGTTGAGAAGGATTCATCTCAGCTAGCATGTTTGCAAGAGTAGGCCTAATAAATGCCAAAGTACCAGTACTGTACATCACTGTACAATAAACGAGCAATGTCTCTGCACAGTGATTGACATATAAATATGATAAGCTGATAGCAAAGAGTGAACTCACTTTAAGGTAAGTCAGTTCACTGCGGACAGTTTGGCACCACACTATGTAGCTATACGTAGGCCAGGGGTGGCCAATTTTGTTTTTGGAAGGTCACAGTCCTGCAGAGTTAAGCTCCAACCTTATCAAACACTCCTCAAGGTCTAAGGGCTACTACAAGTTTTATGAAGGTTGGAGCAAAACTCCACAAGACTGTGGCTCTCCAGGACCGACTTTGGCCATGCACCCTTGCCTGATGTAGGCAATCAATTACCTAAATCCTGAATAAAGCTGCAATGTTGTTAGCTAAATTTTTTATAGTCTATTGTCATTGTTAGTGATATATGAAGCACAGCTAACAAAAAGTCACTAACCAAATCAATGTCACTATCTCAAATCAATACAAAACAGTATTTTTAAATCTGGTACAGCTAATTTGCATGCATGTTGTACAGTTAAAAGCCAGATGATGCCATTATATAAAAGGGCTTTGATCTGAAAGGCGTGACTTCAGTGTAGAGTTTGACTAGACTTAGCACAGTATTATTAGATCAGTGTGAGAAGATTGGCAAACTAGAATTTTAAATCAGGGATTGCTGCTGTTTGGCCTGCGATGTTGTGTGGTGAACACTCACTAGGGAAGCAAAAGGATGCAATATGAACAGGAAATCCATCTGCATTTTTTTCCCACTTGAGTCAGCAAGAGTTCTCAGTCTACAAGTGTGCACATTGATCTGTCAGCCCCTTTAAGGATAAAACAGCCTAAAACAAGTTGATGTCCACATTTCACAGCTATTTTCCAAATAGTCGAACAATACTCCAGCTGGCTGATCATGAAACCAGAATCAATCTCTACAAGCTTTGGCAATAGTAAAAGATATCTCTGATTGTAAAGTTGTGTAACTTGTACTTTGAGGTCATGGGATATGCTGAAGTTTGTGTCAGAGCTTTTTCATACCAGAGCTTAAAAGAGAGAACTGAAGAGGGAGAAAAACCAAAGACAGAAGCTGAATGATCACGTCTAGTCATGAAGGTTTATGGATATTATTTTAGATCAGATTATTCTGCATATGAATCGTGATGGCATGACTGCAGAGAAGAAGTCATCTGATTACTTATTTACAGTGTCTGTGTTTAGCAGACACTTGTATCCAATCTACTTTATCATATTTATGACAATCCCACAGGAAAATTAGGGGAAGTCGTGGCCTAATGGTTAGAGAGTTGGACTCCCAATCGAAAGGTTGTGAGTTCGAGTCCCAGGCCGGCAGGAATTGTGGGTGGGAGGAGTGCATGTACAGTTCTCTCTCCACCCTCAATACCACGACTTAGGTGCCCTTGAGCAAGGCATCGAACCCCCAACTGCTTCCCGGGCGCCGTAGCATAAAATGGCTGCCCACTGCTCCGGGTGTGTGCTCACAGTGTGTGTGTGTGTGTTCACTGCTCTGTGTGTGTGCATTTTGGATGGGTTAAATGCAGAGCACAAATTCTGAGTATGGGTCACCATACTTGGCTGAATGTCACTTCACTATCACTATCATAGGTAATAGGGCAGAAACTCTCCAGTTCACGCAAACCTGAATTTCCATATTTATATGTGTGACTTAAGTATCTAAATACTTTCTTGGGCCAATATATTTATCACAAACAGCCATAGATCACATAGTAAGTGCACACACTGTTATACAGCTAGACAAATACACAAGCCCCCATATATTTGCTGTGTGTACTCACTCCATTAGTCACACTGAATACGAACTCAGCAAATTACAATCTGCTGTCTGTGAATTGTTCTCACCACATGCTTTCTCTCTGTTCTCCATCCTCCTTCCTTCTCTCTTTTTTTCAGCCTCACTAACAATTTCATTTCCTATTGATTTATACGCTGTTCTGCTTTTCTTCAATATATCGCCTTTTTTTTCTTTGTCATTGTTAGGTCTCACTTTTCTCTACATTTCCTGAAGTGTGTCACACTGTCATCTTATCATGCCTTCCTATTCATTTTAGGGTGCATACATGTAGGAAAGTAATTTAGGGATGCATAGAATTAGGGAAGCAGCATAATGGTATATTTATCAGCCAAAATAGGGAATCTATATGTTTCTCTCTATTTTAAGTTTCAGATCCTCATCTGACTAGCACCAATTTAAAAAGTTAGTGATAGGATAGGACAAAAATCAAACCATTTATCTCTTAAAGAATGTTTTATCTTTAAGAGCACGTTGGAGTGATAGTTATTATAGTTTTGTGTACTGTTGTGTTTTCATATATATATATTTTTTAAATACAAAGTAGTATAGATTTATAATATGGATCATTCATAACACAAAAATAAGTATCAACTTTTCAAAATATGTATCCCTAATGCATTCCTACAAATCTAAAATCTTCTTAAATCCTTATTTCAAATAAAGTCTGTTCCATTCAAATGGCTTTTAAATTGGAGCACTTTATTAGATTCATCCAGACATCCATTTTTAGAGGTCATGGTGAGGATTGAAAGATTATATGGTGACATAGCAGCTCCACCTTTTTCACACTTGAATCCACTTCTCTCATTTTGTCCTGCTGTCCTACATTAACTCCCATTTCTAATACCTAAGCTGTCGTTTTTCTCTTTTACAGGAAATATTATTGGCTCTGGAATCTTTGTCAGTCCAAAGGGAGTGTTGGAAAATGCCAGTTCAGTGGGCCTGGCCCTCATTGTATGGATCATCACAGGCATTATAACAGCGATCGGAGCACTCTGCTACGCTGAGCTGGGTGTTACTATCCCCAAATCTGGAGGTGACTACTCTTACGTCAAGGACATCTTTGGAGGGCTGGCAGGGTAAGTAGGTGACATACTATTAGTAATGCAAACCTTAGTGTAAAGGGAATTTTAACATGATCATATCTTAGTGTTCATTTATGTCAGAGATTCAACAAACTTAAAATATATATATAAATTTTTTTTTTTTTTTTTTGCATCCATCAAGGACAAACAATTTTTTGAGATGTGGATTTTTGTTATTGTTATACATGTACAATAAATATTCCAAAAAGTGAAGTATTGATGCTGCAAGCAACAGAGTGAAAAAAAAATCACTTATAGTGGAAGGCAGAAAAGATATGTGACTTGCTTTCTTGTGAAGTAGTTGTGTAAGTGGTCAATCAAACCTTACAGCCCTGGCTTTGCTCACATGATGCCAACAACCTTTGTTTAGCACGGTGAGTTCGCTATGATACTGCCAGGGGACAGCCATTAGCTGTTCACTCAGTCGTGACTTGATTTCACTCATCACCAACAAATGATGGCGATAAAGAGAGTTTATCCTAAGAATAAATACATTGCTATGTGCAAACAACACAATGCCTATCAGTAGATGAAAAGAATCATATTTATTTTGTGTTTTTGGAGATGAAACATAGTCGAGTAATTTTTTGAGGGACATATTATAACATCTGTATGTGTTTTTATGCTACAGGTTTTTGCGGTTGTGGATTGCTGTGTTGGTGATCTACCCCACTAACCAGGCGGTTATTGCTCTCACCTTCTCCAACTACGTCCTGCAGCCTCTGTTCCCCACCTGCTTCCCCCCAGAGAACGGTCTGCGTCTGCTCGCTGCCATCTGCTTGTGTGAGTACCAGAAGGGGAAACATTGTCCAGTATTTAGGGATTTTAAGGATTTTGACATGCATATTGAGATGGCTATTGATATTGCTGTTTTCATGTTATGGCCAATATTATAATTCTATTCTAGTTTGTGTAATAAAAAATAAAGAATTTTAAATTAATTAATCATTTAAAAATTGCAATAAGTGAATTTTAGAAAATAAAATTGAATGGACAATGTGGCTTGGACTTGAAAATATATTAAGGTTATCTGAATATTTTGAAAACTCATAAGATGAAAAACTTTGCATAAATTCTGTATATTTTGAAAACATAGTTTTATGTTGTTTTCCTCACAGATGCAACAACAACTTACCCAATCACAATTTCCACATCTGCTTGTGATTCACATGCTTACACTTGTATATTTTAGACATTTTTCTCTGATAGCGCATGCACACGAGGTTGCCAGGAACTTCATCAAAGCCTCTTGTGTTTGACCATAAGGCCAAATCACGCTCAAGCGAAAAAAACATTTTAAGCCAGGGCTAGAGAAACAGAGTTTTGGGACTGACAGAAAGAGAGAGATGGATTAATGTGTGACTGAAGAAAGCTGAGGGGTCTTATCCTGGGAGAGTGGACAGAAAGGTTGTGGGAAAAAGTGCGGGGAATAGAGAGGGATGAGAGTGAAAGAGAGAAGGATGTGTGAGGATGAATGGAATGATGTTTTTCAAGGCGTCAAGAAGCCTTGAAGCATGGGCTTTCTGCAAATTTCACGCTGGAGTTACAAATACTGCATGGTGTATGTAGACAGACAAACAACAGAGACCCTAGGAAAAAGAAAGAGGTCAAGAGAAGATATAAGGTGAGATTTCACCTCGTCTTTAAAATAAGTGTGTTAAGTTTCAATTTAACTATAGCCTTAACAGCTGTTTAGTTGGTTTAGTTATTAAATAGATTTAAAAACTGTTCATAACTTTTGTCCTTTTATGAATCTGAGTCAGAATGATCTATTTAACATTTGGCTTGTAAACCAGTACAAGCTGTTTGTCCAGTTTGTAGGGTAACAGAGCTGATCCAGCATTCTGTGTGCTTTTAAGGCTTTCAATGAAGAGGGACCATATCACAATCAAAGTGTTCTGATTGGATGAAGTTAAAAGTTTTTTTTGTAATTAACCAGATGTTCTCAAGCAACTCTTAAAGCATTTTTCTTCTTATTTAGTTTTGCCTTTGGTTTGTTTAGAGAATGGCAGGAAGTGGGTGAAAGGGCAAAAGTGGATACTATGGCACAGTTTTAGAGGATGTCCCTGCTCTTGTGCTTTATACCTCTTTACTTCCTTTATGCCTTTTAATTCTAGAACCAATACAGCAATTCTTAGAAAACTATGTCTGCAAGTCTATGCATGGCTGTCTTTCAAACGCTGCCAAATAGGCAGCATCTTAAGGGAACATAGGCACACTCCTGACATAAAAACTATTTTAAAATGTAGCCTACTACATTTTAAGCTACCATTTAAGACACCATATTTTGGCCAAAAACCAGCAGCATTGCATTTATATTTTTTCAGAGAAGACAATCCAAAAATGCAATTGTTGTGTCCCAAATGGCATACTATGCTACTCCTTTTGCTACGGGAAAGCTGTGGAAATTTAGTCTATAAAGTGTCCAACATTTCACACTTCATTTTTTGTTTATTAAGTGCATCATCAAAGTATTTTGTATCATCAAGACACTTTTTCCTTTTAGAATTTTTAGCATAAACACACTATTTATACAAAATGGCATAACATAGTGCATTAATACAGTGGGTATAGAAATGAATCACCCCCCTTTAAAATAATCACATTTTGTTGCTTTCCAGTTTGAAATGAAGATAGACACAATTTTTGTTTTATTTAGCTGTATTTACTCAATGCATCTTAAAACATCCAAGTGAAAGATATAACACCAACATGCCATTAAAGAAAAAAAAGGATTACTGTCGAATTGGAAAAACAATCCCCCCCTTTTGTCAGTATTTTGTTGAACCACCTTTTGCTTTAATTACAGCCTTTAGTCTTTTGGGATATGTCTCTATTAACTTTGCACATCGAGACTTTGCATAATTTGCCCACTCTTCTTTGCAGAACTGCTCAAGTTCATTTAAACTTGATGGTGTCCGTTTGTGGACTGCAGTTTTTAAGTCCTTCCAAAGATTTTCAATGGTGTTTAAGTCTGGATCTTACTAGTCCATGCACTTACTAGTCATTGTTGTGCTCAGTGTTGCTGTGTGCATTGGATCATTGTCATGTTGGAAGGTAAACCTTGTTCCCATTGACAACCTTCTCAAGAATTTGATGGTATTTTGCACCATCCATTTTTCCTTCTATCCTGACAAGTGCTCCAGTCCCTGATGCAGAGAAACACCTCATGACAGGATATTACCACCTTGATGTTGAAACCAAATAATACAATTTTAGTCTCAGCCACATTTGTGGACAGGATATTTTTAGGATATTTTTGTCACATGCACACAATGACCACTCTTTTGCTCCTGGAAAGTTGCTGTAGACCTCTTTGTAGCCTCCTTAACCAGATTCCTTCTGGCTCTTTCGTCCAGTTTGGAGCGACATCCTGATCCAAAGAGGGTCTGTGTCAAATGCCATTGTGTGCCATTGAGAAGGTGATTAGGAGAGTCATATTTAGGAGAGGGGTGATCCTTTTTCCAACTCAGTGATTTATTTTTTTTATTTATTCATTTATTTTTTCTGACATGTTGGTGTTATATTTTTCACTTTGATGTGATAAGTTGCACTGAGTAAATACAGCTGGGTAAAACAAAAACTGACTGACTGTAAAGCAACAAAATGTGATTATTTTAAAGGGGAGTGATTATTTTCTATATCCACTGTCTGCAAAATGGGACACAACTATTCTGACAGACTCAGTGAAAAAAAAAACAATCTAAGATGTGATGAGAGAAATGTTGATTATCAAAGGGGTCATGAACTGAGAAATCTAAATTTCCTTGATCCTTTGACATATAAGAGATCATTGTACTATAAAAACATCCTCGATAAACGATAAAGATGGGTCAGAAGAAAACAATAAGCTGTTCAGTGCCAAGTTGTGGAAAACACAGTCTTTGCATTGCCTTCCTTCTGATCTCAACATTGGCATTGTATACTATGTACTGCAGATTTCACTACCTTCATTTTGTAAGGAAACACTCTATAACTCTCTTCATCCTGTCTCTGCTTATTTTTCTTTTACCAGGAGTTTCAAAAACACCACCTTCTAAGACGTCCTTTTCCCAGAATGCACTGCTCTTATCTTAAGACACCAGTTAAAGGCACGTCATTGCTCTGTACAGCAAGGCAGTGTTTATTTTACACAGAGATAAGACATAAGGATTACACCTCCTCACCCAAAGCTTTGTAGTGTTTGGTTTGACTGTGTCCCCTTTGCAAGTGGCAGGCTGTCGCTTTGCACTGTCAAACTGTTTGTGCCCGATTAGCCACAAACAATAATTATGAAGGAGTTTGTGTAACAAAATACACCCCTCCTTATTGCAGTTGACTGGCATTGTAATGTCTGCTTCTGTCATGACTAGATGCTTTTACAGATGTAAGCAGTTTGACACTGAATGAGAGCCAAGAATTCTAACTGTGTTTGGCCACTGTACACAAACAATCTCAATTCATGCCCAGGTCACACTAGTTTTGTACCTAATTGCTCCATTAATAGATTAATATAATATACAAAGCAGTATCAGCCTGATTAACTACCTGTTGCAGTGGGTGATTCAAATTATTTATTGTCTACAAGTACATGAATAGCATGTGAAAGAAAAAGGACAAAGCTGAACTCTGATGTGCAAATCATGAAGAAGCATTTTTGCTTGTCTTGCAAGTTCTCAAAAGTGCAAGACTCAAAGTTTACTTGCACACTCAGGTTTCTTGCATCCCTCTGTTTTTTATAACCAAATATGTTTGTCACATTTTATCAGAAGACTGTGCATGTGACCATGTCATTTAGCACATTAACTTTATCACTAAAAGTTTAAATTAGTAAAATTGTATATGAATCTATAAGGGGGAAAAAGTATAATACTTTTATATGATCTAAATGGTTACTTTTTTGTCCTGATTTTGAATCACCTTTTAATAAAAAATAAATAAAAAAGTACAAATATTAAATTTTATCTCTTTATAATCATGAGGTTAAAAATCACTGCTTAACACTTTCCAGTAGAATGATGTTAGCAATGCCTTAATTGTAGATTTGAAAAATGAATACACATACTGAGTTGCTTCAAATAAAAACATCTGCCAAATCAATAAATGTAGTCAAAATTTCTTATTATAATTATTGTGCACTGACTTTAACCTTATTTCACCCATCTATCGGTCTCAGATGTTGCAGTGCATTCCAATGTTTATATATAATAAAAATGTCTATTTAGTGTCTGATTAATTCCTCAGAGCTGAAAGCATTATTTTATAATCCTTTGGCATTCTAGACTGCTCAAACTGCATGGCGCCATTAATCTCACCAAAGGCTCATAATGTGTGTGTGTAACCAGCCTTGTAACCTCAATGTCTTTGTGTTTCAGTGCTGCTGACTTGGGTGAATTGCTCTAGTGTGCGCTGGGCAACACGAGTGCAGGATGTCTTCACTGCAGGGAAACTTCTGGCCCTCATTCTTATCATCATCATGGGCATCGTACAAATCTGCAAGGGTAGGCACCATATGTCTATGTATGTGTGTGTGCTTGTAATATATTACTGGCTATTGAAGAAGGTATGTGCTAAATAACAGAGAGTGTGTGTGTGTGCATTTGTAGAAGTGTGTGAATGCGTGACTCCCTGTTCTCTAGGGCATGTTGCTTCATCTCTAGCAGCTCTGTAAAATCTCCAGAAAAACTAAAAGCACAGCACTTCATTGTCTCAGCAGAACTCACTGGGTTGAAACCTCTAATAAGGAATAACACTGATAATGCAGCTTTCACAGCTGGTGTGTCAGAAAGGATGCAATAATGATCACACTGCTGACAGCCTGTTAGCTCAGATGCTGACCTGATAAAATTAGAGTGACAGATGTGATTCCACGCAGAATCTCTAAAAAAACTGGATTTGGGTTAGTTGTCACTGGCTACTCTTTAATGTGGGGTCTTCAGGGTCACATATGCTTTCGGAGAGAGTTCAGAGAGTACATGTGACCCAAAAACCTGACCCTAGAAATGTGGTATTAATACTATGGCTTAGGGAACAAAAAAGTAGGCTCAAAAAAATCTAGCCCAAACCAGTTAAAAGTTGTAGTTGTATTTTGGAACATGGTAGCTTGTTTCTACTGGGTCAAGCTGCTTTTGGGTGGATTATTAGCTGTCAAAGATGGTAGACCGTATTGATCAAAGGCCCCTTGCTGGAAAAATTCACATCATGATACCAGCTTGATCTTGCTGATTTTTTCCTTGATTTGCACAAACTTAGTAACTATGTTACTACAATAACGATGACATTTTGGTCCTTGATAAGGGAACTTGACCTTCATTTGCTGTTTTTGTTATTACTTTAAGCTGATTCGGGTGAAAGCTTTTTCTAAAAATTAACTAACTAGCAAATGAACAAAAGGCATTTTATAAGGAATTTCCCTTTTAATATTTGTTAATTGTTGTTCCCTTTCTTTTTTCTCCAGGCGAGTATTACTGGTTGGAGCCTGCCAATGCTTTCGAGCCTTTTCAAGACTATGATGTCGGTCTGATTGCTTTAGCATTTCTACAGGGGTCCTTCGCCTACGGTGGCTGGAATTTCCTCAATTATGTTACAGAGGAACTCGTCGACCCATACGTGTAAGCCAATTCTCATCTCAATATTTAATTAGTATTAACAAGATACAAGTTTGTAATATCCATCAGAGAACCACATATTGGATCAATTGTTATAATGTTCTGCAGTATTTTAAAATGTAGAAAGAGCCAAATGGTCTGCATCACTGCACAATGCTCTGAAGTGGCAGCTGGAATCTTATGCATCATACTTCCTCTAACTGAACTCTTGATTTTTATTTTCCAAAAACAGGAACCTTCCCCGTGCTATCTTCATCTCCATTCCCCTCGTGACTTTTGTGTACGTTTTTGCTAACATTGCTTACGTCACTGCCATGAGCCCTCAGGAGCTACTGGCTTCTAATGCTGTAGCTGTGGTGAGTGACCAATGTCCATTCTTAGCACTCAGACACTACCAGACTGCAAACTGAACATTGTTTTGCTTCATGCAGGAGATTCTTTGACATATCTACCCAAGTATCAATATTTAAAGTTCTATGATTGATACTTGGAATGAGCTCTTGATGCCTGCCAATATACCATTCAAACAGATATATCAGACTCCAGAATCTACTGCATTCTATTCTAATGACTTTCTGAATGAAACAGCACAGATATATGGGATATATGGACATGATAATGCATGTATTCAACCAACATCCTCTTTTCCTCTGCTTGTCTCTCTTTTCTCTCCTTCACCACTCTGTTGCTCTCTCCCAGACATTTGGTGAGAAGCTGTTGGGAGTGATGTCATGGATCATGCCCATATCTGTGGCCTTGTCCACATTTGGGGGGGTCAACGGCTCCCTTTTCACCTCCTCTCGGTCAGTCCCTCCATCCATTCATTCATCCATCCATCCATGCATCATTCATAGACAAGACACATCTATCTGTCTGTCTATCTGTCTGTCCGTCTGTCTGTCTGTCTGTCTTCCTGCCTGTCTGTCTTGTCTGTCAGTCAGTCTGCCTGTCTGTCTGTCTGCCTGTCTGTCAGTCAGTCAGTCAGTCTGCCTGTCTGTCTGTCTGTCTGTCTGTCTGTCTCTCTGTCTGTCTGCCTGTCTGTCTGTCTTCCTGCCTGTCTGTCTGTCTTGTCTGTCTGTCTATCTCTCTGTCTGTCAGTCAGTCTGCCTGTCTGTCTGTCTTCCTGCCTGTCTGTCTGTCTTCCTGCCTGTCTGTCAGTCAGTCTGTCTGTCTGCCTGTCTGTCTGTCTGTCTGTCTGCCTGTCTGTCTGTCTTCCTGTCTGTCTGTCAGTCAGTCTGTCTGTCTGTCTTCCTGCCTGTCTGTCAGCCATTCAGTCTGCCTGTTTGTCTGTCTGTCTTCCTGCCTGTCTGTTTGTCAGTCAGTCTGTCTGTCTGTACATACTCCCTTCTAGTGAATATATTGGCATCCTAAATAACAGTATGTTTGGGTCATCCTCACATTGTTCAGGTTGTTCTTCGCGGGTGCACGTGAAGGTCACCTTCCTAGCTTATTGGCTATGATTCATGTGAAGCGCTGCACCCCAATTCCAGCTCTACTCTTCACTGTGAGTATTATATATACTCCCCTCTCACTCTTCTTTATACTTCACTCTTGATTATGTTGACTTCACGATGTGACATCAAACACTCTCTCTTGCAGTGCATCTCAACACTTCTGATGCTATGCACCAGTGACATGTACACACTCATCAACTATGTGGGTTTCATCAACTACCTCTTCTATGGTGTCACGGTTGCGGGGCAGATTGTGCTGCGTGTAAAACAACCAGATATGCACCGGCCAATTAAAGTAAGTGCAGTGAATTACTGAAACCCAAACCAAAAATCGATATCAGTTTTAGCTCAGTGATCTTAATGTGATTGTCCAGTTTCCAGGTACTCTGTCTATACTTCCCATATAAGCTGCAAACTTATGATAAATTAAGATAATGTTACTTCTGCTACTCACAGATCAGTCTGGTGTGGCCTGTCATCTACCTGCTGTTCTGGGCCTTCCTGCTGATCTTCTCTCTGTACTCGGAGCCTGTGGTGTGTGGCATTGGCTTGGCCATCATGCTTACTGGAGTCCCTGTCTATTTCTTGGCCGTGTACTGGGACAAAAAACCCCAGTGCTTCAATACATTTGTTGGTAAGTTGAACACAATGATGTTCGAAGATGTGTTAATTTTAACGATAACATCACTATATTACATCTGAATTATTTGTGTTTTCAGACAAGATGACATACCTGGGTCAGAAGTTTTGTGTAGTGGTCTACCCGATGGAGGATGAGAAGAAGAACGAGGAGTCTGGAGAAGAGATCGAACTGAAGGAGCAGTCGGTTCCACTGTCAGCAGAGGATGAGCAGACACCCAAATCAGCTGACTGCTGAACACATGTGGAGACACACTCATTCACTCACATACGGGCAGACAGACTTTTTCAGTTAGACACTGGAAATCAAACTCAGATTTTTCACATACCTCTATATTTAGCTTTTTCATAAAGAGGGGGTTGCACAGAGTAATGAACAGAGACTAGCTGCTTCACAGTTCATGCGGTTCTGCTTTAGAACACAACGTTCTCCGTTATCTCTAGTTGCCTCCATTATCTAGTTATCTCTAGTTATCTCAATTGGCTGTTCAACAGAATTACAACATTAGGATTACATAAAGCTATAGAATGTATTACTTATAAATACTGGTTTGGAAGGGCCTGGAATTTTTACAATTACATTTCTGAAACACTCTTTTCTATGAGAAACAGAATTAGATTTCCGTTTAGTTTATGCTAAAAATTCCAAAATACATCATGACATCACCAGAGATGGCAGGGTTCATTTTATTTATTTATTTATTATTGAGTACATTCTAATGTTCTAATTCTTACCCCCTCTTTATTTTTTTATTTCTGTCCCAACAGTCCTAAGAGTAATTTTTTTTTTTTTTACAAGCCAAAGTTGTATTTTAATTTGACATTTTCTCATTTCAAGTGTATTTCATCACACCAAAACATTTATATATTTTGATATGTGATCATCCTATTCTAATCATATTCCTTTGTCATTGTGAAATAGTTTTTTTGCTCTTGTACATTTTATTTTCTCTTTGCTCTTTCCTGATGAAAGCTCTTTAAGCTCTTTGAGTTATTATCACTGTTAAAGAGAATTTTTCGTTCCGATATTTTTGAGGATAAAAAGTGTTTAAGGAAAACTTATAGATTCCATTGTGAAATTAAGTGTTGCAATGGTATCTTCATTCTGTGTGGACTTTAAGCAGAGAATATGACTACTGATGCCATCAGCTTTACAGCCACAGTCATAACCAGCAAGGTCACTTTCACGCAGTTTAATTATTTCAGAAGTATATAGACAAAAATATAAAAAAATTACAGAGCATTTGGTCATAAACGGAAAAAATAAAAACAATAGTGGTGCAAAGCTAGTGTCTGTGATGTGGCTGAAAGCCTGTGAGAATGCATTAATTTTGGTCCTGTATATTTTTTTTTTATGAGAATATTCAAAAACTTGAAATCAGTTATGTCAGAAGAGCTCGCTAAATCAGTTTTAAGCACAATATATTATAATTGTGTAGATGTGAATTTAGGTGCAATACAAGGGACTAGAATCAGTCAATCAATCTAACAAACAGTCCGGATGATTACATTAATATACTGAATAACTGAATTAAACACCAAAATGGAGAGCCATAAAGATAATTAATTTTCTAAAAAAAATTACTTAAAAATATATTTGTGTAAGTACATAATATATGCTCAGTTCGAGAATAACATGTTTAAAGTGCTCAGTATGTATGTCACTTGTCCATTCAAGCGTGTAAGGCTTTTTAGTGCAAACAGGGTCTTTTCATTGTGCCTCTGTGTTTATGTCACACCTCTACCCACTTGTGAAGACTATGGAAAAGTGTCAGTTGTTCTTTGTTTTTTTTAGTATTATTGCAGATATGTAATGTGTAGGTGTATAAAAAGCAACATATGTCAGTGTAATTTATTTGCACAAACATTTTAAGTGAGCTTAGTCCCTCGCATTCCTTAGAGACTATGATATCAAATCTATAATCTTCTCACTTACAAAATAATCACTGCTTTTTGGTTCCTCTGTCTTAGTCAGGCAGCGACGAGGCCCGTTATCATCCATTATTCAACTGACTGTGTAAACTTTGTATGTATCGTCAAAGATGCAGAGCATCTTCGGTTGTAGTAATACTACTCCTGAGCTGTGCCTCAGTATCCAGCACTGCCTAATATGTGCTAAACACAAACACTATGTGTATTTATATGAAAGCTGTGACTCTGATTGTGCTGCAGTATTAGGCTTTCCTATCCACACACAATATCATACAGGAGATACCAAAATCCATGCAGAATGAATTCTGTCACATATTTGAGTCACATTAGTAAGAAATGATTGATGTTAATATTTTGAATGTCCTCACAATTATATAAAAATCCATAAGAGAATGATTTTTATAGATTATATTAAGAAATGTACAGTCTAAAATGATAAAAACGTAAAGTTCAAATAACCACTTACAAATAACTGGGGGTGAACGGTTTGTACCAGAGTCTTCTTGTTTACTATATGTTTTGTATTTGTTTGAACAGTATATATTAAATGACAAATAAATCTATATGCTGAAACAGGGAAGACTTGTTTATTTTTAGACTGACATAAAAAATATCTGCTAAACTGCCACCTACTGCAAATCAGGAGAATGGAGACTGTGGTCGCCTTGTTCAAGAGTTCACAGCTGTCACAACTCATTTGGGGTATTTATAAACCATGGGTCGCTTTGGCTCGTTTTGAAATAATTTTGTTCTCTAAAATACAAGTGCAATTGTTTTATGGGACTTCATTACTGATAAATTGCATGTCTGCAAAATTTAGTAACATATCCAAAACATAACTTGTGCTTCAAAACCCAGTTATTTTGATGGTAAATTGGCCAACGTCACCAAAATAAAAAAAAAACATTTCGTCATTGTGAGAGCCATTCTGGTCAAAATGCTAATATGTTTTTTGGCAGACAACCCTGGAAATCTTTGTTATATATTAAGGTACTTTTCGTTCTTTTTTGATGACATTGGCTGTCAGTTATGTCTAGCTGAATGGTGCAGGGTATCACATTTGTATGTATACAGTAAAAAAATGCATCAGTGTGGGGCATGTAAACAAAAACAAACAAAAAAAACAATTACAGTTATCATAGACATATATGGAATATGTTTTGAATTGAGCCAAAGCAATTGAGGAAACCCTGAAACATCACCCCTTTGGGTGATGAAACAATAAACAATGTTACATGCTTAAATGGTTGCATCAGTTTTTATTGACAAACTGATACATCAGTTTTACCTTGATTTTTAACATGTCTTGTAAACCTAACAAAAAGAGCACAAATAACATTAGGGTGTTGGTGGGTGGATTCATTAGCAGGAAAAAAAAAAAGATGAATATTCCAACAAAGAATGCAGTGGCTACCACTCATCAGTCCAGATGGTTCAAATGGTTTCTGACGACATGTGTAAATATATTGGATAACTAAGGTGTTTACATAGATGTGAGGAGGCTGCTGGGATGCTGCTGGACCCGCCCACCTCTCAGTGCAAGAACCAGATGCAGCACAGAGCCACCCTGGATCTTATAATCAGCTGCCGTTTTCTCATCATTCCTGAGGTGGAGAAGATGGAGGTTTAGAATGAAAATACAGAAATGTACAGGAGCACGATAAATGTGCACGTTATATACATTACATCTGTTTTCCACTGTAGATGAGTCTCTGTTGCTGGGGTGGGATTCCCTCTTTCTCCTCCACTCTCTCTTTTATTCTCTCCACCTGAATAGGGTGGACGCATCAATGCACATCTAATCAAATGCTGTTTGCTGTCAACTGTGTAAAATATAAACGACTGCTGGATCATCTTTTAATATTTGCAGTAAATCATTAAGCATTTTATATTGTACCTTGTCTGTAGGCTCGATGTCGATCTCGATTTCTTTGCCAGTGAGTGTCTTTAAAAAAACAAGAACGACGATTAATTCATTTAGATTTCCCTCTGAATGAGTCTTTTATCGTTTATACGACAGTTCGCTATAATATAATCTATGTACGTCATATTGTAATAAAATGCCGTTTGTCTGATTCGCAGTGCCTTGCTATATTTAATACCTCAGACTAGAACCATACTTCATAAGAACTGTGCTGAATGAAAGCTGTTTTTCGTTCATTTCTTACCTTGACTTTAATCAGCATTGTAGCTTCTTCTGTTCTAGAAATACATGCAGGAAATTTTAATGCGAATTCAATTAAGTGATGTTAGAAGTTCAGGCACCTCTAGTTAAATTATTTCCACAATTCCCCACCGAAGTTCCTGCGTTACTAAAAAATAATTCCAACCATTCTAGAGTCTGTAGGAAACGTTCCGACGGTCCGCTTGGAAAATAACGGAATTTGATGACAGACGACGATTTAGAATTTCGTACAATTAACTAAATGCTTTATATTTTTTAAATTTAAATACACATAACTTAATAAACTTACTCTAAGTATCAACATATTTTAGTTGAAACTGACAGGAGAAAATAAAATGTGCGACATTTATTGCGACAGTACGCTGCGAAGCAGTTGTTGTCTGTAGTTTTTCGCCGAACGATTGAACTTGAATTCACGCGCAAGCCGTCAACTTAAAGACTACAGTGTACACGCGCTGACAGCCGTCAACATCCTCCCTCCTAAAACGACCGCCTCCAACCCGGAAAGCAGTGTCATTCTCTCTCATACAGCCTTTCAAGGAGGTGCTCGTCTGCAATTACAGGTAGGACAATATTTATTTTGTATCGTCTGTATATAAGGACACACGTATAATTATTTGTAATGGACAGTACAAACATGAAGTGTCAAGATAACAGAAAATCATCATTTATGCTCTCGTGGCCTAGATTATCTGACAGCTAAGACATGTGCAGAACACAGAACCATCTGATATGTGAGACATTTAAGGGTCATTTTATTTGATATGTTTATGGTGCATTGCTTTAAAGTTTTGAAATAAATTTGCAGCTCCCATAACTGAAGCACTGGGAATGTTTTTCTTTCCCTTGTTTTGTGTTTTTGCAGACAGTGAGATAAGGTTAGAGCAGTCCCAAGGCCGTCCTCTTCAGCAGCCATGCCACGCATTGAAAATGATATCAAGCTCGACTTCAAGGACGTGCTGCTTCGACCCAAAAGAAGCACTCTCAAATCTCGCAGTGAGGTTAGTCTCTCTTAATGTGTTTTTATTTGCATTATAGATGACATATAGAGTATTAGTTTGGTCTGGTCTCAGTTTAATTAAAACTCCACTGCAGTCACAAGCGGTGCAATGCATTTTAATTTACTTTTCACACTTATTTTGTTTCTCATCTGTTTCAGGTGGATCTCATGCGCAGTTTTACATTCAGAAACTCAAAGGGCAGCTACAGTGGGATTCCCATCATAGCTGCCAACATGGACACCGTGGGGACTTTTGAAATGGCCTTAGCCTTACATCAGGTATGAATGAACTCTTTTCTAATTTCCATACAGCTGATCACATCAGTCTCAAAAGAAACCTGAACAAACATCTCCATGATATCAATAAAATGTTTAGGAACAGAAAAAAAGAGTACATGATCAAAGACTCTGTATTTTATGTCAGCATGACCTGATGAAGAGTTGTGCTGTCAAAAAAGTTTTCTAAAATTTCTTAAATTAAAAATGCATGAAAAACCGATGCATATAGTATATAAACAGAGTTTAAAATTCATTATTTTTGGTATTAACAGCCAGAATTGAGTTCTGACTTGGCACTTTGGCTTATGACTTCTCAGGGTCTAAAGATGAAAAGGTTTAGTTAGACTTATAATCTGATGTTTAGTTGAAGTCATGTGTTTGTTACATTGATAAGATATAAAAAACACAGGTCTCTTTAGGAGTTTGGAATGATCAATGATGTCGACACTAGAGTGTTTTCACACAGTTCAGTGACGTTCAAGAAGTTGACGAGAACAATAAAAGTAAAATAGGTTCATCCCTACAGACAGAACATGCACAGCATTAACTTCATAAATGTTTTTGTGTGCCCTTTTTGTCCTCTTAACAGACTGCATGTTATTAATTATTGTTTTGTTTTTTTGTAGTTTAGTCTATTTACAGCCATCCATAAGCATTATGATGTGGATGACTGGAAGGAGTTTGCAGCCAAGCACCCAGAATGCTTACAGGTGAACAACACCTTTGCTAGATTTTAAATCTAGTTGGCAGATCTCAAGATTATTGATATTTAAATGATGACATGCTTTCTTTGTTTCTCCAGAGTTTAGCAGTCAGCACGGGGACGAGTGATGGGGACTTTAAGAAACTGGGGGCCATCGTGTCTGCTGTACCTCAGATTCAGTACATATGTGTGGATGTGGCCAATGGCTACTCTGAACACTTTGTCAACTTCGTCAAAGACGTGAGGCAGAAGTTCCCCACGCACACTATCATGGTCAGTTACCTGTCAACAACAACAGAAAAAACATTTTATTGACATTATCTCGTTAACAGGCATCTTAATATTTTGAAATATTTTGTAGGCTGGCAATGTGGTCACTGGAGAGATGGTTGAGGAGCTGATTCTTGCTGGTGCTGACATCATCAAAGTGGGCATTGGACCAGGTGATGTCATCAGTCGTCTATTGTCACAGTTTCAGATGGTGTTCAGGTTCATATTACACCAGTTTCACACATATGTTCATGTGTGTAGGTTCTGTGTGCACCACTCGTAAGAAGACTGGTGTGGGTTATCCTCAGCTGAGTGCAGTCATTGAGTGTGCTGACGCTGCACACGGCCTGGGTGGACACATCATATCTGTGAGACTCTCCTGTTTCAGAGCCAAGTTCTTACATTGACCCGATAAAGCCTTACATTACATTAACCCTGTGAATTTCTACAGCTTCTAAAGTATCAGCTTGAAAAACCTGTTACACATAGTCTACTACATGCCTCCTGTCCTCTGATTGAAGGCCTTTTATTATAATTCTAAAACGACCAACCTCAGGTCAAGTAAACATAAGTTTAAGGATAATATTGTTATTAATATTTTAAGAGGAACATTTATTGGACTGAAGGAGCTTAGGTTTACTTGGTTAATCATACATCATGTTTTTGAAAAATCATGTCAAAATCTAGGTGTCTTTTCAGGAATTTATTATTTTATTTATCTCTTAATCATCATTGTATTGCTTTGCTTTATATTTTGCCCAACCCCAGTTCTGTTGACTGAGTAATTCTGTGTTTGCGTCTCTAGTGTTTACTCTCCTCCTATTACGAGTGCAGTGGGCGGGGTTAAATAGGCAGTGATGTAGAAGTAGGCATTGATCTTGCAGAGGTGGGCTTTTGCTGCACTATTACATCATAAAATGGCACTTTCCAAAATAAGTATTTTTTTCTAAGCATGGTTTTAATAAAAGCAGTTTTTAGACTAAGGAGAAAGTTTTCAGGTTTATAGTACATTGACCTCTTATATGTCAAAAGATCAATGGAAATTAGATTTCTCTGTCTTAAACAAATTGTTTTTCTGACATTATGCCAGGCTTTTTAGCGATAACAATGAAAAGTAACAGACCCACCCTGCTGCTTGCATGCTTTGTAGACACAGAATCTTTGATCATGTATTTCTGGGACTCATCTGTTTTTCGTCTTGCTGTAGGATGGGGGATGCACCTGCCCAGGCGACGTCTCCAAAGCATTTGGTGAGTTTTGGTAGCAGAAGCACTGCATTATAGTAATAACATAAAACAAGAAAGCTATCATCTTAGTGGACACAAATGTTGGATTATGATATTTCCTTACTAGATGTGCAGGTTAGATTTTTATGTGATAAGCCCTATTCGGACGGGACTAGTTTTCTAAACTACGTTTGAGTTTCGATTCTTACCACCTGACGTCTGCGATTTTCATGTTCCAATTCGGAAGGGACTAAGATCTCCATGTTTGTTACAGAGGTGGGAGGGTCTGTTTTGTGCATCTGGGCATCACAGAGATCAAGCGCTCTGTATGCCTGCATTGCATAGTCCTTCAGATTAATTACCATTAGTATTATTACACAATAAATACTAAATGGCTAGTATAGCAAAACCATGTTAATGTGTGGTTTCTTTAGTTTAACTTGGTTTCCTTTTTTTTTTGCAGTAGTAGGCTAATCCCATGTTTAAATGTTCATAAATGTGCATCTGTAATTAAAACATTATGTAACTGAGTGCATAAATTAACGTGAGTAATCTTACCTGATGCTGATATTACAATAGCCAGTTTTAACAGTGTACGTGATCTGGCTCTTGATTTTATTATTTTTTATTATTATTTCTTTGCCGGGAAGCAAATGTATCAAAAATACTCGCGGTAAAAGCATCTACGGTAATTTATGTTGGCCAAAACATACAAGGAAACGCGTTGTGAAATAAAATATCACCGGCAATCACAGACATTCGCATTCGGACAGGATTAGTTTTCTCAGAGGATCACGGAGTTTGCTGAAAACAGTAGGTAATTTGCTCTGGAATTATCACAGAGGTTGTGTGAGAAAAACACAGATTCGGACGGGATTAAAATCACCAAGTACGTCTGTGAAACACAGATTTCTTTAATGACCCCCTGTAAAACTATTCCCGTCCAAATAGGGCTATAGACCCTCTTGGAATTGATCTGTTTCTTCTTCTCCAAAGTGAATCACATTGGCTTGAAAACTCAGAAAACTGCACAGGCGTCAGAACTGGAGAAAATTTACATCAGATATGGCTTTCAGAATTGGGCTTTGCAAAATGGCTTGATAGCGCCACCTATAAAATTTCTCAGCTAAACTTTTGAGAAGTTGCACTGTTTCATGTACTTGAATGAAATTTGGTACATGCATATAATGTACCAATACCTACAAAAAAGTCAGTTTTTGGCCTTCTACTTAACTACTACAGATTTAATTGGATCATCTTCAAATTTGGAGACTGTAATCATAAGGCCTATGCAATGATGAACTGTGAAAATCTTGAGTTTTCGTCGAAGGACGTGTCCGTGGTGGCCTGACTAATTTTGATGTTTCACCATGAAAAAGGAAGTTGCTATAACTCAGGCATACAGATGTCTGATCTGCCCCAACTCCACATATTTAATAAGAGTCCTGTCCTGAACACATGTCCATGCCCATATTCAGTTGCAGTCTTAGTGCCACCTGCTGCCAGCAGGAAATGGCATGTTTTACGCTGTAATTAACTCCTAAAGATTTAATGACACAATCTTATATTTGGACAGTCTAATATAAGGGCCTTTATAGAGTTGAATTGTGAAGATCTTGAGTTTTTGTTAAAGGCTGTGATCGTGGCTAAACTGTGTGGCAGGTGCGGGAGCTGACTTTGTAATGCTGGGAGGAATGCTTGCTGGCCATTCTGAGAGTGGGGGCGAAATCATAGAGAAAAACGGCAAGAAGTACAAACTGTTCTATGGCATGAGCTCAGACACGGCCATGAAGAAGCATACAGGAGGCGTAGCAGAGTACAGGTAAGCTCATGAGAGACACAATCATGCTGAAGCTTGTGGATTATTTTATCAAGTGGTTTGTTACACAATTACACAAATCTTATTTGATAAATAAGCAATCAAGTCATCTTTATTTATATAGCACATTATAAAATAGAGATTGTTTCAAAGCAGCTTGACAGAAATAAACAGACAATAAAAGAATCAAATCTACAGACTTCTCCAAATATGATACAAACTCAAATTCTGCTGTAAAGCAGCTTTAGAAGGACAATAGCATCATTAGTCAGTTCCGTCTTGATTCAGTTCATTTTAATAACCAAAATAACAGTTCATAACTGTTATTCAATCCATCAGTTATGAATTGAATTGGATTGAGCTACAATGCAGCTCTACAGAAGGCAGTTTTTTTATTCTTGTTCTCATCCAAAAGTGTCAGAAGCCAGGCCTAAATTTTAAATCTAATGGCTGGGGATGTAACAATTCACTCAACTCATGATGCGATACAATTCACGAGGCGATTTACTTACAAATGTTCTTTTTTCTTTTACAAAATGAGATTAAAAAAGGTGTACTTTTATTATTGCTTGGACAATATGGTGCAAATTTCTTTGTGAAACTGAAAAATAACAAAACTAATTAGAAATTTTAAAACAAATCAAAAAGCAAATTAAATAAATGAATAATGCAAATAAAAATAATGACCTTCAAAATAATAATAAACAAAATAATGCTTTGCCTGTCCATTTAAAATTAGAGTTAACCACTGTGTTTTAATCACAATCACAAAGCAGTTTTTAATCTAATTTATATTATATCATTTTGAAATGTGAAACTATACTTCAAAGAACATCTGAACTAAACAGAAATAGCATATGGGCTGCATGAAACACAAATTCACTCTCTGCCAGCAGGTGGCGCTTATGAAACAGCACCAATTCAGCATTTCCTTTCAGTTTGTTCACTTTTGACATTGCATTTGCTAATGCTTATGGTGAAACCCCTTCCTCCAAATACTACTGAAGCCTTATTGAATCACACCAGAGCACTGGCCAATGGCTTCAAGCACGCAAATATGAGGGGCTTCTCTCTCTATTTAAGTTCCATTCAGAATCTTTTCCTTTTTTTCTGAAACATTGGTACGAGAGGATGTGGTGATGGATGTGGTGATGGTCCTTCAAGAGTCATTCTCAACCTGTCTGTCTAAAGTCTTCAGCATGTTATTAAGCAGGGGTCATATTTTAGGATTCTTTACCGAACCTAAGTCCCTGAGAACCTGACACCTTGTACTTCTGGGGACTCCAGGTAGATTTCAGTTCTGAACAATGGTGGAGCTTTTGACTAAAGGGTTCCTGATGGTTACACATCTAATTCTTCACCTTAATTCCTAATTCTTTTGCTGTTAATGTGTCTTTTCTTCTCCTCCCAGTCAGCATTTCGCTCTCCAATGGTCATGTATTTCTAGTATTGCATCCTTCTAAAGGCAATTAAAAATTCTTTTCAGTTTGATTTCAATCTTTTTTGGCTCATTTTATCTGCAAAAGAAAGCCTGCTTAATAATTATGCATACCTGAATGTAAGGCATTTTTCACTTCCATCCTTCATAGGCAAGGCAACTTTATTTATATAGCACATTTCGTACACAATGGTAATTCAAAGTGCTTTACATAAAAGAAAGTAAAAATCATGAAGAAAAATAATTAAAAAAATAAAACAAGCAATTTATAAACTTAAAAAAAAAATCAACTTGCATAATAATTATGCACGCATTGTAGACACTTCAAGACCTGAAGTAGGTCATGAAAAAAGATGTCAATAAACAATTATTAAAAATAAGTTGTCTTTGTTGTTTCTATATTAATTTGAAGATTTAATCAATTTCAACCACCTCGGGTGCTTCATTACATCCCTACTAATGAGTTTGATTTACACCTGTGCATTCTGATAAATAAAAAAAATATTAGATTTTTTGCCCGTTATCACATCTCTGAGTTGATTAATATATTGATTGTAATTTTTGTGTTTTCAGGGCATCAGAGGGTAAAACAGTTGAAATGCCTTACAAAGGGCCTGTGGAGGTGACCGTGAAAGATGTGCTGGGTGGAGTTCGTTCCAGCTGCACATACGTCGGTGCTGGCAAGCTGAAAGAGCTGAGTCGTCGTACCACCTTCATTAGGGTGACCCAACAACTCAACACAGTGTTTGGGAATGATAATTAAGCAAGTATTATGGTCTAACCAAAGGTCATTTTATTCTGTCTGGAGATAGATGCACACATATGCATATTGCCACATGCGCATACACACACACACACCTCACATCATCATTTATTGTTTTTGGGCTTGCATATAAGCTTTTGAATTCAAAGGATTTCCCCAGATGTTGTATTAAGGCCTAAAGCAACTACATGGCCTTTTTATTTTTGAATAATCACTATTTGAAATCTTCTAATTTCTGAGTTTTCAAGGACACTGTGATACCAGCTTCTTACATTCTGTCTGTTTTAGTCTTATACTACACTGTAGTACAATGAGAACATATTTTTGGTTTATTACACCATACTGGAAGTGTAGTCTGTGTTTTAGGTCATACCTTTAAAATCTTGAGTTTGTTCTCTGTTCATTTGGCTAAAAAAAACTCTATTAGAGCCTTATATTTTATCCAGAAATACTATCAGGTACTATTTTAGACCTTGTAGATTTTAGCTGAATGTCTATGCCTAATTTCTTATATTTATATATATTTCTGGGATTTTCTGATAACATTCTGATTCATCATTCTGTTCACTGGACCAATGCAGATCTTTGTAAGGATTATTAAAGTATTAGTGATCTATTATACAATATGCTAAAAACCTCTGTTATAAACAACCATTATATTAAATAGAATATATTTGAAGACCAAGCAATGGTATTTTTTACCCTTTTAATGGTTTCTCCTGTGTTTGTATTTAACATTTGCAGTGATATTACACAATCTTTTGAAGTCATACTCGGTTCCTGTATAAGCATTGGCATTATTTTATGCATTTGAGCTTGGTTTGATCATTAGACATACTGCATACTTTAAACTTTAATAGTCAACTCTTAATTAACCTTAATGATTTAATTGTATTTTTTGTTATTCATTGCATACTTTTGGCATTCCATTACAGTTCTCATTGATTGTGATTTAAAGTTGCTGCTGGAGCAGATATTAGTGAATTTTTAAGAAATACATTTTCCCCATCTTACATATTTTGCTGAAAACCAGAAGATCCCTGTTGGCTGATAAATGGACAGTTTAATTTGATCAGTATTGATATTAATCTATTTTTAACATGCTGTTTCAAATTGTGTTCCTTATATTTCACCGCAGTTCATCTCTATTGTATTCTACAGTGAAAATAAATAATTTGGATGATCACTGAAGAATGACTTGTTTGCTTTGTAGATACATAACATTTCATATTTTTTATTAACATAGTCATTTACAATTTGAATTCAAGTAAGTGTGTTTGTGGCAATAAAGCCTTTGATCGGTTTGTCAAGGTCCATGTAAACATACTGGTGTCCTTCTTTTATTACATTTAAGACTGATGAGGAGTAATTTATCCACAAAACATCAAATGCAGAAAATTCCAAAGATTTCCCTGGGATTTTCTCTCACATACGCTTCTTATTGAGAACACTGGATCTGGAAATGAATGCATGTTACCACACGATATATCACAATGCAGTCAGTTACAACATAATTGCATGGGATGAGTTATGATGTCATACTGTAAAAAAAAAAAAGGTGACATGACAATGAGGAACATGTGACAATATATACTTTCCTTCCTCCTGCATTGCATCACAGCTGCACTAAAGACACACAAGAGGCCACACGCACCTAGAGGTGAAAAAAAAAAATCTAATTTGTTAATGAATTGTATTCCTTTCTGATTGGTGCTTCTGCTTCACCTTGCATTTCTGCATGTATGAATAATTGTAGGCTATTATTTTAAAAGCCATTCGAAAGACACTTTTAAACGTAATTTGTAACTTCATGCAAATCTTTATTGTAATATCAATTAAAGTATATGTTGAATTTAAATGCTGTGTCAAAACTGGTTTGACGTTCAATTTGATTAAAAAGGAGGGGCATGTAGAGATGTGTGTGTGTGTGTGTGTGCTTTGTACAATCATTGTGTTTTCATCTTTCACCAGCGTTGGCTTCTTCCATCAGTTCCCAGGCTGAACGGTGCCTGTGTTCAGTATGTCAGGATTTCATCCAGTAACCATTCAGTGCAGACACAACTTCTGCATGGCATGAATCATCACACTGGGACAGCAGTATGAGGAATCATTGCCCGCTTTGCAAGAAGAACTTTCACTTGAGACACGATCTTGGCATCAATAGAGAATTTAGAGAGCTTGTTGAAGGACTTAAGAGGGTGGAAATAAAGAGAGGGGCTTTGAAGTCTTGCTTGTACTGTGAAGGATCTTTCTGTAAAATAGACCTAGAGCCTCATAACACTGTAGCAAGACTGAAGAAACACAAACTTATCAACCCTGTGGAGAATCTGAAAGATTATATATGCCTGAAGCACGAGAAGCCACTGGTGCTGTTCTGCAGAGATGATCAGAAGTGTGTGTGTCTGTCGTGTACGACAAAAGACCACAAAAGCCACAACAATGTTCCTGTAGAGGAGGAGAGTGAAGAAAGGAAGGCAAACTTTGCCTTAATGAAAGTTTCATTTCTGTCCACAGTCCCAGTTTGCGAGAAGACAAGCCAGAGACAAGTTTAATTTGCAATTTAGAGCAGAATGAAGAAAACAAATGCTCAGTACAGCTCGCCAAGGTTAGACTTATAAGTTCATCACAAAGATTTATTTAATGTGGTCAGAATCCCATATTGAAATGCTTCCTATAGTCTAGCTAACCTGTATTACACTTGTAATTGTGCATTACGGATATGCAATTTTCCTACATTTATACACAAACATTTTCGCATTTATGAATATAGTGTGGGCACTTTTAGTCTTATGAAGTTTTTAAACTCTTAAAACTCACTTTTCTTGCTAGTTAATTTGTCAAACAATGTCCAACAGTAGATATACATACATAGAAAATTTGGTTCATTTTTTTCAGAAAATCTCTATCATAGTGTATCATAGCTTAATTCATAGTTAGCATTTTATTCTTAATAAATGCATACAATTTAATAATACTTATACTTTTTAAATCATTTGTCAACATTAAAGAGTGACTGGATATTACACACACAAATTCTGCTCAAAATAAATATTTTTCCTTGATGTGTTTTCTCATATATTTTATCTCAAGCTACTCAATGACACTTAAAAAAATGTAAACAATAAAAAAAAAAATTAATAGTATAAATTAAAAATGAATAGAACAATGATAGAGAACATCAAAGTTTTTAATATGTAAATTGATATACATATTTTAATATTAAAATGAGTGTAAAAGAGTACATACATACATAAAGAACATTTGAAAAGTAGGAGATAAACACAAGGAAAAAAAATTCCATTTCCAAAAAACCTTTCATTGTACTGTTTATTCCATACTACACATATGTTTAAAGAGTCTGCTAATTATCTCTCTCTCAGGGAATGTGACTATGGCTCCTGAAACAGCTCATCTGAAAAACGTCTTGTCTGAGGATGACAAACAAGCTAGATATGCAGAGACATGACAGATTGTCCCAGAAAGTCCATGGAGGTTTGATACATGTCACAGCGTCCTGGGGAAGGAAGTATTCTCCTCTGGTAAATCGTATTTTGAAGTGCAGGTGAAAGGGAAAACTGAGTGGAATTTAGGTGTGGCGAGGGAGTCTGTTAACAGGAAAGGAAAAAATGACTCTGATTCCAAGGAATGGACTCTGGACTCTGGTTGAGGAATGGAAGTGAGTATAAGGCCTGTGACTGCCTGTCTGTCTCTCTCTGTCTGAAAGTCAAGCCCCAGAAAGTGGGTGTCTATGTAGATTATGAGCAGGGTTTGGTCTCCTTTCATGAGTCCAGGTCTCATATCTACTCTTTCACTGGTCAGTCTTTCACTGAGAAACTCTATCTATATTTCAGCCCAGGCTTTACTTATGGAGATAAAATTTAGTGAGTTTGGATATGAAACAACGGCTGTCTGAAGCCATATATCTCTCCACTCCATTCATTCCACTCCTCTCCTTCTCCTCTTTCCAGCGATCACTCTGGTGAAGAAAAGTGACATTACACTTGAAAATCATGAGGGAAGTTTTGTTATTATGCCAACAAAGTGAGAGACTTGTGAAAAAGAAATAGAACTCAAAACTGAGCACAGCAGAGTCAAAGCATTACAAAGGATTAAAAATGAAAATGAAAATCAATGAGACACTCCCTCTTAAGGAATGAAGGTATGACAACCCAATCCACTGGGAAGAAAAAAGTGGACCGTTTATGTCACATTTACTCTACTCTATTTTCTAAAATATTTGTACAAATTTCACAAAAGCCTACTTTTCAAACCTGCAAAATATAGCTCCCTGTGATTTTTCAAAAGAGCAGCATTTGTTTGATTACGTAAGAAATCTGTTAGAAACAGACTACAAACTGATAGCCTTCCCCTAAAACACACAGAAACACACCAGGAATGGAAAATCAGAGAACATGGAAGTCCGAGGTTTGACTCCAGACTCAACAAGAACATAATATTTAATTTTATTGCATATCAACCAGCAGAATGGACTCATCAATGGACATCTTTCCTTCTTCCCACACCAGGCTCTGAGCTCGACTGAGGTTCACTGAATAGCAGCCCGTGTCCTGGAGGGAGCAAGTGTGAAGGGATTGATCTGAATCAGTAACAGTAAAGCTGCCATGATGGAACCGTGAAGCACACGAGCCTCTGTGTCACTGAACCAGCATCCTGAGAGGAAGGAAGACGGGCAGGGGATGTCTTTGAGTATATCATCTGTGTTTTACATTAGGCAGCGGCTATTTACATTAAGAAATTTAGATGTTATATTTACACAGAGTGATAGACATTGCAAACAGTGATATATAATATGGATTAAATGTACAAAATCAATGCAATAGTGAGCAGAATTAGTGAAAAAAGCTTTTGCCAACAAAGTTTGGGTATTTACATGTTATCGTAGTAACGTTTTCACTTAAATACAAACTCGATTCCAAAGAAGTTGGGACTCAATATACAAATTGTGAGTAAAAAAGCAATGGAATAATTCACAAATCTCATAAACATATTTTATTCACAATAGAATATAGATAACATATCAAATGTTGAAAGTGAGACATTTTGAAATGTCATGCCAAATATTGGCTCATTTTGGATTTCATGAGAGCTACACATTCCAAAAAAGTGGGGATAGGTAGCAATAAGAGGCTGGAAAAGTTAAATGTACATAAGGAACAGCTGGAGGACCAATTTGCAACTTATTAGGTCAATTGTTAACATTGCCTGTCAGAGTGGCAGTGTCTCTCAGAAGTCAAGATGGGCAGAGGATCACCAATTCCCCCAATGTTGCGGCGAAAAACAGTGGAGCAATATCAGAAAGGAGTTTCTCACAGAAAAATTGCAACGATTTTGAAGTTATCATCATCTACAGTGCATAATATAATCCAAAGATTCAGAGAATCTGGAACAATCTGTGCATAAGGGTCAAGGCTGGAAAACCATACTGGATGCCCGTGAACTTCAGGCCCTTAGACGGCACTGCATCACATACAGGAATGCTACTGTAATGGAAATCACAACATGGGCTCAGGAATACTTCCAGAAAACATTGTCAGAGAACACAATCCACCGTGCCAATCACCATTGCCGGCCAAAACTCTATAGTTCAAAAAAGCCATATCTAAACATGATCCGGAAGTGCAGGCGTTTTCTCTGGGCCAAGGCTCGTTTTAAATGGATTTGGCAAAGTGGAAAACTGTTCTGTGGTCAGACTAATTAAATTTTGAAGTTCTTTTTGTAAAACTGGGTCACCATGTCCTTGTCCTCTTTAGTCCTGATGACAATCAAAGTTGTTATCAGCACTCAGTTCAGAAGCCTGCATCTCTGATGGTATGGGGTTGCATGAGTGTGTGTGGCATAGGCAGCTTACACATCTGGAAAGGCACAATCAATGCTGAAAGATATATCCAACTTCTAGAACAACTTATGCTCCCATCCAGACGTTGTCTCTTTTAGGGAAGACCTTGCATTTTCCAACATGACAATGCAAGACCACATACTGCATCAATTACAACATCATGTGTAGAAGACGGATCCGGGTACTGAAATGGCCAGCTTGCAGTCCAGATCTTTCACCCATAGAAAACATTTTGCACATCATAAAGAGGAAGATGCGACAAAGATAATCTAAGACAGTTGAGCGACTAGAAGCCTGTATTAGACAAGAAAGCGACAACATTCCTATTCCTAAACTTGAGCAACTTGTCTCCTCAGTCCCCAGTCGTTTGCAGACTGTTATAAAAAGAAGAGGGGATGCCACACAGTGGTAAACATGGCCTTGTCCCAATTTTTTGAGATGTGTTGATGCCATGAAATTTAAAATTAACTTATTGTTCCCTTAAAATTATACATTTTCTCAGTTTAAACATTTGAGATGACATTTATGCTGTATTCTGAATAAAATATTGAAATTTGAAACTTCCACATCATTGCATTCTGTTTTTATTCACAATTTGTACAGTGTCCCAACTTTTTGGGAATCTGGTTTGTACCTAGTACCATGTTAATGCCATGATTTAAACTGCCATTCAAAGGTTTCGAGTCTGTAAAAAAATTTTATGCTTCTGAAAGAAGATTTTTACATTTACAAGGGCTGCATTTTAACAAAAAAATACCTGTAATATTGTAAACTATTATATTACAATTTAAACTGTTTTTTTTTTCACGAGGTTACTGTCACTGGCACAGTGTTTTGTATGCATTCAGTGGGTATCTTGTTCTCTAATGGAGCACCAAGGTCAATGTGGGTAGAGCTAAAGTCTTTCTGCATTTCTTTGATCACAGTAGGAGAATACAGTCTAACCAGACCCATCTCATCCTAGCTGGTCACCTGACCATGAGACCAGCAGTCAATGCCAGCTTTATAACACACAATGACAAAACTTACCTGCAAATGCACAACATAACAGGGCTATAATAAACATCATAACACTAATAGATATTTATTCAATTACATAAAGAACATTTAGGAAAACTAAAGCAGTTTTACCTACCCTGAGAGGAGAAAGAACAATCCTTTCATCAGCTGAAGAGCTCCTTACTGAAACCCAACTCATGGAACAGCTCATAGATCACCGTGTTACCAAAACAAAGTAACAAAGAGCAAATGCATCTCAAGGTTTCTGTTTTTCTTTTTACAACAGTTCACGCAACTGTCACCTACACAAAATACTTATGTGTGTATCTTTCCATGCTGCTTGTCTCTAAACAGATGATCACATTTCCAGCCAGAGAACGCTCCTATGAATTTGTCTGACAGTGACTAGCATAAGCCAATATAGACTGAAGAGACAAAGGTGTAGAAATGTTAGATATTGTGAGACAACCTGCACTGATCTTAAATGAACTCCCTATTCTTCCCCTTGTGAAGACCAATTTTTCCAGAAAGGAAGCTCGACTTTATTACCTGCCTGTGTAAAACAAGGACAAAAATTGTCATGATCAAAAGGGAAAGACAACCTGCATTAATAATAATTTGATGCACTCAGTGACTTGACAAATATTAAATTAAAATATAAAATTGAAAGGTGTCATTTATATATCTATATATAACTTTTTAAACCTTTTTTTAAGACCTGCACAAATAAAATGTATACTATATGAGCGGGGTAGAGCAATGTCTATGGTACCATATTAAACTGTAAAATGACTGTAAAAAGCATAATTTACAGTTCAGATGTCTTCACAAAAACAGTTAAAAAAATGTATAAAAATGATTCACATTTATGCCTTTAAACCAATTTTAGTCAAAAGTGTCAATTATTGTATGAAATAATAATTATCAATTATAATATTAAAGGGATAGTTCACCCAAAAATGAAAATGTGATGTTTATCTGCTTAAAGGGTTAGTTCGCCCAGTTTGCTAAATTATGTCATTAATAACTTACCCTCAAGTTGTTCCAAACCCGTAAGACCTCCGTTCATCTTTGGAACACAGTTTAAGATATTTTAGATTTAGTCCGAGAGCTCTCAGTCCCTCCATTGAAGCTGTGTGTACGGTCTACTGTCCATGTCCAGAAAGGCAATACAAACATCTTCAAAGTAGTCCCATGTGACATTTTTTGAAGCATCGAAAATACATTTTGGTCCAAAAATAGCAAAAAAACGACGACTTTATTCAGCATTGTCTTCTCTTCTGTGTCTGTTGTGTGAGAGAGTTCAAAACAAAGCAGTCTGGATATCCGGTTCGCGAACGAATCATTCAGTTCACCAAATCGAACTGAATCGTTTTAAACGGTTCGCATCTCCAATACGCATTAATCCACAAATGACTTAAGCTGTTCACTTTTTTAATGTGGCTGACACTCCTTCTGAATTCAAACAAACCAATATCCCGGAGTAATTCATTTACTCAAACAGTACACTGACTGAACTGCTGTGAAGAGAGAACTGAAGATGAACACTGATAACCAAATTCGACCCTGTGACTCGTGACAATACAGTGATTTGTAAAGACACAAAACCATCTGTCTGTGCAAGAAACTGAACAGTATTTATATCATTTTTTTTTTTACCTCCGATTCACGCAATGAAATGGAGCCAATGACTAACAACACTGGTTTTGATGTGCAAATAAGACAATCCCCTTTCATTGTTCCACCTCATAGAATTAAGTCATTCTCCACCTATAACACTTTTCTGAAAATCAGAAGATTTGTATTAAAAAAAAAAAAATCACTTTTCATTTTCATGAACTCACGAGAAATTAACAATAACATTCAAACGGACACATTAAATCAAGGAAGAATAAAAGTGCAAATCATTTTAATCTTTGTGGATTTACCAGCTGGTTTAGCAAATATATACAGTGAAATGCATCCTTCTATTAAGATAATTCCCACCCATGTCTTTCTAATGCAATCACCATTCAGCAGATAAGAGTTCAACACTTCTGCACTGAAGAAAACATAGATTAAAAACAACATTGACAGGGTAAAAGGAGTGAAATGACAGATCATACCAGCAGCTGAAACCAAGTGACTATAGCTATGGCATTACAACTGGTTGCCTGTTTATTGTCAACTGAGCCAGAAAAGTATTAGAATCAGATTTTTTTTTTCATTTTGTAAAACATATTCAAGTTTGTGATATAGTGATGCCATTCAGGTTGGTGGTGCATATGGAGGTGCAAGTGAAGCCTCCAGGAAGGATTGTCTCATCTGAGTGGCTTGCCACCTTTAGCTAGTTAACTCTCTCTCATACATACACACACAAACAATCACTCACCCACAACACACAAGACTTAAGTTATTGCCACAGTTGCCATGCACTACCATATACATAGCGAGGGTGAGTTCTACATTTATATGTAAACCTTTGTGCAAGTGTGTTTGGCCCAATATACGCAATCAATATATGCAATCACATACTGTCTAGTGATGTACAGGAAGCTCAGTCAAAGGCACTTCTGAGGAACAAACACAATAAAATATGTGGCCTGTAGCATAATGATGTAAACTCACATGTATGCACATCACACAACCATGTCTGCAGATTAAAAAATAAAGCTATTCTAACTAAAATCAATCTTTTTAACCAACATCGTGGCACAGGATCACACAGAGGGACATTTCGTAAGCCAGCTGGGGGAGATTCATTGTGCAAATGTTCTTCAATGAACACTTTAGATAAGTGCACAACCCACACATCCATACACACACAGTCGCTTGTCAAATATTTGAAGCACATTAATTCAATACTTCTTCTCTTAAGTCAAGAAACAGATGCTCTAATACAAGTTAAGGCACCAAGCCAGCACAAGAAGCAAACATGGTGACGCTCACGTGCTGAAAAGAGGAAGGCAGGACAGCAAGAGCAAGGTGTAGAGACAGAACCAAAAAAGGAATAGAGAACGAGTCCCTCATGTTAGCATGGGCACATCATCTTCAGAGGTTGTGTCATCAGAGAGAGGAATCAGCAACACTTCATCATCAGAGGAGGAAGAGGAAAAAGAGGGGGATGCTGAGAGAGGAAGAGAAGTAAGGGATGGGGAGGGGGAGGGTCGGAAACGGGAAATGCTCCGCCCAAGACTCTGGAAGAGAGATGCCAGGGAAGGGCTACTTGGGGGGACAGCGACGGGTGGGGTCTGTTGTGTTTCTGTGACTTCGATTAACTGGACAGGAACAGGAGCTGGGGGAGAAAAAAGAGGAGCCTCCGCTTGCTGCTGTGTTTCTGTCTGTAGGGATAAAGCCAGTTTTTGAGGCAAGGACTGACTGGCTGCCTCTGTAGCCACTGAGGAGACTCCAGGACTTGACTGACTGGGCTCAGCGCTAGAATTAGCCGCTTCTGTCTGCTGGGAGGAAGAGGTGGTGGTCTGTGTCGGCCTGGGGGCAGACCGAGGAATTAAGCCCCATCTTCGCAGACGCCGCATAGCTCTCCGGACAAACCGTGGCCTGCGTCTTCGCCGTAGAGAGGAAGCATTGTCTTGACTGAGGAGCTGCAGTATTCCTCTCAGGGAGAGTGAGGCAGACTGGGAAAAAGAGAAAAAGAGAACTGTTGTAAACAAAAACAAAATCAAACACAAAAATCCACAAAAAATAAAACAGACTATAAACATTACTGTTCACTCAGGCCGCATTTATTTGATCAAAAATACAGTATACTGTAAAATAGTATTACAATTTAAAATTACTGTTTGATTTTAAAAAATATTTAAATTGTAATGTGACCGTAATGTGTTGGCAAAGCTTTATTTCCAACAGCCATTACTCCAGTCTGCAGTGTCACATGATCCTTTAGAAATCATTATAATAAGCTGATCTGGTGCTAAAGTAACTTTTTTTTTTTTGTCATTGATGTTGAAATCAGTCGCGCTGCTTAAAATATTTGTGGAAACCATGATAAATTTTTTTCCAGGACTTTTTGATGGAAAGAAAGATCAAAAGTTCAGTATTTAACTGAAATATATCATTTGTAACATTATAAATGTATTTACTCTCAGGTTTGATCAATTTAATGCAACCTTGCTTAAAAGTGTTCTTTAAAAATAAATACCATTAAAGGATTGTATTAAAATTCTATTATCATGTATCATTTATAATAAATTATTGCATTAAAATGTGATGAACCTCATGTTGCTGTAATAAATCAGTTACGAGAGCTCCTACCTCGTTGGGGTTTTCAGTAGGGAAGTCTTCCACTGGTGGAATGATTCCCTGAGCAATCAGCTGACCATAAGAAGGCGGGGCCTGCTGCTGGATCAGTTCAGCCTCTTGACGAGTGATTGGTGCGAACATGCTGAGAAAACAAGAGAACAGTACACAGAAATACTGTCAATAAAAGCTACTATTATACCATAATACACCACATAATTACATTCTTATCGTACTCAAAAACAAACATAATCATTGACATTGTTGTAGAATAAATATATTTAGAAAATTCTTCAAATGTTATATAGTTATTATCTGGTTTAGATTGTTTTACCTGTACTCTCGAGTGCGTAGGGAGTACAGCTTGCAGGTGCAGCCCATTGCAATGACTAGAAGAAGTCCACAAACTAGGCTTCCAACTGTAGCTGCGGTTATAACTTTTCGGGGCAGGGTCACAGTGCAGTTAAGCTCATCTGTGCCATCCTTACAGTCCACCTGTCCATCACAGCGCCAGCTCTCAAACACACACCTGTTTCAATTATTAAACAATGGCAGATTTTAAACACAGAAGCCGTCATATCATTTGAAAAAATATAAACTACCAATAAAAAAGCTTTGGGTCAGTAAAAAAATAATACAACTTTTATTTAGCAAAGACAAAATTGACAGTAAAAGACATTTAATTAGTGACAAAATAATTTTTACTTTTTTTTTTGTACTTTCTACTTAAAATTAATCATGGTTTTCAAAAAAATGTATTTGAAAAAATGGAATGGAGGAATAATGCTGAAAATTACATTTTAAAATACTATAACTAATATATACTATAACTAATATATTAAAATACTAGAAAAGTGATTTTTTAAAATTGTAATAAAAATGTACACTATTACTGTTTTTCTGTATATTTTATCAAATAAATGCATTCTTATTAAAAAAACATCAAAAACTTTTTTTTTTTTTTTTTTTTTTACAGAAGTGTACACTTGTTTATGCACATAAACAAACCTGTCACTGTCACAGTGAAATGTCCCAGGTTGACAGATGGTACATTCTCTTTCATCAGTCCCATCAGCACAATTCAGCTGGTAGTTGCAACGCTCATGAATCGAGAAGCAGATTGGTTGTCCTGTTTGAATTCCTCCCTTCCCACAGAGGAAGTGCCCAGCCTGACAGCCCCAGCATCCTTCTTCATCCAAGCCCGTTTCAGGACAGTCCCAGTGTCCGTCACAACGCTGCTTTGTGCTGTAACAGCCACCCATTGATCCTCCACAAAGCTCCTCCCATGGAAAGCAGTAATCCTTAATGCGATAGGTCGCATTAAAGCCCCGCCCTTCCAATGAAGGCTCCATATGGTAAATCAGGGAAAGCAAGCCGGTGTGGGACTCCACCTCCACTGCTTTGTTATTGGACACAAAGTTGATCTGTAATAGCCAACAAGAGTGTATGATATAGTATCCATATTATCAAAAGCTGAAGTGGTGTGAACATTTAAATAAACAACAAGACTGGAATAGATTACTCTGCACTGATCATGCTACATCATCTGGCACACAGAGTAAAACTCACTGTTTTAATGATGTTGCCTGTCCCGTGGGACTGGTCTTTGATTATGATCTTGTCTCGAGGACCCAGCTCCAGTTGCTGAAGCTCTAATTTGAGTGGTCGCGAATCCTGGGGGTCAACCGTCCACACACACTCCACCGGTTGTCCAGTTTGTACAGGGGGAGTAAATGAACCATAAAACGCATCCAAGTATCCCCCACATACATCTATGGGTGATTTAGAGCTAATGTCATCACATCCGTCCTCGTCAGAGCCAAGCTCATCACCCACGCCAAGGCATTCAACCCTTCCGTTACAGCGCCATGATGCCGGGAGACAGCGCTCACTGTAACATTCAAACTCGCCTGGAAAACAGGGACCCGAGTCTGGAGAGATGGGTGAAAAGATTAAAGAATCCTGTTAAAAACATACCAAAAAGTTAATTCTTCAAAAAAAGAAGCTTTCACAGTTTTTCTGGATAAAGTCAGTAAGAGGGCAGGAAAAATTAACAATTTTCATCAACGTGTTGCACTCTACCTTTAATATATGAAAGATGGAACCCTGTTACTGGGTAGAAATGAGGGAAGAAGTGGTGTGTCACTGTAACGTTTCCCCCTGACATCTCAAATGGTGCTGGAAGCTGGGAACCGCAGAATTTGGATGGAGAGCCAGTGAGAGGAACCACGGACACCCATTCCTGCCCACATTTCATATTGAACTGGGAAAAACTTCAAAAGAGATGGACACACAGAAAATGAAATTTACTGTGTAAGCAACAAAGCAATCTCTCACCTTGTTAACAGCAAAAGCCATCTGTTAACCTATTTTCAAACTGAGATACACTCATCATTGGGCTGACTTTCCCTTTTTACATTCATATCTGTACAGTATCCCAAAATACAAAAATTTTGTTCTTTTAAGGTGTCCTTGTTACAGTGTAATTATACATTTAAATATAAACAACATGCACTTACTATTGTGTCACTATTGTGTCAAGGTTAGGATAAAAGTTTGGTTTAGGGTTGTTAGTTGCTTGCAATTCTGAGTAATTTATTGTTATTACTGTACATAAGTAAATGTAACGCTTAACAAGAAAAAAAAAGTGTTAGTGCTTTGATTTCGGGTGTTTCAAGATCACAAAAAATGGCTGATTAAATTCTGCTGGTACCTGATAATGACACGCTCCCCAACTTTTGAGGTAATCAACCAACTGCAGTTAAATGGACGGGAAGGCCAGCCATGGTGGGCAGAGTTACGAATCTCTCCTTGTCTGGACTGTAGTATTTTGGTTGAATGATCACAATGACCTGAAACAGACAGTTAAAGCAAAGGTATCTTTAAAAATTGTGTTCAGAACCTAAATTTCTATGTGAAATGATTACAATAAACAAAATATTTGATTTACTGGAGTCCTTTGAGAACATGAAAAGTAGACATAAAGGCATTTTAAAACGTATAACAAAATACTGAGCATTTAAATATACTAAAACATCCAAAGACAGTATTGGAAAGAAATCCTAAGCTGTCAAGCAGGAAGTAAAGACAAGTCACGTTGGGGAAAAAAAAAGGAACCCTAGGTGTTTCTCAATGTCAAGGAAGGATCCTCGGAAGCCAGTATTTCGAGGATGCTATGTCATCGACATCCGTCGAAGGACTGTTCCAATGTCGAGGATCCTCGGAATTTCAACCAAGGACTGAGTCCTTCGTTCGAAGAATATCCCATACACAGGAAAGGATGCATATGTGTATCCTTCGCGCTCTCAAATCACCCACAATCCTATGCGTGCAGCTTTGCTATCTTGTTCAAAAATTCAAAAATGTCGAACGTTAGCGGAGTCGGAGCGTTAACGATTTTTATTTACGTTACCAAACATTTGTTATAACTGTAGTAAATATAAGTTAAGTTTAACGTTTAAATGCCAGTACAAATTACTACCATATTGATATTGTAAATTATATAAATACAAATGGTTAACTGAACCGGACCTGTCATTTAACAATTGGTTGCGTCATCGGCATTTCTTTTATAAATAACTAGTTAAGTTGTCCAAAGTAATTTAACGATACCATTCACAGCGTTATTCAAACGGACCTTTTCACTGACGTAATGACGCAATTACGTGCACTTGCTAGCCTGTTCCATTTACGTGTTCTCCGAATGCTTAAGAGGAGTCTCGCCTAGCCTCTGAAGGACGTGACTTGGAAGGACGCGTCCTGCCAAGGAAGGATCCTTGACATTGAGAAACGCCTATTGTCTACCGTCAATTGTATAGTCAAGCAGCATTCTGTTGGTCAACATAACAAATTTGCATGAAAAACTTTATGCAATATTTGCAAGGGAAAATATTTCTCCTCCAGTATTTGCGTTCCAACAGTAATTGTGACCAAACCATTAATGCGTGTACAACAACGTAAGAATGACAGTCAAGAGATAAAAAAAAAAAAAAACCATATATTGGACTTTGCATGTAGACATACCAATAAAACACACTGCAAGAAGGTGACGTTTAATTTCTAAGGCTCTAGTTTTGGGCTGCGCTCCTCTCGATGACTATTCTGGTCAGGAATGTTGTATTTTTAACTGGGTCATAGGGTGTGAATTAAAATGAGTATTCAGACTGAAATATAAGTGAAAGTGGAGTGACGTGTGGCCAAGTATGGCGTCCCATTCTCAGAATTTGTGCTCGGCATTTAACCCATCCAAGTGCACACACACAGCAGTGAGTAGTGAACACACACCCGGAGCAGTGGTGAGACATTTTTTGCTGCGGCACCCGGGGAGCAGTTTGGGGTCAAGGGTCCCCTTAAACATAAACATAGAGATGTCAAGCTCTTACTTACCGGCACTGTAGACCAGCTCCAAAGTGCAAGGAACTGTCGGAGCAAAAACAAAAAATTTGAATTAAAAAGAAAAGATAAGGATCGCTAAATGTTGTTTATTGACAGTTATCACAATGTAAATACAGTCAACCTTTTGTCTACCTAGCTTGACCCTAAAGTCACCACAGGAAACCTTTGGTTAAGGTAAGGTCCATATTTTGAACTACATGAAAAGTCTGTCTCAGATATATATAATAAGATATAAAAATAATAAAATATATACTATTTACAATATATACAAATGTTGTTCCATATTTGCTTGATACACACTCAAGGACAAATCATGAGATCTTACCTGATAAAAACAAAACAGCTAAAACGCAAAGGCTGAGGGAGGCAGACATTATAACAAGCCAATGACTGTCGTTGTCTCATAAAACACAAATTAAAATACAATTTATGGAAAGAAATATGGTCGGTAGATCCATCAGCTCGCCACAGTTACAGGCGCCATCGTCAGCAATGTGTCTTGTTGGAAGTGTTTAGCTGTGAAGACAGAAATAAACACCTGATAAACTACCACCGTTTAGACAATGAAAACACTAACTGCAGCTCATAGCGCGGCTTGCCTTTGGTTTCCAAAAATTTTAACAATTTGAAACTTATCGGCGTTACCTCGACAAATGTGAAACTATTGAATTCGATATAAAAAATAGTCGGTGATTGACAAATAAAAACGCGTAAAACGTCCTCAGAAAGCAGGATGACTTCCTGTCTCGCTCTTTTCTCGACAGTGACGCAACTTGGTGTCAGGCAGAGTAGCGCTGTAATGTTTAGATATGAAACTGTATTACTAATCAGTTACATTTCATACATGCAGTCAAGAAATATATTTAAGAACATTTCCTGACGTTTCGACGGTAACACAGTAATAGGCCGTGCGACCAGCGTCTAAACTGACACATTGATCCGAAAGTTTCGTTAACGACTTCTACCCAGCCTTTCACACTCGCCTGAATTTAACTAACGCTAACTGGCTTCCTGCTACTCACTTTACTTCATAATAGGGCACTATTAGGACATGGTGCTATAGTACAAACTATTCGAAAATAGATTGTTTCCTTTTACGCGTAAATATGACTTTATTTTGACTATACCTTTTCTCCTCTCTTGTTGACATTCGTACTCAGACCGACACTTCCGCAAGTTCTGTTTCGTGTGCGAGACTTTGCGCCACCCATCTACGTCTCAGTGTGTGACGTCATGCGCGTCGACGGCGCCGGCCGCATTCTGCGTGTAGATGTCAACGTTTAGCGCTTTTATTTTCAGCACTGCCATAGGTTGTTGTTAGTATACCGCTATTCTCAACATTGGTATTGTTTTTTAAAAACACTAACATATAAAAAATTTTCAACGCAGCTACTCACACGTTATACGAACATATTGTAATATTCAAAAAATATTATTCGCAATAATAATCATTATAATAAATAACTTATTTCTGCATCCACTAGCAGGAAAAATAGCTAAATAAATAAATAAATAAAAGTAAGAGTAGGTCAGGGCCAGCAGCAACAGAAGAGGTCAAATCAGTGGAACTGTCAGTTGAATAGGCCTATATAACAATATAATATAATAGCACGATGATGATGATGATGATGATGATGATGATGAAATTGGTATATGTTTTTAAATTACTTTTAAAGAGCTGGAAAACAGAGCTGGGTTGGAGTATCATTGGCCTTTGTAATCCCCACCTGGACAGACAAGGAAGTCAAGTTTCATTCATCGAGTTTCAGTGAAAGAATTGTCAGTTCCATCAGCTAATGATGTTTTAAAGGTATTAGAGTCAGATTTCAATGAGAAGGGTTATGAGGATAAATATGTGTAACAGGAAAACATCCGCTTTATACGTCTTCTTAGTGACAACATCAAACATAAAGAAGATGGACATTTTCAACTGCCCCTTCCTTTCAAGAGCATCAGTCCTCCTTCACTACCTAATAACAAGAAGCTTGCTATGGTACGTTTGCAGCACTTAAAGAAGAAGCTGAAGTCAAATCAACAGTATCGTGATCATTATAAGGCCTTCATGGAAGAAATGTTCAGCAAGGGAGATGCAGAGATAGCTCCTGTTACATCTGATGAAGGAACAGTGTGGTATATACCCCATCATGGCGTTTACCACCCTCACAAGCCAGAGAAGTTGAGGGTGGTATTTGATTGCTCTGCAAAATTTTGTGGAATTTCTCTTAATGACACTCTTCTCACTGGTCCAGATTTGATAAATTCTCTGGTGGGAGTACTTTGCCTGTTCAGGAAGGAAGCTGTTGCCGTGAAATGTGATATCGAAAAGATGTTCCATCAATTTCATGTTCCTCCCGATAATAGAAACTACTTGAGATTCTTATGGTGGGAAAACAGAGATTTGGAAAGAGAACCCAAAGAATATAGAATGACTGTACACCTTTTCGGCGCCGCTTCATCTCCTGGATGTGCCAACTTTGGCCTTAAATACCTTGCAGAGCAGTATAAGTCTGAGTATCCCACAGCTTCGTCATTCGTGAAGAAAAACTTTTATGTTGATGACGGCTTGACTTCTGTTCCATTGATAGAGGAAGCGAAGGAATTGATTGTCAAAACTCAAACTCTGTGTAAGCATGGAGTGTTACGCCTCCATAAATTTAATTCAAATGAGAATGAAGTTCTTCAGAGTGTGAATTCCACAGAGTGGGCAATAACTACTAAACCTCTTAACCTGACTCCTGAAATAACTGGATACGCTCTTGGCATTCAGTGGTCTACGAAAGATGACACTTTCAGTTTTGACATCAAACTGAAAGACCAGCCTGGAACACGTCGGGGTATTTTGTCAATTGTTGCTTCCTTGTTTGACCCTATTGGGTTAGTTGCTCCTTTCCTGTTGAAAGGAAAGTGCATTTTACAGGAGTTGTGCCGTAGAAATATTGATATATAAGAATATCTCTTCCTGATGACTTATTCCTACGGTGGGAGGAGTGGAAAAGTAGTTTTCAGGACTTGAAAGATTTCAGCATTCAAAGATGCTATCATCCGCCATCCTTTAGTAAAATTGTCTGGACAGAACTGCACCATTTCTCTGATGCAAGTAACCTGGGGTATGGGGCATGTTCCTATCTTAGGTTCAAGAATGACAAATGTGGCAGCTTTGACTAGAGGTATACTAAAAAAGTCACCGACTACGCCACCCGGGGGCCTCTTTCCGGGAAAAATGCCCTTTGGTTAACTAAGGCTCAGAGGTTCGTTGATCAGAGTCAGATATCAGACATGGATGTGTAGAAAAATAATACAAAGCTTTATTTTCTCCATAAAACCATATTAAATTTTATTCAATACAACACCAATAAACATAATCTAAACACAAAATGATACGGACGCTCACTTCAGAATGGGGCACTGGCTCGCTTTAGCAGAACGGATATAGCGATCATACGTGCCCACTCACTGCACACTCACTGCACACTCACTGCACCCCTCACGGTGACCACAGCATTCAGGCCAAAGAACCCACCACCACAATCAGGAAGAGATGCTTATTTCTCTGCCACTGGCTGCCCCATTTCTGAAGAGAGAAAAAAAAAGGAAAATAACACGAAACACACACACAATATTTAAAACATTAAACAAAGCAGCTGGCCGTTTAAGGCACAATTTTAAAAGAGTTCACCACAATCAGTTTGGCGCATCAGATTAAGGTGTCGCGTCCGGCCACCCTACAATATTGGGCGGACAGAAATGGGCAAAACAGCAAACACTGGTATAATGAGCACCTGCCCTCAGATTATCCACACAAGAAACATACTCATAAATAAGCGTGGTTACAGTGAATATGTCACACCAAATGAATATATGAATAACACATTCAGCAAACACAAATCAAAGGGAAAGGATATATAGCCCACAAACAGTGAACTCACAAAAAAACACAAACTAAAGACAACAAAATGTAAAGGAGCTGGTGACAGTTAAGTGGCGGTTCTAGTACTTGGGCGCCACTGGAGGTTTATGGCTCAATTTATTTACTCACACACCGTCAATAATGTACCGTGCCAACGGCCCACAGGCAGTCCACGGCCCAGCTGATGGAGCGCGCGCTGAACGTAAACAAAGGACGAGACGCGGGGTTAAGCAGCAGCGCGTCACACACGAGCTGAAACCAGTCAATGAAGCGCGCTCGCCAGTTCAATGAGCGAGACACACTCGGAACAGCCCCGCCTCACGTAATAATCAGTGTGATTATCACGGTGAAGAGTCTGACGGGAGTCAGAAAAAGTAGCAAACACAATGCAAACCGCAGAAGGGAAACATCCACCCGGCGTTTTAGATGAACCCAGAGGAAACCCACTGTAACGTCTTGCGCACGTTGGCCCGCACCTGGTAGTGAGATTCACACGGCACCCAACCAGCTTGGTATTAAGCACTCATTAAAATGGCGACATCACACGGAGTTCCTCCGTCCAACCCTACAGCATTCACGAGTCCCGCCGGAAACACGGTGTCTCACTCTGATGACGCAGAGAGAGAGAGAACGCATGCACATAGCGACACCCCTATATACACAGAGAACGTAATTAAAGGGCACTCCCCCTTCATATGGAGTAACCCCAACAGACAGTAAACAGTACTGCTACAGTCTATCCCCCCCTTTGTCATCGTCGTCCCGACGGTGAAACATCTAAAGGATATTACCCCACAAGATCCTAATTCCAAGGCCTAAACAAGACAGCGACGGTATTAACACCACACACCGGAGGGTCCGGAATTCCCACCCCTCCGGGCCCTACCGTTCGCGGTAAGTGATGGACATTGGAATGTTGCCCCGCCCCTACTCGTCTTGTACGGCGTGGAGCCATCACAGAAAGATCAGATGGTCCTGTGGAAAAGGGCCTTAGCACAGGCACTGGACCTATGCTGGCCTCCGCTATAGGCACTACCTCTAAATCAGTCGGATGAGAAGCGGTGTCAAGTTCTTCTGCTGGAAGCATACTTACGGTGGTCCTTTCACAAACCATCGAAGGTGCCCTAGATGCAACATAGGCCATATCTCCATCTTCCAGTTCTACTTGGGCCTCCAAGGACACCGATGACTCAACTGGGCTCTCGGGAAGATCGACCAATGGGGTCTCGCTCTGGACTCGAGGTTTCAATGCGGAACGATGGACATTTCGAACCAGACTCAGATCGCTTACCGGGGCCACTGTATACACCGAACCGCCAGCCTGAGGGGCTCTGACTACCTGGTACACAGTGGAACTCCACAGATCATGGATCTTGTGGCGACCCCTGACCCCATAATCCCGCAGGTAGACCAACTGGCCCTCGCTCAATAGTAGTTCCTTCACCCGTTGATCATGTCCTGCCTTACGGCGGCCTGCCACAACCTGCAGCCGTTCTCGAGCCCCCTCCATGGCAACATTTAGCCGTGCCTGGTGCTCCTCCATCCACTTGTGTACTCGGCCTGCCACAGGTTCTTGTATCTGGCCGAGCAAGAAATCAATAGGCAGCCTTGGTTCTTGCCCAAACATTAAAAAATGAGGGGATTCACCAGTGGCCTGGTGGGGAGTGGTATTATAACAAAACAACACTTGCGCCAGGCATGATGCCCAGTCCCTTTTCCTCCCGGTAGGCAAGGTTCGCAGCAGATTGTGCAGGGTCCGATTAAACCTCTCACACTGGCCGTTACCGGCTGGATGGTAGGGACTAGTGCGAGACCGACCCACGTTGTAGAGGCTGCACAACTGCTGGATCAAGTGGGACTCAAAATTGCGGCCCTGGTCGGAATGAATCCGGCCAGGGACCCCAAACTTAAAAAACCACTCCTCCACCAGGACCCGGGCCACAGTCGTGGCCTGCTGATCCCAAGTAGGAATCGCCACGGTAAATTTGCTAAAAACATCGGTCATTATTAATACATTCTCCTGCCCGGCTTGAGATGGCTCCAACATTGTAAAATCAATGGCAACTATTTCATTTGGGCGGGAGGCCAATAAGTGACCCATGTAGCTTCGGGCGACTGGTGCCACATCTTTGGCTTGCTGACACCGTTCGCACCGCTGAATCCAGCGGGCTACATCAGTGGACATACCCGGCCAGTAGCACCGCTGCCGTGCCAGTTCAAGGGTGCGCTCAACGCCCTGATGTCCATGATGCTGGTGTAATGACATTAGAACCTCTGACTGCAAAGTCTCGGGAACTACTAACTGAAGCACCACTTCCCCTCCATCAGGGCGAAAAGCCTTACGATACAATAGGCCCTCATGCTGTACTAACCGATCCCATTGGCGAAGGAGCAAGGTCAAAGGCTTAGGGAAAGATCTCCGCTCTTGTGGCCCTGGGCATTGCCCTTGCTTCCAGAACCTTAAGGCTTCCCCTATAACAGGGTCTGTCTCCTGTAAGGCCATAAGGTCAAGTGCTGAACGACTCGGCAAAACCTGAATTGCACTCAGCGTGGTAGCCTGCACTGGTTCCAAACTCACGGCTCGCCTCAACAGCTCCGGCACAACCGACCCCAATGAATCACCACTGCCAATCATCTGACCCGCCGAAGGCAGCCGGGACAGTGCATCAGCATTCTGGTTTGTTCTGCCGGCCCGGTACTGAATTTCAAAGTCAAATGCGGCCAATTCAGCTGCCCACCTCTGCTCCGTAGCACCCAGCTTAGCTGTAGCCAAATGACTCAACGGGTTATTATCGGTACGAACAACGCACTTATGCCCTAACAGGTATTCTCTGTATTTTTCGGCCATGGCCCACTTAAGGGCCAGAAACTCAAGCCTCATGGAGCTATATGTGGCGGTGTTTCGCTCAGCCGGCCGAAGGCCACGGCTAGCATAGGCAACTGGTCTAACCCTCCCATTGACCTCCTGCGACAACACCGCTCCGAGCCCTGCATAGCTGGCGTCAACTTCCAGTATGAATGGCTGCGTAAAATCCGCATACGCCAAGACTGGTGCTGTCGTAAGTTTGCGTTTCAAGGTCTGAAATGCCTCCTCGCACTGTGAAGACCACGCGACTGCCAAGTCCTGACTATGCTTACCTGACTTACCTCGAGTTAATTCGGCCACGATTTTGTGTAATGGGGCCGCTAATTTAGCGAACCCCTCTACAAAACGCCTATAGTAGCCGACAAAACCCAGGAAAGTTCGCAACTCTGAAACTGTGCTAGGACAAGGCCACTGAGCTACGGCCTCAACCTTACTTGGGTCTGTCGCCACTCCCTGGGCCGAAATTACATGCCCCAAATATCTTACCTTCTCACGGAAAAACGCGCATTTCTCAAGCTTTACTTTAAGGCCTTCGGCTCTTAAGCGATCCAGCACCATCCTTAGTCTTTGCAGATGTTGTTGCACAGACGAAGAAAACACGATGATATCGTCAAGGTATAACATGACAGATTGATGCCGCTGGTCGCCAAAGAGCCGCTCCATTAAGCGTTGGAACGTGCTGGGTGCGTTGCACAACCCAAAGGGCATCCGATTCCATTCGAATAGCCCAAAGGGCGTGCAAAAGGCGGTCTTTGGACGATCGGATTCAGAGACAGGGACCTGGTTATACCCACTGGCCAGATCTAAAGTGGAAAACCAGTGGGCCCCTGCCAATGAATCCAGGGTTTCCTCAATACGAGGCAACGGAAACGCATCCTTACGCGTTTTGGAATTGAGCTGACGGTAGTCTACGCACATGCGCAGGCTACCGTCCTTCTTCCTCACCAAAACAACTGGAGAGGCATATGGGCTGCAACTCTCCCGAATTACCTGGGAATTGAGCAACTGGCTAATGTGGGTCTTTACCACCTCGTATTCTGAAGGCGGGATACGTCTATAACGCTGTCGGACCGGAACATCATCAGTCAAGGGGATTTCGTGGGAGAGAAGATTAGTACAACCCAAGTCCCCTTCATGTATTGAGAACACATTTTGGTACTCATGAAGGAGAACCCTAACCTGCTCCTGTTCCTCGACCGATAACCCCCCCAAATCAACCGAATCAAATGATTCTAATATTACGGAGGCGTCGCAAGAAGCCACCCGAGCCGTCACCGATGAGACCTCTGTCAGACCACTGGGTAGACCCACCAAATGTACCTCCCCTAACTTTCCTATAACGGTAGTAGGATAAAGCACTACATCGATGGTGCCGACATTAACAATGGGGACCAAGACAGTGCCACCATTTACCTGCACTAGAGAGGGTGAGGCCAACAATCCCGCAGGCAAACCGGTCTCTAAAGGCTCGAACAGCACGGCTTTGCCCGCAAGGGAGGGTGAACATGTTGCAGTCACAAACTTCAAAGTGCCGCCTGGAATGCGACACACACTACGCCCTCTCACCTTAGCGTTACTACTGCGATCGGAAGCTCGAGTAACTTGTTGACAATCCTGAAAGGCCCGCGTAATTTTTGAATCCTGAGCCACAAACGGTAACTCAAATAAAGTGGATCCATGCCGGCCGAAAAGCTCCCGGTAGCAGCGACCGAGCACATTCATTCCCAAAATGCCCGGAGTGTCAGTGCCACCACCGGGGGGATCCCGAACCACCAGCACACCACAATCAGGGACTGCACTACCACACAATTCGATGTCTAATTCGAGGTACCCGATATATGGAATTTCAAGCCCGTTAGCTGCACGGAGCTGCAGCCAGTGACACGACCGCAAGCGATCCTGGCCCCATGGCTCAAACCTCAACCGGAAACAAGTCTCCGTGATGGTTGACACCATGGAACCAGTATCTATCAAACAGGATACCTGAACACCCCCCATATTAACAATAAGGTATGGACAAGAGGAAACTAAGTGGGATGTCGACTCGTTGCCATTAAAAACATTAGAGCCACGTGCGCTACCTACCGAACTATGGCTCTGAAGCCCGGTAGGAACTAGTTTTCCGAAGAGTTAGGGCCGGGCAATGGCCCTGGTTGACTGGACAAAGGAGCAACCAGCGGGCGCAACGGGGGGCGAGGGGGAAAACGTTCCCTGTCGCACTCTCGTGCAAAATGACCTGGTTGTTGACACCTTCTACAGATCAATTGGGTTGAATTTGACGCACGACCACGCGAAAAGGAATTTTGGTTACGGGTCATAGTTTGGGTGAGGAGATTTATCTGCTGTTGCTGCTGACGCAGCATATCTCGCAGCTCACCTAGTTCGGACGAATAACCTCCCCGAACCGGATTAGGACCTCCCCGAACCGGACCTCCTTGAACCTCAAACTGAAACCCACCTAGTAAGGGGACCGACTGAGTTCGACCCCTGGCACCACCTGGCATTCCCTCCCTTTCCCAACGGATTGCTTCCCCCCGAACCTCTAACAACGTTACAGTGGGCTGCCGTCTAATCAATTGTTTCAGTTCTCGACGAAGTGCATTATCAGACACACACTCGACAAATTGATCTCTCACAACAATATCGGCGTTAGAAATAGCGTTTGGCGACTGGCTTTTCACTTTCTCAAAAAGACTCAACAAAGCCAGGGAGAACTCTAACAACGTTTCTCCCTCATGCTGCCGCCGTGAAAAGAATGTTTCTTGCAGTGTGATGTATGACTCTGCACAACCGTATACTTCACGCAACGCAGAAATAATTTTCTCTGGATCGCCTCTATCAGTACTTGACCGATATTTAATTTCGTCTCGGGCTTCCCCTTCAAGATGATCGTACAGGAAAAAGGCCTGCTCGACGGATGTCATGTTACGAATGCGCATGCACGCTCTGGCTTCCTCAACCCACTCGTCAATACAAATACCAGACCTGCCATTAAAATTTGCACAGCGTCTGTCTCTCGGAATGAACACAAATCGTTCAACCATGCCAGCACCCGCATCAGCTGACCGAGGTGTAGAAGGCCGCGCCGTGCTAGTAGAAGCTGCACCAGGATCGGGCTGCTCAGCAGTCGCCCTCTCCTGCTGCAGTCTCTCATTATCTGCCCTTAATTGGGCTACTAAATCCCTCATCTCTTGCAATTCGTTTTCCATGTGTGCTGAAAAGGATACTCACCCAATCAAAACCTCACTGCACTGTCACCAACGTTCTGTAAAATAACAAAAACAAACAAAAACACACTTCCAAGTCTGAATCTGAACAACTGAATCAACCCTGCCGACTACGCCAAATGTGGCAGCTTTGACTAGAGGTATACTAAAAAAGTCACCGACTACGCCACCCGGGGGCCTCTTTCCGGGAAAAATGCCCTTTGGTTAACTAAGGCTCAGAGGTTCGTTGATCAGAGTCAGATATCAGACATGGATGTGTAGAAAAATAATACAAAGCTTTATTTTCTCCATAAAACCATATTAAATTTTATTCAATACAACACCAATAAACATAATCTAAACACAAAATGATACGGACGCTCACTTCAGAATGGGGCACTGGCTCGCTTTAGCAGAACGGATATAGCGATCATACGTGCCCACTCACTGCACACTCACTGCACACTCACTGCACCCCTCACGGTGACCACAGCATTCAGGCCAAAGAACCCACCACCACAATCAGGAAGAGACGCTTATTTCTCTGCCACTGGCTGCCCCATTTCTGAAGAGAGAAAAAAAAAGGAAAATAACACGAAACACACACACAATATTTAAAACATTAAACAAAGCAGCTGGCCGTTTAAGGCACAATTTTAAAAGAGTTCACCACAATCAGTTTGGCGCATCAGATTAAGGTGTCGCGTCCGGCCACCCTACAATATTGGGCGGACAGAAATGGGCAAAACAGCAAACACTGGTATAATGAGCACCTGCCCTCAGATTATCCACACAAGAAACATACTCATAAATAAGCGTGGTTACAGTGAATATGTCACACCAAATGAATATATGAATAACACATTCAGCAAACACAAATCAAAGGGAAAGGATATATAGCCCACAAACAGTGAACTCACAAAAAAACACAAACTAAAGACAACAAAATGTAAAGGAGCTGGTGACAGTTAAGTGGCGGTTCTAGTACTTGGGCGCCACTGGAGGTTTATGGCTCAATTTATTTACTCACACACCGTCAATAATGTACCGTGCCAACGGCCCACAGGCAGTCCACGGCCCAGCTGATGGAGCGCGCGCTGAACGTAAACAAAGGACGAGACGCGGGGTTAAGCAGCAGCGCGTCACACACGAGCTGAAACCAGTCAATGAAGCGCGCTCGCCAGTTCAATGAGCGAGACACACTCGGAACAGCCCCGCCTCACGTAATAATCAGTGTGATTATCACGGTGAAGAGTCTGACGGGAGTCAGAAAAAGTAGCAAACACAATGCAAACCGCAGAAGGGAAACATCCACCCGGCGTTTTAGATGAACCCAGAGGAAACCCACTGTAACGTCTTGCGCACGTTGGCCCGCACCTGGTAGTGAGATTCACACGGCACCCAACCAGCTTGGTATTAAGCACTCATTAAAATGGCGACATCACACGGAGTTCCTCCGTCCAACCCTACAGCATTCACGAGTCCCGCCGGAAACACGGTGTCTCACTCTGATGACGCAGAGAGAGAGAGAACGCATGCACATAGCGACACCCCTATATACACAGAGAACGTAATTAAAGGGCACTCCCCCTTCATATGGAGTAACCCCAACAGACAGTAAACAGTACTGCTACAGTCTATCCCCCCCTTTGTCATCGTCGTCCCGACGGTGAAACATCTAAAGGATATTACCCCACAAGATCCTAATTCCAAGGCCTAAACAAGACAGCGACGGTATTAACACCACACACCGGAGGGTCCGGAATTCCCACCCCTCCGGGCCCTACCGTTCGCGGTAAGTGATGGACATTGGAATGTTGCCCCGCCCCTACTCGTCTTGTACGGCGTGGAGCCATCACAGAAAGATCAGATGGTCCTGTGGAAAAGGGCCTTAGCACAGGCACTGGACCTATGCTGGCCTCCGCTATAGGCACTACCTCTAAATCAGTCGGATGAGAAGCGGTGTCAAGTTCTTCTGCTGGAAGCATACTTACGGTGGTCCTTTCACAAACCATCGAAGGTGCCCTAGATGCAACATAGGCCATATCTCCATCTTCCAGTTCTACTTGGGCCTCCAAGGACACCGATGACTCAACTGGGCTCTCGGGAAGATCGACCAATGGGGTCTCGCTCTGGACTTGAGGTTTCAATGCGGAACGATGGACATTTCGAACCAGACTCAGATCGCTTACCGGGGCCACTGTATACACCGAACCGCCAGCCTGAGGGGCTCTGACTACCTGGTACACAGTGGAACTCCACAGATCATGGATCTTGTGGCGACCCCTGACCCCATAATCCCGCAGGTAGACCAACTGGCCCTCGCTCAATAGTAGTTCCTTCACCCGTTGATCATGTCCTGCCTTACGGCGGCCTGCCACAACCTGCAGCCGTTCTCGAGCCCCCTCCATGGCAACATTTAGCCGTGCCTGGTGCTCCTCCATCCACTTGTGTACTCGGCCTGCCACAGGTTCTTGTATCTGGCCGAGCAAGAAATCAATAGGCAGCCTTGGTTCTTGCCCAAACATTAAAAAATGAGGGGATTCACCAGTGGCCTGGTGGGGAGTGGTATTATAACAAAACAACACTTGCGCCAGGCATGATGCCCAGTCCCTTTTCCTCCCGGTAGGCAAGGTTCGCAGCAGATTGTGCAGGGTCCGATTAAACCTCTCACACTGGCCGTTACCGGCTGGATGGTAGGGACTAGTGCGAGACCGACCCACGTTGTAGAGGCTGCACAACTGCTGGATCAAGTGGGACTCAAAATTGCGGCCCTGGTCGGAATGAATCCGGCCAGGGACCCCAAACTTAAAAAACCACTCCTCCACCAGGACCCGGGCCACAGTCGTGGCCTGCTGATCCCAAGTAGGAATCGCCACGGTAAATTTGCTGAAAACATCGGTCATTATTAATACATTCTCCTGCCCGGCTTGAGATGGCTCCAACATTGTAAAATCAATGGCAACTATTTCATTTGGGCGGGAGGCCAATAAGTGACCCATGTAGCTTCGGGCGACTGGTGCCACATCTTTGGCTTGCTGACACCGTTCGCACCGCTGAATCCAGCGGGCTACATCAGTGGACATACCCGGCCAGTAGCACCGCTGCCGTGCCAGTTCAAGGGTGCGCTCAACGCCCTGATGTCCATGATGCTGGTGTAATGACATTAGAACCTCTGACTGCAAAGTCTCGGGAACTACTAACTGAAGCACCACTTCCCCTCCATCAGGGCGAAAAGCCTTACGATACAATAGGCCCTCATGCTGTACTAACCGATCCCATTGGCGAAGGAGCAAGGTCAAAGGCTTAGGGAAAGATCTCCGCTCTTGTGGCCCTGGGCATTGCCCTTGCTTCCAGAACCTTAAGGCTTCCCCTATAACAGGGTCTGTCTCCTGTAAGGCCATAAGGTCAAGTGCTGAACGACTCGGCAAAACCTGAATTGCACTCAGCGTGGTAGCCTGCACTGGTTCCAAACTCACGGCTCGCCTCAACAGCTCCGGCACAACCGACCCCAATGAATCACCACTGCCAATCATCTGACCCGCCGAAGGCAGCCGGGACAGTGCATCAGCATTCTGGTTTGTTCTGCCGGCCCGGTACTGAATTTCAAAGTCAAATGCGGCCAATTCAGCTGCCCACCTCTGCTCCGTAGCACCCAGCTTAGCTGTAGCCAAATGACTCAACGGGTTATTATCGGTACGAACAACGCACTTATGCCCTAACAGGTATTCTCTGTATTTTTCGGCCATGGCCCACTTAAGGGCCAGAAACTCAAGCCTCATGGAGCTATATGTGGCGGTGTTTCGCTCAGCCGGCCGAAGGCCACGGCTAGCATAGGCAACTGGTCTAACCCTCCCATTGACCTCCTGCGACAACACCGCTCCGAGCCCTGCATAGCTGGCGTCAACTTCCAGTATGAATGGCTGCGTAAAATCCGCATACGCCAAGACTGGTGCTGTCGTAAGTTTGCGTTTCAAGGTCTGAAATGCCTCCTCGCACTGTGAAGACCACGCGACTGCCAAGTCCTGACTATGCTTACCTGACTTACCTCGAGTTAATTCGGCCACGATTTTGTGTAATGGGGCCGCTAATTTAGCGAACCCCTCTACAAAACGCCTATAGTAGCCGACAAAACCCAGGAAAGTTCGCAACTCTGAAACTGTGCTAGGACAAGGCCACTGAGCTACGGCCTCAACCTTACTTGGGTCTGTCGCCACTCCCTGGGCCGAAATTACATGCCCCAAATATCTTACCTTCTCACGGAAAAACGCGCATTTCTCAAGCTTTACTTTAAGGCCTTCGGCTCTTAAGCGATCCAGCACCATCCTTAGTCTTTGCAGATGTTGTTGCACAGACGAAGAAAACACGATGATATCGTCAAGGTATAACATGACAGATTGATGCCGCTGGTCGCCAAAGAGCCGCTCCATTAAGCGTTGGAACGTGCTGGGTGCGTTGCACAACCCAAAGGCCATCCGATTCCATTCGAATAGCCCAAAGGGCGTGCAAAAGGCGGTCTTTGGACGATCGGATTCAGAGACAGGGACCTGGTTATACCCACTGGCCAGATCTAAAGTGGAAAACCAGTGGGCCCCTGCCAATGAATCCAGGGTTTCCTCAATACGAGGCAACGGAAACGCATCCTTACGCGTTTTGGAATTGAGCTGACGGTAGTCTACGCACATGCGCAGGCTACCGTCCTTCTTCCTCACCAAAACAACTGGAGAGGCATATGGGCTGCAACTCTCCCGAATTACCTGGGAATTGAGCAACTGGCTAATGTGGGTCTTTACCACCTCGTATTCTGAAGGCGGGATACGTCTATAACGCTGTCGGACCGGAACATCATCAGTCAAGGGGATTTCGTGGGAGAGAAGATTAGTACAACCCAAGTCCCCTTCATGTATTGAGAACACATTTTGGTACTCATGAAGGAGAACCCTAACCTGCTCCTGTTCCTCGACCGATAACCCCCCCAAATCAACCGAATCTAATGATTCTAATATTACGGAGGCGTCGCAAGAAGCCACCCGAGCCGTCACCGATGAGACCTCTGTCAGACCACTGGGTAGACCCACCAAATGTACCTCCCCTAACTTTCCTATAACGGTAGTAGGATAAAGCACTACATCGATGGTGCCGACATTAACAATGGGGACCAAGACAGTGCCACCATTTACCTGCACTAGAGAGGGTGAGGCCAACAATCCCGCAGGCAAACCGGTCTCTAAAGGCTCGAACAGCACGGCTTTGCCCGCAAGGGAGGGTGAACATGTTGCAGTCACAAACTTCAAAGTGCCGCCTGGAATGCGACACACACTACGCCCTCTCACCTTAGCGTTACTACTGCGATCGGAAGCTCGAGTAACTTGTTGACAATCCTGAAAGGCCCGCGTAATTTTTGAATCCTGAGCCACAAACGGTAACTCAAATAAAGTGGATCCATGCCGGCCGAAAAGCTCCCGGTAGCAGCGACCGAGCACATTCATTCCCAAAATGCCCGGAGTGTCAGTGCCACCACCGGGGGGATCCCGAACCACCAGCACACCACAATCAGGGACTGCACTACCACACAATTCGATGTCTAATTCGAGGTACCCGATATATGGAATTTCAAGCCCGTTAGCTGCACGGAGCTGCAGCCAGTGACACGACCGCAAGCGATCCTGGCCCCATGGCTCAAACCTCAACCGGAAACAAGTCTCCGTGATGGTTGACACCATGGAACCAGTATCTATCAAACAGGATACCTGAACACCCCCCATATTAACAATAAGGTATGGACAAGAGGAAACTAAGTGGGATGTCGACTCGTTGCCATTAAAAACATTAGAGCCACGTGCGCTACCTACCGAACTATGGCTCTGAAGCCCGGTAGGAACTAGTTTTCCGAAGAGTTAGGGCCGGGCAATGGCCCTGGTTGACTGGACAAAGGAGCAACCAGCGGGCGCAACGGGGGGCGAGGGGGAAAACGTTCCCTGTCGCACTCTCGTGCAAAATGACCTGGTTGTTGACACCTTCTACAGATCAATTGGGTTGAATTTGACGCACGACCACGCGAAAAGGAATTTTGGTTACGGGTCATAGTTTGGGTGAGGAGATTTATCTGCTGTTGCTGCTGACGCAGCATATCTCGCAGCTCACCTAGTTCGGACGAATAACCTCCCCGAACCGGATTAGGACCTCCCCGAACCGGACCTCCTTGAACCTCAAACTGAAACCCACCTAGTAAGGGGACCGACTGAGTTCGACCCCTGGCACCACCTGGCATTCCCTCCCTTTCCCAACGGATTGCTTCCCCCCGAACCTCTAACAACGTTACAGTGGGCTGCCGTCTAATCAATTGTTTCAGTTCTCGACGAAGTGCATTATCAGACACACACTCGACAAATTGATCTCTCACAACAATATCGGCGTTAGAAATAGCGTTTGGCGACTGGCTTTTCACTTTCTCAAAAAGACTCAACAAAGCCAGGGAGAACTCTAACAACGTTTCTCCCTCATGCTGCCGCCGTGAAAAGAATGTTTCTTGCAGTGTGATGTATGACTCTGCACAACCGTATACTTCACGCAACGCAGAAATAATTTTCTCTGGATCGCCTCTATCAGTACTTGACCGATATTTAATTTCGTCTCGGGCTTCCCCTTCAAGATGATCGTACAGGAAAAAGGCCTGCTCGACGGATGTCATGTTACGAATGCGCATGCACGCTCTGGCTTCCTCAACCCACTCGTCAATACAAATACCAGACCTGCCATTAAAATTTGCACAGCGTCTGTCTCTCGGAATGAACACAAATCGTTCAACCATGCCAGCACCCGCATCAGCTGACCGAGGTGTAGAAGGCCGCGCCGTGCTAGTAGAAGCTGCACCAGGATCGGGCTGCTCAGCAGTCGCCCTCTCCTGCTGCAGTCTCTCATTATCTGCCCTTAATTGGGCTACTAAATCCCTCATCTCTTGCAATTCGTTTTCCATGTGTGCTGAAAAGGATACTCACCCAATCAAAACCTCACTGCACTGTCACCAACGTTCTGTAAAATAACAAAAACAAACAAAAACACACTTCCAAGTCTGAATCTGAACAACTGAATCAACCCTGCCGACTACGCCAAATGTGGCAGCTTTGACTAGAGGTATACTAAAAAAGTCACCGACTACGCCACCCGGGGGCCTCTTTCCGGGAAAAATGCCCTTTGGTTAACTAAGGCTCAGAGGTTCGTTGATCAGAGTCAGATATCAGACATGGATGTGTAGAAAAATAATACAAAGCTTTATTTTCTCCATAAAACCATATTAAATTTTATTCAATACAACACCAATAAACATAATCTAAACACAAAATGATACGGACGCTCACTTCAGAATGGGGCACTGGCTCGCTTTAGCAGAACGGATATAGCGATCATACGTGCCCACTCACTGCACACTCACTGCACACTCACTGCACCCCTCACGGTGACCACAGCATTCAGGCCAAAGAACCCACCACCACAATCAGGAAGAGACGCTTATTTCTCTGCCACTGGCTGCCCCATTTCTGAAGAGAGAAAAAAAAAGGAAAATAACACGAAACACACACACAATATTTAAAACATTAAACAAAGCAGCTGGCCGTTTAAGGCACAATTTTAAAAGAGTTCACCACAATCAGTTTGGCGCATCAGATTAAGGTGTCGCGTCCGGCCACCCTACAATATTGGGCGGACAGAAATGGGCAAAACAGCAAACACTGGTATAATGAGCACCTGCCCTCAGATTATCCACACAAGAAACATACTCATAAATAAGCGTGGTTACAGTGAATATGTCACACCAAATGAATATATGAATAACACATTCAGCAAACACAAATCAAAGGGAAAGGATATATAGCCCACAAACAGTGAACTCACAAAAAAACACAAACTAAAGACAACAAAATGTAAAGGAGCTGGTGACAGTTAAGTGGCGGTTCTAGTACTTGGGCGCCACTGGAGGTTTATGGCTCAATTTATTTACTCACACACCGTCAATAATGTACCGTGCCAACGGCCCACAGGCAGTCCACGGCCCAGCTGATGGAGCGCGCGCTGAACGTAAACAAAGGACGAGACGCGGGGTTAAGCAGCAGCGCGTCACACACGAGCTGAAACCAGTCAATGAAGCGCGCTCGCCAGTTCAATGAGCGAGACACACTCGGAACAGCCCCGCCTCACGTAATAATCAGTGTGATTATCACGGTGAAGAGTCTGACGGGAGTCAGAAAAAGTAGCAAACACAATGCAAACCGCAGAAGGGAAACATCCACCCGGCGTTTTAGATGAACCCAGAGGAAACCCACTGTAACGTCTTGCGCACGTTGGCCCGCACCTGGTAGTGAGATTCACACGGCACCCAACCAGCTTGGTATTAAGCACTCATTAAAATGGCGACATCACACGGAGTTCCTCCGTCCAACCCTACAGCATTCACGAGTCCCGCCGGAAACACGGTGTCTCACTCTGATGACGCAGAGAGAGAGAGAACGCATGCACATAGCGACACCCCTATATACACAGAGAACGTAATTAAAGGGCACTCCCCCTTCATATGGAGTAACCCCAACAGACAGTAAACAGTACTGCTACACAAAGATGAAGTACACTGTAGTCTCGTAATGGCCAAAGCTCGAGTTGCACCCACAAAGATCAAAAGCATTCCGAGACTGGAATTGTCTGCAGCTGTAGTTTCAGCCAGAATGAGTGTTATGTTAAAGGCTGAACTGGCACTGAAGATTGATCAATAGTTCTTTTGGACTGATTTGCAGGTTATTTTAGCATATGTCAACAATGAAGCCAGAAGGTTTCATGTGTTTGTTGCAAATTGTGTGCAGCTAATCCGGGAAAACACAAGTACACATCAGTGGTATTATGTCAATACATCTGAAAATCCTGCTGATCATGTTTCGAGAGGTCTTCTTGTCTCAGACATATCTTCAACAAATTGGATGTCAGCACCCAAATTTTTATGGGAACAAGAAGTGTGTCCACCTCCTAATTCCTCAGATAATCTACTCGTGGGAGATACTGAAGTCAGACTAGTTCAAGCATTAGTGATGAAGGGTGGTGTTAGTTCTGACTTTCTTGAACAATTTAATCACCTTTCTTCCTGGAGAACTCTCATTAATGTGATTGCTAGAATAAAAAGGCTGGCCTCAAATCAGAAATATCTTAACGACATTGTGACTGTGGAAGAACAAGAAAAGGCATCTGAGGTTGTTATCAAGCTCTTTCAACAACAGGCTTTTTCCCAAGAGATAAGAAGCAATTCAAGGAGGGAAGGTTCTTCAGAAATCAAGTGTACTTTTTCATCTCGATCCTATTTTGAAAAGTGGTGTTTTTTGAGTTGGAGGAAGATTGAAACAGTCATCTCTTAGTGAAGAGTTCAAGCATCCAGTGATCTTGCCGAAAGACAGCCACATCACCAAACTCATTTTGACACATTACCATGCCAAAATTTGTCATCAAGGGAGGTATCAAACACTCATGGAACTCAGAGCAAATGGGTTTTGGGTTATCGGTGGCAGTAGATCAGTATCTAAATTGATTTACAAATGTGTACAATGTAGGAAGCTAAGACGGCTGTCACGATAAAACCTTCGTAATCATCGGGAAGAAGGAGGCGGGAACCGGCGGACAATCAACAGAAACTTTAATGATCAAAATAAAGACAAAACAGCGCATCAGCCCCTCACGGATGACTGACGCGCACAAATAAAAATCAAAACACAACATAAAGTCCAGGCCTGGTCCTCTCTCGTCCGTCACTGTCGTCGCTCCGGTTTTATATCCCTCCATCTCCTCCGTGGGACTCGAGACCGGCGAGTGTCGCAGGTGTCGCTCATCTCCAATCACTCCACTGGCCTCGCTCCTGTTCCCACGTCCCTCGGCCCCGCCCCACTCGTCACATACCCCCATCGACCCTCGCAGTCCGGGGGGTACTCGCAGGAGTCCCCTGTTCCCTGCCCCTCCGGATACCTTCACAGGGGCAGCAGGCTCCAGCCCCCTGGCGAACGGCGCCGACTCCTCCGCTCCCTCACAGACTGCAGCCGCCCCTCCACATCACGGGCGGCCGGCAGCGAGCTCGCCCGTCCCCGGCAACTCACTCCAGCCCACCGCCTCGAGCGTCCATGGCGGCACACCTCCTCGCCAGCTCGATGGCACCGTGGATTCACCACAGCAGCGAGGGATCTTCAGCAGCTCATCTCCAATCACTCCACCGGCCTCGCTCCTGTTCCCACGTCCCTCGGCTCCGCCCCACTCGTCACAACGGCCAGTAGAGGAGCAGCAAATGGCTGAGCTTCCTAAAGAACAGATTGAAGTCTCTGCCCCTTTCTGTTACACTGGTATGGACTGTTTTGGCCCGTTTATCATAAAGGAGTATAAAAGATATGGTCTTCTGTTTACTTGCCTTTCTTCTTGAGCTGTCCATATCGAGATGTTGGAAGATTTGTCAACAGACATGTTCATTAATGCTCTAAGATGTTTCCTAAGCCTCCGTGGAGCTGTATGTCAACTTTATTGTGATTGGTACAAATTTTGTGGGAGTTAGAAATGAACTTCGAGAAGCTCTTAAAGAATGTGACGCAAAGACACTGGAGGCATTTCTTGCGGAAAATCAGTGTGAGTTTGTTTTTAAAGTTCAAACAGGAGAACGAAAACTAAAGACTAAGTTAGGGCATCACCCTAAACCTTCAATCATTGAGCGACCAATTCAAAAATTAGTGGTTCTACTTGAAAGCGAATGATTCATTGATGGGGACTCGTGCATTAGACAATTGGGTTAAACACAAGGTTAAGATGTTTTTTTTGTTGTTGAGTGTGTTATGTTGGAAAAGGGTCATAAAGGTTGAAATCATGTATGATATTTGTATACACGGGTTTCTTGTATACAAACAATACCAAATGCATGCGCATCCAGGAGGCAGAAAACCGCTATCTGTTATGCCGAGTTCAGTAAAAGGACATTGTAATTAACGTAGATTTTGCATTGTTTGTAATTTCTTGTTGACTCAATAATAAATTGCAATTTCAGAGTTGGATCTGTTTGTTTGTGTTTCATATTAATATATTATTAATATAACATTATGTAAAATGACCAACTGTAAAAAAAAAACATGCTTCCCCCTAGGCACGTTGAACATCTGACACCCAGCACTGGCTCGGTTGGTACAATTGACAACGCAACAACTCCTTGGCATTTTGACTAGCGACAACACCACCACCTAAACCATTTACTCTGGTACGAAGAGCGCGGGTCTTTTGCCTCTTGGTTGCGTGTGCAAGCAGTGATGACGTCGCCGAGAAAGCCATGTATGGGTTTGTTTTGTTTTTGTTTATCATAACATGATTGGTGGGAGTGTAATGGCCTTCCCCTTTAATTTGTTTTGCTTGGCGTCACCAATAGATGGCGAAATACATTTATTGCATATAAGGGAGAGGAAACAAAGCAAGAGTATTTTCACGTTTGTTCTTGAGCTAGCAAGCTTGAGAAAATGCTTTAAGCTTTAAGCTTTAGTATCCCTTTGGCAAGCATAGCGAGGTATGTTAGTTTGTTTTCTATGTATTTCTTTGGTATCATTTGTTGTTTAATTTGAACAATGTTAAATGTGTATTGAATGTTTGTTTGCTTGTTTTTGTTTGAGTTTATTTTGCTTTGATATTTATGTATTGTTTTTTTGTTTTCTTTGTAGTTTTATGGTGCCACCATGCTGTGATACAATTGTCATGGTTCTATGAAGATAATGTGTAAACACAGTGTTGTGATGCATGGAGAACATTTGCAACAAATAATTGAGACAAGGATCACTTCAGCAATGAAGTTTATTGCATCTTAAAATAAATCGAAGGCACCCGTCGAAAACTCTCTGTTTCTTTTCTATGAAGCTGAAGGGCCGCTATACAGTAAGAAAGAAAACAGCTCCAAAAAAGTTGGGACACTGTATAAATTGTGAATAAAAAGGGAATGGAATAATTCACAAATCTTATAAACTTATATTTTATTCACAATAGAATATAGATAACATATCAAATGTTGAGACATTTTGAAATGTCATGTCAAATATTGGCTCCTTTTGGATTTCATGAGAGCTACACATTCCAAAAAAGTGGAAGACAGCAATAAGAGGCCGGAAAAGTTAAATGTACGTAAGGAACAGCTGGAGGACCAATTTGCAACTTATTAGGTCAATTGTCAACATGATTGGGTATAAAAAGAGCCTCTCAAAGTGGCAGTGTCTCTCAGAAGTCAAGTTGGCCAGCGGATCACCAATTCCCCCAATGCTGCGGCGAAAAATAGTGGAGCAATATCAGAAAGGAGTTTCTGAGAGAAAAATTGCAAAGAGTTTGAAGTTATCATCATCTACAGTTCATAATATCATCCAAAGATTCAGAGAATCTGGAACAATCTGTGCATAAGGGTCAAGGCCGGAAAACCATACTGGATGCCCGTGATCTTCGGACCCTTAGACGGCACTGCATCACATACAGGAATGCTACTGTAATGGAAATTACAACATGGGCTCAGGAATACTTCCAGAAAACATTGTCAGAGAACACAATCCACCGTGCCATTAACCGTTGCTGACTAAAACTCTATAGTTTAAACTCTCTGGGCCAAGGCTCATTTAAAATGGATTTTGGCAAAGTGGAAAACTGTTCTGTGGAGAGACCAATTAAAATTTGAAGTTCTTTTTGGAAAACTGGGATGCCATGTCATCCGGACTAAAGAGGACAAGGACAACCCAAGTTGTTATCAGCACTCAGTTCAGAAGCCTGCATCTCTGATGGTATGGGGTTGCATGAGTGTGTGTGACATGGGCAGCTTACACATCTGGAAAGGGACCATCAATGCTGAAAGATATATCCAACTTCTAGAACAACTTATGCTCCCATCCAGACGTTGTCTCTTTCAGGGAAGACCTTGCATTTTCCAACATGACAATGCAAGACCACATACTGCATCAATTACAACATCATGTGTAGAAGACGGATCCGGGTACTGAAATGGCCAGCTTGCAGTCCAGATCTTTCACCCATAGAAAACATTTGGCACATCATAAAGAGGAAGCTGACAAAGAAGACCAAAGACAGTTGAGCGACTAGAAGCCTGTATTAGACAAGAATGGGACAACATTCCTATTCGTAAACTTGAGCAACTTGTCTCCTCAGTCCCCAGTCGTTTGCAGGCTGTTATAAAAAGAAGAGGGGATGCCACACAGTGGTAAACATGGCCTTGTCCCAACTTTTTTGAGATGTGTTGATGCCATGAAATTTTAAAATCAAACTTATTTTTCCCTTAAAATTATACATTTTCCTCAGTTTAAACATTTGATATGTCATCCATGTTGTATTCTGAATAAAATATTGAAATTTTAAACTTCCACATCACTGCATTCTGTTTTTATTCACAATTTGTAGTGTCCCAACTTTTTGGGAATCAGGTTTGTAAAATTTTATTATTTTATTTAAGATAAGGTTTGCCAGTAAGATCGAAATTATGATCTATGTGTGTTTATGAAAGCATTTTAAGTTAATATTTAACTCCTCCCACTGAGATGCTATAGAGCAGGCAACACGTCTCCAATCTGACACTGAAGCCGCCTGACGAGAGAGAGAGAGACGAAAGAAAACGCAAGATGAGAATATAGCGCAAACCTAAGATAAATATATTTCACATATGAAGATAGTTTTCTCTTTTTGGCGTCAAGTTTACTTTGAGAAAACGTTTAATTAATAATGAGTATACATACTTAATAGATTAGGCATAAGAAAGATTTTATTATTTTTGTAGCTATTAACAGTTATAGTTTTAAGGAAAGGACTTGTTTGAGTGGTCTGATTCAGGACAATCTGCTGGGAAAAATCTAAGAACGAGTCTAGAGCGTTTTGTGTCCCGTGTTGAGAAGTCTCGCGCTTCGAGAAATGAAACTCCAGTCATTACCGCGTCTGCTGCCGCTCGCCCTCGCAAGTGTATTCCTGGTGCAAAGCGGGACCAGTGACAAAGAAGTCACACCAGAGGTAACAGAGCATCACCTGTTCTTATGGTATTGTGTGTGTGTGTGTGTGTTTCTACTGTCTGTCTGTCAATCCTGCATTGTTGGACACAGATGATGCACTTAGATGTTTCCGCATGTAAGGATTTCCTTTATGAAGTGTATTCATGTACCTCATAATTCACTGTTAAATACAGATGAGAAGTTGTGAAGAGCTGTTTTTTCAGACCCCTAAATATCAGGTTAAAACAAAACATGATCAATGATCATGCATGATCAAAGACTAATGTCACACAAAAGGTTAAATCACAGATGCCATGTGAAACTGCTGTTACTCTTCAGGCGTTCAGTTTGTCTTTATTATAATATTTATTAATATGCTTTAAAAATATACAGAAGGTTTTTTTTTTTTTTTTTTTAAGTTGTACAAACATCTTTTCCCAATCATTTTTCCAGGAATTCTGAACTAATAAACTAAATGCATTACATTAGGTTTATTATATCTTTTTCAGGATTTGTCAGGTTTTAACAATTCCTCAGACAACAGCCCTGCACTTTTGCTGTTGTTACAGGTGCAGTTGTTTTGAATACTGTACTAATAAAAAATAAATCCTTATAAAAAACATCTGGATATTGCCCCCCTCTCCAACCATAGACAAGAGATGATGTATTTGTTTAAGTAGTATTACAGAAGCAAAGCATCTGCTGAAACCTTTCAGGGCTACATTGGTTGAAGCTTAGATGAAATATTTCATGTTTTATGCAGTTTTTTATAAGTTAAAAAAATCTTAAACACCAAAATCTCTTTTTTTAATGTTTTATGTTTAGTATATAAAGAGAATGTGAATTAAATATGGATAATGAATAATGTCATGCAATACAGTGCTGGAATTAACTTCAGCAGTTCAATAGCAATTGAGAGTCACGAGAGGTGAGAAATATTCTGTATTAATATTAGTTTATTTGCTAATTTAAAAGGGGTCAGTGATCTGAAGATGCAGAGTGAGACGTGGTAACTAATGTCCAAAATTTTCAGTTTTTTTCCATTGGCTCTGACAAGGAGGAACAACTGACTCAGTCTTTCTGTCATGCATTCAGACCCATTCTTCTACCTTTTCTTGTACCCTTTGTTTTTAGATTCCTATTTTTCTTTTAATCTCTAGAATCTCACATAGGTTTTGTTTTGTCCCTTCAACTTCTTTTTCTCTTTAGTTATAGTTCTTTATATGCTCTTTTCTTTCCCTCTCTAATACCTTTGGAGCAGCTGATAAGCTGTTAAAATCATAAATGCAGCTTTTCCCCCTAAGCGGAAAGTTTCACATCAATATTTTATTTAAAACTGCACTCATCCAACCAACATGTTTTCCATGTTGCGACACCATAAAATGCTGAAATAGTTTTTCAGAAACAGCCTTCTCAGGAAGCACCCAATCATACTTACTCCATTAGTTTTAAAGGAGAGCTGCTTTATATTTTTCATGTAGCATGTGTTAGCCTTGCTGGCATGTGTGGCGGTGACGTCATAGCTTGTGATTACACTTAAACTCACATCATTCTGAACCTGCCAGTCATTATCATGTGTGAGTGAATGATTACTGGTGAAGATGGTATATGATGGCAGTGTCTGGCTTGATTATTACATAAAGCTTTCCCAGACTGCCTGAGACTCCGTAAACTCAATAAAGGCTACCAGTCTGCATGGTAATAGCTGACGCATGGCCTCACAGTTAGAATGTTTTTACAAAAATGGGGTGCGTCACCACAGCGGAGTCACCACACACAGAAAGTACTCAGAAAAAAATAATTAAATGATGGACGGGGAGAAAGAAAAATGGAGGAAAGGGTTGACCAGTTTAACACTACACTATAGTGTTAACCAGATCTTTACTTCCTCGACCGATATGGCCTGTGTTGACAAACCCCATTAGAAAATCTACAACATGAATGAATCAGTGTGATAACACTCACTGATTTAGGGAAGTTGTTCTCTGAATGTTTCTTAATCACTACAGTACTTGTATGTTAACATACAGGTTCATTGTGTTTTGCCCATTTTGAAGATTATAGGGTGTTTATTATAGGAGAAAGCATATAATTGAGCCTTGTACACTGTAAAAAGCAATTGTTGACAAAACTTAAATCTTAAATCTGTTCAGAAGAAAGAAAGAAATAAAGCAAGGCAGTCTGAGGTCACTGTAAGGTTACTGAAAAACTGCTTGTAATTTTTGCTGACACTCTTTGTGGTTGTAATGGAGATACTGGCTGTCTGATCCTTAAAATTAGACATTTACTGCCTAGACTTGTGGAATATTAATATTATTAGTATTATTTGCTTCACTCTACTAAAGCTTGTTCTTTAGACTGTCTCGTTTCCGATGATCTGAGAGTTAAGAAGAAATCTATTTTAATGTGTATGACAAGTGTGAGACAGGAAGTGTTATTTTAGCTTCTTAGGCATCATGGCTTCTTCGCAACGCATCTGGAGGACATAGTTGGACACCTTAAATAGACATAGAAGTTGAATATGCATTATGATTAGATGAGATCATAGCATCCTCATTAGATGAAGGTATAAATGTTGAGTGTGGGTGTTTCCTCTTCGTCAACTTGGATGACTGTATGACTGTTGAGAAAATAAATATTCAAAGGACTTTTGTTTCATACCTTTAATTGAAATTGAAAATGGCCACAAAACTTCTAAACATGTAACCTTTGTGTTAACAGCCCAAATAATCCCATTAGGTTACAACTACCTATACAGTTACAATCAGGGCCATAACCACCATAGACGCGAGTGGGATATGTCTCTCCAGTATTCAGAATATTACTAGCTTGTGGGTTTTTCAGTAACTGATTTAATTTTTTTAAAGATTTAATCAAATTGTTTCTTAACAGTGAACATTCTATTAAAGAAAAACTACAAACCAAATATGTTTCTTTGAGTTCAAAATTTATAAGCAGAGCTTAGAAAACAACAACACATGAAACACTTGAAGGTTAAGTTTTTTGAAGCTACACAGTTACATTACCATTGACATTTGTATAATTGTACATTATGATATATATTTATGTTGTATTTGTTTCATTCTTTGTTAGTGTTCCTTTTTCTATCCTTTCATGTTTTTCGTTTTTTTTTTTCTGTAAGTCAGAAAGTGTGAGAACAGAGGAACTGTTTCAATTCAAAGTGAGTCTGTTCTGTCTTTGCCCATTGTGGATAGTCCTAATCTGGCCCTTAAAAAACATTTAGCATTTTTTAAAATAAAAAAGCATTCCTATATACATTTGTGAATTGTGAATATTATACATACAGTATATCAAAAACTATGCAGGTCACAAATAATTTACTTTAAACCAAGAAAGGCTTTCTCAGATTTAGTGAAATTCTCAAACACACAGTTACTTACAGTTACAACACACATGCCACAGTTAAAGCCTTTAAGATGCTCAAGCTTCCACACACTTTTTTACCAACAAAAGTTTAACCAGGTCATAAGCGCACACGCACGCGCACACACACACACTAACACTAACACACATCTTTGTGTTTGCACTGTGGTTCGTCACTGATGTTTGTGGACTTTGGCAGGTTTATGTATAATTAAATTTTATAAATTCAGACAGCATGTCATGTGGATGAGGTGCTGCACTGAGACATCTGGAATAGTGAGTACACTTCAAAAACATGCTATTTCATGCTTTAACACAAGTGATGCTTTCCAGAGAACCTTTTTTGTGTGTCTGTTCACTATACCATTTCTTTGTTGAGTATGGTTTATTAATATGATGAAGAGGTGTTGTAGGACAGCTGCATGTCAATATGCATGTGTGCTAATGTGACATTCATTCTCTCTTAGGCATGGCTCCAGCAGTACGGGTATCTTCCTACTGGGGATGTTCACGCTCAAGCAATCCGCTCTCCTGAATCCATGACCACTGCTATATCTGCCATGCAGAAGTTTTATGGCCTCACTGTCACCGGGACTATGGATCCAGCTACTCTCTCGTAAGTCTAGCCCAGTCTCGTACACCTCTGATTTGTTAATTGTAATCATTTTAAGGTTATGTGCACTAACTACCTTAATAATTTTCTGAATTAAGATATTTTTTATGAAACCTGAGGGGTTTCTGACCCTCAATTGAAAATCCAGGTAAACAAAACTTAAAAGATCCAAAAAGGTTATAAAGGCATCGTAAAATGAATCTATATGAATCAAAAGGTTTAATCTAAGGTCTATATGATAGCTTGTTATGATGAACAGATTTAATTTAGGATTTTGTTCCAATAAAAACCACATACATCCCATTTGGTAAAATGCAGAAGCCTGTGTGTGCGTCACACACTAGAACTGACCTCACTGTTCCTCACTAAGTTTCCAGGTTTACCAAATGTGTATGTATGTGTGTTTATCACTGTTTAGATGTAAATAAAAATTGACAGAAGTTTCATTTTTGGGGTGGACTAACACAGAAACATCTGATTTGCAACAGTTTTCTTATGTGACTCAGACACATGCTATTGAATGACTTCATGTCTTGCATAAACATGATGTTGTCAGAGCCATGAAGCGGCCAAGATGCGGAGTTCCAGATCAGTTTGGCTCTGAAATGAAGAGCAACCTACGAAAGAAGCGCTATGCCATCCAGGGCCTAAAATGGGACAAAAGAGAAATCACTTTCAGGTATGGAACTCTAATTGACAAACTAACATTAACAATCATTTGTGTATATAAACTGGGGCCCTCTATACATCTGTCATTAACACTTTTTATCCGGATACATTTTAGCTGGATTGCCACAATTTACACATTGCATTCCAATCCAAATTTAAAGACTCAGAACACGTAAATAATGATGAACTTCTTTAGAAGAGAAGTACAGATGGAATGGAACAAGTTACCAAGCAACAACATATTTAAAAAAAACAGTTTCTTAATTTCCTTCCTAAAAGATTCACATCTAGCAAATCCGCACAAATGTGTTCTTTTGTCAGTATCCAGAACTACACTCCTAAAGTGGGCGAACATGCCACACATGAGGCCATCAGGAAGGCCTTTAAGGTCTGGGAAGCCGTGACGCCACTCAAGTTCAGAGAAATCTCATACAGTCGAATCAGTGGCAAAGTGGATAAGTTTGCAGATATCATGCTTTTCTTCGCGGAAGGCTATCACGCAGACAGCTCCCCATTTGATGGCGAGGGAGGTTTCCTGGCCCACGCATATTTCCCTGGTCCCGGTATCGGAGGTGACACCCATTTTGATGCAGCAGAGCCTTGGACAACAGGCAACGTTGACCAGGGAGGTGAGCAGAGAATAAGAGAATGTGGAAATGTGCCACTGAGGAAACTACAGATGTGACGTATAAATTCAGAATGCAATTTCTGTGATATTTATATTATTAGTGTGTCATCATCTGCCTCTATTTCAGGTAATGATGTCTTCTTGGTGACAGTACATGAATTAGGTCATGCTCTTGGTTTGGAGCACTCAAACGATCCCTCTGCTATCATGGCTCCGTTTTACCAGTGGATGGACACTGACAACTTTGTGCTGCCTGAAGATGACAGACAGGGGATCCAGCAAATATATGGTAATCAGTTTGCAATTACATTAATGCATTTAGTTTCATTCATTTATTATTATGTTCATTTTATAAGCCAAGTCATTTTGGAAAAATGTGTATAAATTAATTCAAAAGACTAGCTATCATAAAAAAATTATATATAAGATAAGATAAATTCAAATTGAAAAAATGATTGAAAACATATTATTAAGAAAGAAATTACAGATCTGAAGCATTTACAGTAAAGTTTTTTGTGAAGACATTTAAACAGTGATATTACAAATGCATAAAATAAAAATATGTGTTGATATCTGTTTTTAAAGATCTATCAGTAATTATTTCTTTGTGATTTTAGTTTTAGTTAACTCTAATAACCCTGATGCTCACCTGTGTGTTTTCTGACAGGTACTGGCTCCAGTGAGGTGCCCCAACCCCCAGCACCCCGGCCCCCGACTCGCAGACCAGACCGGCCTTCGTTTGGCCCTGACATATGTGAGGGACACTTCGACACCATCACTTTTTTCAGGGGAGAGATGTTAGTCTTCAAGGTACAACTGCATGCAAAGCAGTTGTGTGTGTATGCATATATTTAGTGTGTTTTTAATATTTAAACCCTCTCTACTCCACAGGGAAAGTGGCTCTGGAGAATACGTGATGGTAAACTTCTGCAGGGCTATCCCACGCCCATTGAAGACTTCTGGAGGGGGCTGCCTCACTCTATCAACGCAGCTTACGAACGATCTGATGGAAAGTTTGTTTTTTTCAAAGGTGCGTCCAATCTACTATAGTTTAGACCTCACATTGCATCTCTGGTTTTAATATGTGAATTGTGTAATAATGCTTGTTTGTCTGTCGTCTCTCTAGGGGATAAGTACTGGGTTTTCAAAGACACCAACATGGAGGAAGGTTATCCAAAAACATTTAAGGAGCTTGGCACAGGCCTACCAAGAGACAAGCTGGACGCCGCTGTTTTCTACACAGCCACCGGCAACACCTACATCTTCAGAGGAACCAAGTATGTTTCCACTGTTACTCATCATGTCTTATTAGCGTCTGGTTAATCCAGTGGTTTTGTGTCATATGGTGAAAAATGCTTCTTCTTCTCTTTTTTTTTCTTGTTAACTTCTCCCTTTCGGTTATTGTCATCATTTGTCATTCATGGTATTTTTTGTTTTCTCAGATATTACCGGTTCAATGAGAAAAGCAGATCTGTGGATCCAGATTACCCCAAACCAATCAGTTTATGGCAAGGAGTACCAGATTATATCAAAGGGACCTTCATGAGTGAAGATAGAGGTACAGGAGCACATGTTTTTTGTTTTTTCCTTTGGGTTCACTGTCCTGTTTAACACCAAAAAAACATCAGTGAATAGTCATTTTTAATACTGAAACTGATTTTTCAGCAATCATTACTCCAGTCTTCAGTGTCACAAATTTTGACTGATTAACGTGATTCCTCAGAAATCATTCTAATATGTTGATGTGGCACTCAGGAATCATGTTGAAAACACTTGTGCTGCTTAATATTTTTGAGGAAACTGATAGATTTTTTCAGAATTCTTTGATGAATATAAACTTGTATGGAATTATATTTGCTCCAAAAAAAATGAACGTAACTATAAAACTGAACGTAACTTTTTCAGAAACTATCAAAAATATGTCAAAAGAAGAAAAACACAATGAAAATGAAAAAAAAATAAACTCGGTCGCACAAATTTAACAGGATCTTCGAATATGCTTCATTCTTTGTTAATGTTTTTCAAAGATTCGTTTTCGCTAATCGTGGATTCTGAATGCATTGCCACAGATTTTGCGTAGGCTTCGCAGTTTTTTGTTTGGTGTTTTGACACAACATTCTCACGGGGGCGTCCTTAACAGTGATCTACTCTGATTGGATAGTGAGCTTTGGATGGACAGGTGCTCTCTGACTGGGAAGTATAGACGTAACTCAGTGGCGCGCATATTGGAAAGCTTTCACGGTGGTTTGTATGCAATAGTTATTTTTTTCTTTGTTTTTTTTTAATGCTTTATTGTCAACAAGTAGCATGTACAGTGCCATATCTCACTATATAACAACACATTTCACATGCCTCAACAAAAAAAGGAACAGTAAAAAAAAAAAAACAAGAGAGGGTACATAAGCATATTTTTACAGACAAATGTGTGTTATACATACAATTCAGTTTCCATAGGATATTACTAATCAGTTTTAATGCAGAAAAATATACTTTGCAGGTCAGCACCATTATTTATTATTATTATTATTGTTTTATTATTATGTAAAAATGTTAAAGGAGGAGCATATATTAATTGTTTTAATTGCTTTACTATTTTTAGAATTTGATAACACATCTACATACATTTTAATCTCTTTTTCGAGCACCATAAAAAGAGGTTTGCCTTTTGTAAACTTGCATTTATGAATGTGAAATTTACATAAAAATAAAATAAATTTTGTAATAAAACCAACATCCTTTAAAGAGTGAGCCTTGATATAATAACCCAAAATCACGTTTATAAGATAATGAAAAATTTTTTAAGATATTATCAGCAATAAAAACCTCCACATTATCCCAAAAACGCTGGGTATATTGACATGACCAAAACAAATGAGAAATTGTTTCAGTGGAATCTTCCACAAAAAGAGCATTTTAAATCAGTATCAATTTTAAATGTTCTGTAGGAATTCTTTGGTTGGATAAACTGTGAATTAATTTATATGATATTTCCTTAATCTTATTTGTAAGGAAGAATTTTTAAGGTAATGACCAAACTTTAGTCCAACTTACATTATTAAAGATATTGTTCCAGTAGAAAATAACTTAAGGTGTAGAAATATTCTCTTGTAAAAGCAAGGATCTAATTTTATAGTTGTTAGGCTTTAAACCCGAGAAACAGAGCTGACAAAGGTTCAGGTCTAGGAGGACAGACAGAAAGTGTGGATGTTTGTACACTGCTTTTGAACAACATATGTACACCTGCAGGAATGGCCCTAGTAAGCACCTTGAATTCTTTTAATGTAATAGGTATTTTGTATCTTGAGATAAAGTCTGTAATGTAAACAAAGTCCCATCATTATTAAATAACTGACTCACTAATAACAACCCATTACTAAACCAATTGTTTAGACTTATTTCTATACAAAATGTTGGCATTATACCAGATAAGAATACTTTGAGGGGATTTGTATGCAATAAGTCGTGTTCTGTATTACTTAATATGTAAATAATATTTGACCTTCGATCGTCTCAGTCTGTAAAGAAAGATGGGCTCTTGTCCTACAAGGCAGCTTGAAGTAAGCTTGTGTTACTGAATGACAATAATAACCCCGCAATGAACTGTTGCCCACTGTAACATGAATAAAACTTGCATCAATGTTATTGGTTACTTCAGTAACACAAGCTTACATCAAGCTGCCTTGAAGGACAAGTGGAGGAGGAATATGATGCCGCTCCGTGTCTCCTGAGAGCTCATCTTTACAGACTGAGAAGGTCAAATATTATTTATATATGTAGTTATACAAAGCACGACATATTGCATACAAACCACCGCGAGAGCTTTCCAATATGCGTGCCACTGAGTGACGTCTGTACTTCCCAGTCAGAGAGCACCTGTCCATCAAAAGCTCACTATCCAATCAGAGTAGATAACTGTTAAGCCCGCCCCCACAAGAGGTTTGTGTCAAAACACCAAACGAAAAACTGCGAACCGTATGCGAAATCTGTGGCAATGCATTCAGAATCCACGATTAGCGAAAACGAATCTTTGAAAAACATTAACAAAGAATGAAGCATATTCGAAGAGCCTGTTAAATTTGTGCGAATTAGTTTTTTTCAATTTCATTGTGCTTTTCTTCTTTTGTAATGGCGTAATATTTTTAGTTTCTGAAAAAGTTACATTCAGTTTTATAAAGTTACGTAATTTTTTTTAAGCAAATATAATTCCATAAACTTGACAAGAACAGCATTTATTTGAAATATTAATTTTTTTATAACATTTTAAATGTCTGTAATCTTGCTTTTGAGCATTTTAAATGCATCCTTGCTAAATAAAAGTGTTAATTTCTTTAAAAAAAAAAATAATAAAAATCATTCTAACCTCAAACTTTTGAGCTGTAAATATACGGCTGGAGTACTGTATTTACCAATCAGGGCCCAAATTATCTGTTTGATTTAGAAATGTAGAAACACTTATTCTGAATCAATTCTTTCCACACTTTTTTCAGCCCACACTTACTTCTACAAAGCCAATAAGTACTGGAAGTTTAACAATCAGCAGCTGAAGGTGGAGCCAGGCTACCCCAAATCAGTCCTGACTGACTGGATGGGCTGTGAAGAAGAGGAGCCCAAGAGAAGGACTGGCACAGATGAGGAAGTGATCATCATTGAATCAGAGGGCGGAGACATGGGAAAAATCGTAGCCATTGTCGTCCCTCTCTTTCTTTTGGCCTGTGTGTTTGTCACTTTGGGGGCTCTGCTGTTCTTCCGGCGCTATGGCACTCCTCAACGCCTCCTCTACTGTCAACGCTCTCTGCTTGATAAGGTTTAGAGATGAACAAGAAAGACACGGGAAGAGACAAGAAAGAGGGATACAAGTATTGGAATGGATGGAGTGAATATGAATGTCAGACAGTAAAGATTGGTTTACAGGTCTGCAAGCAGGGAGAGATGAAAAAGTGAAGGATGTGTATTGTGTTTTTTTTTTCTATTAACATGTACTTCCTTGGCATTAATAAAAAAATCCAAAATGGAGTAGGATATAAGAGAGACGGACGAAAGCCCCCCTCATCTCTTAAATGTTTGCGGTTTATCACTGAAATGCACTTTTGTTCCTTCAGTCTTCTTTTCAGTTTATAATCCCTCCTTTATCCTCTCTTATAATCTCCCTCCCCAGAACCGAACTTGACTCCATCCAGGCGGCTGTTTGATTGACATGTTCTATATTCTAATTGATCCCACTTTGATGTATTTAATCAATTCAGATTTTGCTTTTTACATTTCTGATCCAATGAAAACCTCCTGCACCCCATTACATGCCTTCGCCATTGCATTAATAGTATGGAAGGACTATCATAATTTAACTTATGATTGAAGATAACTGAAGATATTTGCACAAAGTATGGCTCGACTATAGAGACCTGCTGTACGTGAAAAGTCAAAGGTTACAGGTCAAAGTTCAGGGAGAGAGAAGCAGAGCAGCTTCTGTAGTAGGCCAGTTTTAACTGCACCTATAGAGCAGAGCTGACTGTTTCGACTCAAAAGACCATTGTTATTGTAATGTGTTTGGTACATTTTACTATGTTTAATTATGTCATTAATGATTGGCACTGTAATTATAACTATGGTTATTGTAATTATTGTTCTCTATGTGTAATTTTGTCTATTTAAAACAGTCATTTCAAGTCCTGCTGGACACAGGCAGAATGTGACTTATTTCAAATTAGCTTCCGATCGTTTAATGTCAGGTTTAAGGGCAGAAAAAATCAGTTTTCTATGCAGGAACAAATATAGAATTATTTATGAACAGTAATGGTGCTATGGGTTTTCTTACTTCATACATCAGTATTAGACATTTCTGAAGTTGTTTTAACAATGATAATGAGAAGGATATTTATAATGCTAATGATATAGTGTAAATGTAAAGGAATGACATTTTTGCCTGTTTCATACTTTTTGTACTTGTAAAATGAAAATGAAATAAAGTTCCTTTTTTAACATTATTCTCTCTTTCCTGGACCATAAAGAAATTATTTCTCACATGAGTTTTCCTTTTGTCTTTTACTGCTTTACTGCTTAACTTTCTACATCAAAGCTATTTTGAGAAAGTTCAGTTTTTATTTATTTTGTGATAAAGTTACAATTTTAATATCAACATAATAACAATCAACATTCATGATAAAGATATTACTTATATACCATAGCTCAATGGACAAATATGTAAATAAGAAAAAATTATGCAGTGTCCCAAAGAACATATGTCTGTGAAACTATTTTCTTAGACCTTCTTACACCATGGATCTGCCAAAGTTCAAGCAATGGTGGCCTGGGCCTTTTCTGAGAAGTTACTGGAATAGCAAGGGGCTTTTACGCAATATATTTAGTAACTTACATTTGAGACACAATACTGCCAGTTAGATTCTTTGATTTTGTTGCAGGGCACCCAATGCAAATATTTTTTTTACACACACACTCACATGGTGTTTCATTCCTGAACATTTCCTTTTTTTCCTTTTTAATTCCTAACATATGTGTATATTAATAATAATATATATGTAAATGTATTATATATATGAGAGAGCAAATGTCTAGAGAGACATTTAACTGTGCTTTGTATTGAAGAAGGAGCATCCTCTTCTCTTCGAAGTGTCCTAAAACTGTTCCAGCTGACAGAGTCACAATGATCGTATTACTCCCATCCTTTCCCCCTCCTCATTTCTCCACACAACAAAACTGTTCTCTTTTAAATGAACAGCCCACCACAAACATATCTGAGCCGTTTTTCCTGTCCCATTCCTTTCCAGTCTCTTTTTCTTTTTCCCCATCTTTGAATCACCGTTCACTTCTATGTTGCTCTTTGCATGACTTTTTTGATTAGGTACAGTGGCGAGCATGTCTTAGATGAAAAAATGGCAGTTCAGCATGATAATGAAGACATGAAGGGATTGTCAAATTACTAATGTTTACTCTTAAATGTCTTTCTTTCCTTTTTTCTTTCTTTCTTTCTTTCTTTCTTTCTTTCTGTTTCCACTTGACAAAAATGCCTGCAATTTCTCTGCCTGAAAAAAAATCCTTCTTAATTTTTTTTTCATACTGAAACTGTCATTTCAGAAATTGATCTGTTTATGGGATGGACAGATGAACTAAGGACAGGACAGGATGTCTGGCTCTGGTCATGGTGGTGTGAGAGCGCTCTGGCAGTCATGTTTCGTGAGCTTGGTTCTTGTCTCGTGGGGTGGCTAGGGAAAGTACACAAAAGCCCACATACACCCTGAGCTGGTGAACAGGACGTGGCCTGGAGAGTTGCTTGCAATTTAGACTGTGTATGTTTGTTATAACCTGCATTACTCACTTTTTTACCACACACTGCTGACTGAGAGGTGAACAGAAGTCAAGAGAGGAGGAGAGGAGAGCAAAGAGGAAAGCAGATGGGTTACAGAAGCCCATTGCGAGTTCGAAATTGTGTATACTGGGAAAGCAATGAATAATTAAACACTACATTTGATTTAAAATAAGTTCAATTTAAATTAATTTATATTTACCATTTTTAGGTTACCAATTTTCCTATGTACTGTAGGCCTATATATAACACTATTAGATTAGTAGGTCTTAATAAATAGGCCTGAGTCAGCAGCCACAGAATTATGCAGAATGGTTTGGTATAAACTCCAACCTCTTTCATGTTTGTTTATTAAATATTTTAGGTCATTTCATAAAGATTCTTTAAATAAAAAGACAGTACATTTGCAATTTCTTCTGCTCTGAGCACTTTAATTTAATAAAATGGAAAATCTTTTTTTTTTTTTTTTGTTGCTTTTTTTTGTTACATGAAGGACACATTAAAACTACTTTAGAAATGTTTTTTTTTTTGTAACATACTTTCATCATTTATTTGTGCTGCTTTACAACTGCTTTTTCAGGTTCTTCAAGAACAACTGATTTTTCAGGTTCTTTACCATGCCTTTTACATATACATTTGATTGTTTTACTATTTTCCCAGACCCAGACTTTCAATTTAAAATGTGGAAAATCATAATGGAATTATTGATTTAATTTATTTTAAAAACTATGACAATTAAAATAATTGAATAATTGTTAACTATTTTCCCCTTATAAAAGACAATAATATATATATATTTAAGAATATTGGGGCATAAAAGTAAAAATATAAATAAAACTAGACATTAGGTGTGAAGAAAATAAAGAGAAATCAAGGTAAGTATCACTTGTGAGAAGAATATTTTTAATTTTGTGTCATTTAAAATAAAATTGTAATTTCGTCCAAATCTTTCTATCTCACTAGATAGATACATTTGAAGCAGGAAGTTTATTGCTGTATCCAGCCCACTGGGCTTAAAAACAATGAAGTGAACCCTGAAAAAAGTCCCCTAATTCAGATGGTCCTGAAGCTGCAGAAACAAACTAACATGACTAACAACAGCCAGCATCAGGAATCTGAAATATCCATCCACTAAATTTGGCCCAACCAAATTATAAAAGCACAAAAAGAAAATCATCTAACTTACTGGATTCAAACAACAGAAAAACTAGGTAAACTTGGATGTTATTTGGCCGTAAATAGAGACTACACAACTGCAGAATATCTGAGTACAGTGAACTTCAATATTTGTTAGGTGAAAAACAAGATTGTTTCTTACTGGCAGCAAGATACACTGATGCCTGTCACAAAAAGAGGGAGAAGTCAACAAATCAGTGATGTGCCTACAAACACACACACACACACACCACAAATGCAAACGCGGAGAGAAATCAAGTCATACAGTGACAAACAATCATGTGTGATCTCCTCTCAGACTGAACCCCAGGACTAAAAAATAAAAAAGGAATACAGAAATAAATTTCTAAAGGCTTCTGTTTACACAATGATTAACATTAAAAATCCCTATATTTAAAGGCTATACTGAATGAATTTCAATATTCAGTGGTTCTCTGGTTAAAAAGAAAAGAAAAGAAAAGAAAAGAAAAGAAAAGAGAAATGGCATTTTGCGGCTAATATGAAATAGAATCACTAGCAATTTATTTCTTAGGCAGGAGATGGTATGGCAAGAGTCTGTACCTTGGAATCCATTTAATGACAGGATGGTCACAAAAAAAAAAAAAAAGACAAGCAAAATATAACCATGTGGAAGCTGAAAAAGGAGAACATTGTCAGTGTGCAGGAACTTTTTATCCCACGGTGGCAGAGACAAGGTCAGAAACAAACAGCTGCCAGAAGATCATCAGCACAGATGGAGACACACTGTAGCCTAGTGGACTCATAGACTAAGTCTACATCGCATATTTTATGACATAGTCTTAAGAATTTGTTTATAATTGTAAGAGGTAATGATCAATTATTTCCCCTTTGCCCTTTTTAATTTATGTAATAGAAGCAGATTTGGTTTTATTACAATGTCAAATCTTTTTTTCCCTGAAGTAAATACATAAAAAATTAAGGAAACTACCCTTCACAGTTTTGAGGTCAGTAAGATTTTTTTTAATATTATTATTATTTTTTAGTTAGTTGAAAGAAATTAATAATTTAATTCAAAAATTAAATTAAATTGAACAATAGTGACAGTAAATGTATAATGTTACAAAAAATGTATATGCTGTTCTTTTGAACTTGCTATTCACCGAAGAATCATGAAAAATATATCAGATTTTCACAAAACAGTATCAGGCACACAACTGTTTTCAACATAAGTAATGATTCTTAAGCACCAAATTAGCATGTCAGAATGATTTCACAACAGTCATGTGACACTGAAGACTGAAGTAATGGTTGCTGGAAATTCTTATGTATTTCCACAACATGTATTAAAACTGACATCTTTTATAAATTTCACAACCAACCACAAGAACTTTCAGCTAAAATCAAACAAGAATACATTTACATAATCGATATAACCCCAGCAATTGCACTTTAAATGTGTATATATATATAGCTGTATAGTCTGTCAGAAGTTTGAATGTCTGTATGTTAAGCAATAAAAACAGCACTGAAGCTAGCAATGCGCTGAAACGTTTGCTGGTGTCCATTCTGTTTTTAACCCACATGCACTTTGCACCTTTTTGCACGATGCAATTTGAAAAATAAAATATTTTTTTGTAGACTTCCAGTCTTGAGTGGATCAGTGTGCGGCTAGCCACTCCTCTTGTTCAAGCAATAAAAACAGAAATCATGCACAAGATTTTGTTTTCTTTTTTTGTCCACACGTATCATTTTTTGTTCTTTAATAATAAATATCCTTTAGGTTTTAGCAATAAAGATGTCACATGCTCTTCTTTCTGTTTCTCCTCTTCCTTCTCTTGCCATCTCTTCATCCCTTCATCCACCTCTGTACTGAGATACACTGCTCTTCTCTAAATGTGGACACAAATATTAACATTTGAAACAATTCAAGTTTTTCTCAATTTAAATATAAACAGGAAAAAAAAAATCCCAAACCGTAAGAGTCTTATAGCAACCTGCTCTCTTTGCATTTGTCTGCGGATCTGTCCTTTCAGTGGAGGAGCAGACCTTCCATCTGAAAATCACATAAAAAATGAAATCCTTGTCAGCGCTAATATTTGCATTCACAGATTCATTGTTGACAGTATGCTTTTACAAATACTATAGAACTGATGCATACAAAAGAATTGAGAAGCAAAATATGTCTGTGTAACACCCCATTGTTGCCTTTGGCTTTTATGTATATGAAGAATAGAAATTAAATGTCACCCGCATATGACCAGTCAGGTAAATCTGTTAATGGTCCATATTCTGATCCACCACGTGCTAAACCATTTCTGTAGACAAAACTGGAGCATGACAATGGAGCATATAAGAACTCAAAAAACTGGCATCAATATTAACCATTGTTATTAGAATCTAATGTATGCAAACACTCTGATTTAATCCATTTTTTCTTCTGGATTCTCACAACTACGGCAAGCAAAAGGTTCAAAATAGAGACTCTGCATTGGAGACCGGCGACTTATTTCTACCAGTAGATGATGCTATAGTCACATTAAATACAACACAGACTGACCTGATTCACCTGTTGAGTAAACTACGCTTTAAGTTTATTCTCAACTGTACTAATCACAGCTTGATCTCAGGATAACAGACAAAATAAAACAAACGTGTTACAACGTGTAACTGGGAATTATTGTGGCTTCCAGTGGTGCTTTTATATATACAAATGTGCCCCTGTGGTGTTTAAAATAGAATTTTAAATGGTCGTTCTAATGGAACGTTTGTTTCATTTATTTAAACGCGGACTTAAATGGCCTCGTGCATTTTGCAGCGTTCAGAGAAAGCCTTGTGTAAAAACACGACACACGCCTCTGGAGACCGGCCCTTAAACACCTTCCGCTTCAATAATAAATTGTCTTTCACTCCTCCGATGAATGCAAGGGCTCGAGCAGTGCTGAGTAAGCGCTGAAACATTCCCGCGTGCGCTCCCGGACAAGTTCCCACTCGCCAGTGCGCGCTCCCAAAAACCGCAGGAGAAGCTACAGATGAGCACCGGAGAAGGGGGAAAAACGAGGTTTTAAACAAAAGAACAGCACTGGGTCTTTTAAGTGCCTCGGTGGGGTTGAATACAGTAACCATACGACAGCAGATTAGTTGTCACCGGAATTTATGCCACTTGGTAACTATGAAGCAGTGAGAGGCAGTTTCAGCGAGGGAAGAAAAGAAAAAACAGTTACACTGTTGCACTCGCGAAAAACACACATGCAGCCGACTGACGCTGTCCCAGAGAACCACAGCGATATCCCTCCGCACATTCCACAGACGAAAGGCACGGCACGACCAATTAGGCCTTAGGGTTGAAAAAATGACACAGAAAATATGTAAGGTCTTCGAACCTTTTACATTTGTGCAGTTCTTCGTTTTTTACACGCTATTTTGAATCGAATAAACGTCACTTCTTCGATGCTTCGTCATGTGCGTGCCATAAATCATAAGCTATTATAAACAAATGAGAAACAATTTTATTCATGACTGCGTTTTACTTTCTTTAGAGTTTGTTGTCTTATTTACAGACAGTCGGCTCATAAATATTTATTAAATAAACCGCTCGTTTTGACCCCTTGGACTAATATAAAATGTAGCTATATGTGTTTTTTTATTGTAGTCATTTGATAAATGTGTGCGATTATGTCAAGGTTGTTTGTGTAAGTCCAAACAGTGGGCTGAACCAATGGGCACAGTCTGTTTGGGCTGTGTGACGAAATAGTGGGATGCGATTCATGCGTGCTGCCGTGGGGAAAGGTGTTCCGGTCGGGAAAAAGCCACAGAAGAAGAAGAAAGGGGGAGGAAGGAAAAAATTGGAAAGAAAGAAACTGTACGTTGAACATTTCAGCGCAGTTTTCCGACTTAGAGTGCGCAGTCTGTGTTTATCTCTGCGAATATGTTTGGGTGAACGATACGCGAACTTCCTCCCTTCGACTCGCTGCAGCTGTTTTTTTTTATTGTTACACGCTGTTGAAGACTTCCATTTCTGGGGACTAATGGTCATTTTCATTCAAGCTGGACTGGGCAAAGTGGAAATCCTGCGGGACAACAGGAGGCTTTGATCTTCTTTGTACTTTTTCATGCAGGGGAATAAACGCTTTTGGTTTATCGGACACGGACGGCTCATTTATCTGCACAGAGAAACGGTTTCAAACTTACCTTTTTTGAAAGCCGCTAGTTGAGTCAAAGAGGGGCCGTGGTGTACCCCTTAACCTGTGTGTTTAACTCCAACGTAATCAAAGGAAACCGCGTTGGAATTTATTCAACATTTAAACTCTGTTCTTATTTTTTTAAACAACCGGCAGCGCGTTAAGATAACTCCACAGAGACAAAGAACCAAGTGGTAATTATAAGACTTGCGAGTGTTTCCGACAACAGTGGCCAGTGGATCAGTCTTGCGGATATGACTGCGGGACTCGACGTTTGAATGGATCAGTTTTGGGCGAGCCTGGGACCAAAATTAAAGACTTTTTGAAGACTGATGGTAGTTTTCACACGTTCATTTGCTCACTGCCGAGGATAAGGCCACAAGGAGCTGCAAAAAGGATCGCAAACAAATGGATGAACATGCTCCTGTTCACATGCATGTCCAGGGAATTTATCACAAGCAAACCGTTTGGAGACAAACCGTTTGTTTTCAAGTCTAACTAGCACGTCATGTAGCCTGCAGAAAATGCCATAGTGTTTTTTTTATTTATCTTCAAAGTAAAATATTTATTTTTGTAGATCATCAAAAAGTATTAGTTTTTAACAGTTCGTTTTGTATGTGTGTGTGTATGTGTACTTGTTTTTGTTTTATTATTGTATTATTCTATTGATCCGTTATCTCATCTGCTGTTGAAACACTTGAATGATGCTTGTGCCCACACTGTATTTCGCTGTATTTATGTAGTACACTATTTAAACTGTAGTTGTTTTCAGGTGGCATCTAAGAGAAATTCAGTTCGTACTTTATATTTTAAGCTGTAGTTGACCTTATATTTAAACACAATGGATCGACTTGGCAGCAAACTGAAGCAAAAGCTCAAACTGAGTGACTCTGGAAGTGTCAAATTCAGCAAAAAGAAAAATGACTTGGCCAATGCAAATAACAACAGTAATAGCAACAATGCCAATAATGGAACGGTGACACAGAACAGCACACCCACGAGCACGTCTCAGTTCCCACTCTCCTGTTCCACCTCTGTAGAGGTGTGTGGTCAGTCAGCCGGAAGACCTGGCAAAGTGGGCACTTCTCAGAGAATCATCCCCTCGAATACCACCTCGGCTACGGTACCTGAGGATTGTGGGCCTGGGATCGAACATCACCCTTCTACTCTTGCCCCTCTGCGGCGCCGGTCACCCCAACAACGAGTGTCGTGCTACTTGCCTGAAACAGTGGAACGGGGTGACTCGCCCAGAGGCGAAGGTGACCCACAGGGGTTATACAGCCCAAATTCTCGTGTGGCCTTGAAGCAGCGGCGTTATTCTCTGGAGCTCCAGCAGCTTGTTCGCCGCCAGCAGCTTCTCGCCCAGCCTCCTCCACTGTCGTCTGTACCACCTCCGTACCTGACGCACAGCTCGGCTGCTCGTTCATCTGCCATGGAGCCCAGCTTCCTCCACGACTTAGAGCGTCACAAGCGCTTGTCCTTGCAGGAAGCTCTGTTCTACAAGCGTTTGAGCTCAGGTGGTGAACCTTGGGACAGCGGGCGCCCCGCTTCCCTCTCTCATCCACCGCAGAGGACCCATGACATAGGGGGGTTCTTCTACCCTCCTGCACCAGCGTTGAGCCCTTGCTCTTCTTTCAGTTTACAAGAGTCTTTGTTAGCAAGCCCTCGTTCCAGTTTTGCGAGCAGCACAGCAAGTGGAGGAGGCGGAGGTGGTGGGAGTCCCATGGGAAGTCGGTGCAGCAGTAACCGGACCAGCGGCATTAGTTTGGGCTACGACACTCGGCATACACCTGGGCCTGCCCAGCAGCTACAGCTCTGCTCGACCCAACTCGGTGGCAGCACCTTTGGTCAGGTTTATCCTGTACAGGTGTCAGGGAAAACTGGCATGCCCCCTATGGAGGTTTGGAGGGACTGTCTTGAAGGGGTGTCGGGAGTTGGAGGAAGTGTGCAAGACAGCCGACACTCATATCCGCCTGCGGTAAGCACACACACTGTCACCTTCCACCGAGCAGAACCAGAATGGGGTCCCACTGATCAGCGGGAATCAAGAGGTGATGGCGTTGGCGAGAGGGCGCGACACTCCGACTTGCTAGGAACCCGATACCAGCAGGAGCTCACCCGCCTGCTATTGAGAGATGCTGCCCTGGAAGGAGAAGCGTTACTTGGGGGTCTGACATTAAAAGAACAGCCTCTGCCTACCACCATCATATCCAGCTCTGTATCAACTTCAGCCCCAGTCGGAGCTCCAGGGAAATCCCTGGAAGAACAGTCATCTGGAAGAGATTCTGTGTCATCTGTGGACAGACAGGAGTACTTCGGTGAGATCACAAACTCATCCAATTAGGCTAGTTTATTACTGATCATGTGTTTTTCTGTCAGTAGGTTGTGAATGTGTGTGATGTAGTGAGATGAAGACTGTTTCTGACCTGCTTAAACTTGCAAACATTCTCTGAAGCAAAAAGCAAGACATGAAACACGTCCAGTCAGACTTAAATGACCTAAAAAAATACATACTAGCCCTCCTTTTTCAGCCCGTTTCTCTAACAAACCATAATAACTAACTCCCAAGTCACAGAGTGAATATATAACCCCTCCACCCAAGGCTACATAGAATTCTGAACAGACTCCAAAGACAAAAATATCTGCCTAGAGCGAGCATAGTGATTATGCATGACCCCAAATTACAGGCTCTGTGATATGCTGGTCGTACCAAAGAGCTGTGAGTAATGCAGTAGGACAGAGGCTTGGTTGAAAGGAGGGTTCTGTGTGTGTGTAAGTGCTTTCAGCTTTCAGCCAGCCACAGATTGAATGAGGGTGTGTTCATGTGTGTTAGCGTGCACTAGCGTGTGCTGGCGTATGCTTATTTAGCTCAGGTATTTGAGTCCTGAGGGAAGGCTCTCTCACACTCAATTGTGAGGGTTGGGTGTGTGTATGTGCCTTCTGTGTGTGTAGCACTTTGTTGCAACAAGGAAACCTCCCTGTTGTCTGAAAAGCACCTGTGTAAAGTTTTAAGACATTACCTCATTCCGACACACAATACCTTATTCCTGTATCCAACAACCAATTAGCCTTTTTTTTTAAATAATAAAGGGGTTTTAAAGTACAGATTTATCTGTGTATGTGTACTTTTACTACAAGAAACAAACCCTCTGGTTGGTATTATGGGAGAAGAATGTGCGAGTCATGCAGTGCAGACATGTATTTTTGAGTCCAGACAGCTCTGCTGCCTGCGTCTGTTAAAGTGTGCTCAGATTGTGTTTGTGTTCTTGTTTTCAGGTACGTGTGTGAAGTGTAGTAAAGGTGTATATGGTGCAGATTATGCTTGCCAGGCTCTGGACAGCCTCTATCACACCCGCTGCTTCACATGTGTTTCCTGCGGTGAGTTATCAGTCTGTAGTGCAACATTTATGTTGTATAACCAAAGCCAGTATTTCAGTACCTCTTCATTTGAGTCAGTGTCTCTCATATTGGTCTGAACATCTGTCTTATGTTGTTTTTACTTGTAGGACGAACTCTCCGCAACAAGGACTTTTACAATGTCAGTGGCTCGGTTTACTGTAAGGAGGATTACATGGTAAGAATGACTCTTTTTAGTATTCATTTTAGCCAGTGTTAAGGGGTTGAAGTTACTCTGAAATGTTAACGTGTACAATTAAAAATAATATTTATGGAAAAATAGCATATATATATATATATATATATATATATATATATATAATTTAATTTAATTTTTCCAATCTGTCTTCATGACAGTTTTCAGGCTTCCAGGAAGCAGCTGAAAAGTGCAGTGTTTGTGGTCACCTCATCTTGGAGCAGGTAAGTGGTCTCTGCGCGAGTAGGGTCAAGTATAGTATAGGTCAAGTATAGTATAGGTCAAGTGTTAACTCTGTCTGTTCATATGTGTAACTCAGATCCTGCAGGCTCTAGGGAACTCTTATCACCCGGGATGTTTCCGCTGTACGGTCTGCTCAAAGGCTTTGGACGGGGTGCCATTCACAGTAGACTACCTCAACAATGTCTACTGCGTCTCTGACTACAACAGGTCTGCTAGTGAATAGTGTTACAAGTGACATGACAGCAATGCAATTTGTTTAACATTAACTTAACTGCCCTTTTTGCCAGATTTATTTTTTGTTTAGGTTTAATTGTAAGCTAAAGCAAGTTAAAAATCATTGTTTTATTTTATTTCTTAAGTTAAAAGTGTGGCAACAATTCCATTTTACCCTTAAAAAACATGCATAATCGAAGTGTTGAAGGTTAATGCATTATATTCCATGGATTCTTTTTCTATTTACTGGTCTAGTGATAAAAGTAATTCATACTTTTATCAAGATAGGATGCATTCTGTTTTTAATTGAAATTCCATCAAACAATTACAAATTTATTTGAATTTAAATGTTAACAGCTAATAGTTTTGCCCGTTGATTTTAATAAACTTATTCTCAAGATATGTCACTCTAGTGAGTCAGTTATTAATTCCCATAGTGTCACCTGCTTGCTGTCCCGTTGCTGTTTGAATGCTACATATACATCAACATCAGGCACATCCAAAACATTTACATTTATCAGCTTGCTGATGTGGATTCAATTTTGTTTCTTTTTCTTCAGGACATTTGCTCCCAAATGTGCTGCCTGCTTACAGCCCATCTTACCTGCTGAGGTAAATGATTCCCTAGTAGTTCAACAGATGCTTTCAGATCAGTTCAGAAGAACATTTAAGATCTTGATTGTGTGTGTTTCAGGGCAGTGAGGAAATTCTCAGGGTGGTGTCAATGAACAAAGATTATCACTTTGAGTGTTATCACTGTGAGGTGGGTGTTATGGAAAGTGGTTTGGACAAGATGATTGCCACCATTTTGAGTCAATTTAGTAGCATATCTATATATGTTAGGGAACAGTCTTGATAGGACTGTAATCCTCTTTTTTCCCCTCTTCTTCAGGAGTGTGGGAAGCAGCTCTCCGATGAGCCTGGATCTCAATGCTTTCCTCTGGATTCCCACCTCCTCTGCCACTCTTGCCACATGACCAGAGTGTGCGTCACACATAATCTTCCCCCTCACAACACACACTGAAATGAGAACTAATGTGCTTGAACAACTACTTTGTACTCTCATATGCACACTAGTGACCACTGTAAATTTGTATCTTTCTAATGTCTCTCTCTACTATGCCAGCTCTATTTTTTGAAGATAGCAAGCGGGGAGAAAACACTGAGTCTGGAGGTCATAGTACATTTCAAAAGCAAATCCCAGTACTGGTACAAACTGTATCTCCCCCTAGTGGCTGGGAAATGCAGCAACTGAATCCTGCTGAACAGAATATTTAAGTTCTTGGAGTTTAAGATTATTGTTACCTGCTTATTTCATTGCTCCTGGGAGTTTAATCACAGAACAGTGTTTTACTCCCATATCTACTGTTTGCTGTAGGGAAAAACAAGGGATTTTTTTTTGCTTAACATTTTTTTTAATATTTAATATCACTAGCAAAGATTTTGCACTTAAACATGTTTACCTTTTCCAGAGATTTCTTTTTTTAAATAAAGTGATTGCAAAAAGATTAAAAACATTCCTGTATCTGTTTTAATTAATAAATCTTTCTCTGTATGAATGAGTGCTAGTTTCTTGTGTTATTAACACATTCAATTGAGAATACAAATGCAGATGAGTGATGTATTTACAATTACATCATTAACAGATATATAATAGATCTGATCTATAATAGAAAATATAGATAAGTGGCTGACAATTGATTAATTCATCTAATTAATTACACAATGTGGCGATTAGTTTATCGCGTATTAATTGCACATCAAATTTGCCTGAGAAATTACCCACAAAAATAATTAAAAACCATTATAGTGTTACATGTGACATTCATTTTCTTAATTCTATTAATAATTTGTAAATAAGAAATTATATTTAAATGAAATTATGCTATACTATAAATGAGAAACTAAAACTGCCAATAGGTGATTAATGTATTAGTCTGAGTCATTCATTCATTTGATTCGTTCGTTTACTGATTGTATATATGTAAAAAATACGGTCTGTGGATGATGTTGCAGTCAACATGGGACTGCATTACATCCTGCAACACCTCGACAGACCTGGGAATTGTGCAAGGATTTGTGGACTTCAGTTCGGCCTTCAATACCATCATGCCTGATCTTCTCCCAGACAAACTGACCCAACTCTCTGTGCCCACCTCCATCTGTCAGTGGATTACCAGCCTCCTGAGACGCAGCCAACAGCTAGTGAGACTGTGGAAACTCAAATTCAGGACCCTCACAATCAGCACTGGTGCCCCTCAGGGTTGCATTCTCTCCCCACTGCTTTTCTTCCTGTACACAAATGACTACACCACTAAAAACACTTCTGTCAAACTCCTGAAGTTTGCGGATGACACTATAGTCATCGGCCTCATACACAACGGAGACGAGTCTGCTTATAGGACCTGAAGTGGAACATTCATATTGATTCTATTGTGAAAAAGGCACAACATAGGCTGTATTTCCTTTGCTAGTTAAGGAAGTTCAACCTGCCACAGGAGCTGCTCACACATTTCTACAGTCTATCCTGTGTTCATCTATAACTGTTGGTTTGGTTCAGCTACCAAATCAGATATCAAGAGACTACAACAGATGGTCAGGACTGCTGAGAGGATAACTGGTGCCCCCCTTCCCTACCTCCAAGAACTTTACACCTTCAAAGTGAGGAAAAGGGCTATTAAAAGATGTTACCCTCTTGCTAGCGCTACAGAGCACTGTGCCCTAAACCACTACAGGAAATATTCCACCTAAATAACATAACACATCTCGGGACTGTACATTTGTAAATTAAAACTTTCATCTGTAAATATTACATACACAATTCTGTCTACTGACATATTTGTTTTTTCTCTATATTTTATTACAGTATTGTTTTTTTAGAATTTATTTTCTATTGTCTTTATTCTTACCGTTTCTATTACCTTAAATTATATTTTTGTCTGCACTATGTTTGTACTTTGTCTACTGGAAACTCCTGACACCAAGATTAATTCATTGTGTGTGTAACAACTTGGTAATAAAACAATTTGATTCTGAAAATCAGTATCACGTGTACTCGTGTAATGTTGCATAATATAAATATGAGACAAAAACATACAGGAGCGTTTTATCCCAAAACTCTTGGATTTTACGGGTAACTTTAACTGCATTCAATTGGCTACATCACGTTTGTCATCAATCAGCTGCACAGATCGATCGGTGTATGACATCAAAGTACCGCGACAGCAGACGGATCTGCTTGCTTTCAAACGCCGATTGATCTGCGCCGCGCCACATCAAGCCGAACACACCTTATGAAACAGGATGAGAGTATGTAGGGGGCGGGTGCGTAAAAAAAAAAACACACAACATATCTGTATCTATACACACACACACATATATATATTGTGGGCCTGTGAAAACAATCAAAATAGCAATACATAGCTCATGAATATATTTGAAGTGCAAAACAAACAAACAAAAAAAAGTCTTCCACAACCTCCCTATGTCTTAAAATACATTTTCCACACCTGCACCTGGATTTCACTGCTGACCTTTTAATACATGATAATCTTCAGTGTAGCATTCACTCAAACTGCTGCAATTATTCTTAGATTTCAAGAAAACTTCAACACATCACAAAAATAGAAACAATTACCTTCCGTTTGTTTTATTATTCTTTGTACATTCTGCACATTCATAAAGAAAATAATCCAAAAAGAGAATCTTTTGAAATAGACCTTCAAAACTACAACATTAAAATAATATTAAAAGGCCTCTTGCCATCTTCTCTATAAAGGTTAATTTTATACCTTGTCTGATTCAGAGTTGAACAGTAAACTTCATAAGACCAGGGAAAAGAACAGACGAGGGTGGAGAAGAGAATCTAACAAATGAATCAGCAATGTGGTTCATAACATTGGAAATTCAGTAGTCATTTTAATAAACTCAGACCTTATGAAAAAAACCTTCAGTGAGATCAGCGTCAACAGCAGGACTGACTCCATTAACTCACAACAGTGGCCCAAACATCTGAATAGGGGACTTTTAATTTAGAATTAATTTAATATATTTGGAAATATATTAATTCAATCTGAATACAGTGGCTAAAAAGAAAAACCATAATTACACAATGAATTAATGACCCAATTGGCTTAAGTGGCACTAGTTAAACTATGAATAAAAGAGACTCCGGGCTGGAGAGAGGGAAAATATGACTCATATAGTCTCATAGTTTCTTTTGACTTTGTGAGCTTAAGACAGCACACTAAAACACACACATCCATAAGATTATTTTTTACTTTGAACATAACATTCAGCAGTCCCTCCATTGGGATTAGTCCTGCTTCATTTGAGATTTATGGAAAGACCAAAAAAATAAGTTTAAAACTGAGTGACTGAGACGTGTACAGGTGTGCACATCTGTGAACACTGATGACATTATTAGGAAAAAGAAATGTTAAAGGGATAATAATAATTTTAAAAAAGGTTGTCATTCACCCTCATTTTGTTCCAAACCTATTTCTTCTATGAAACAGGTAATTATTTATTTTTCTTTTTTCAGCAAAACTTACTTTTTATTTTTGGCAATACAAATAAAGTGTTATTCCGACTTCATTGTATGGACAAAAAAGCTGAATCATATATATATATATATTTTAAATACCTTATTTTCCATAAAAAACATGGGTGAATAGATGACAAAACGTTAATTTTTAGGGTGACCAATCCATCATGCATTCATCATCCATGGAGCTGTCACCATGCTGACGACTCTGATCTTACAAACCCATCTCACACTCATCCACGCTCATGCACTCAGTGTCGTCGGTCTCTGGAGGTGTTGCTACGGCTCTGTGAGGGTCTGCTCCCCACTACAGGTTTGGAGTCGCTACCGTGGCCTCTGTGGCCGTCTCTCCTCTTTTCTGCCTCTCTGCCCCTTTCTCTCTCTCTTTCCTTCCCTCTGTCTCGCTCTCCCTCAGTTGAACGTCTCACAACACCTGCATTACCACCCTCTCTGTCACGACCTTTTGCTCGCTCTTTCTGTTCTTCTTGTTTTTTGTCTTCTTCCTCCTGGAGTTCCTTCCTCCTCTTCTCTCGCTCCTTTATGCGCTCAGCACGCTCTAGAGCTCTTTGTGTCGCCTGGGAAAAAAGCAAGGGCTTAAATTAAGAGAAAAAAGAGGATTCTGTGTGATTTAGACTAGAGGAAGTCATCCTAACCTGTTCGTCTGAGAGGGGTAACCAGTATATACAGGGAGCTGCTTTAGTTTTGTGGAACAGGTCATCAAGAAGCTTTACAGGAGGCTCTTCTGGTTTATCTGTAAAACAAAGTGGGAGACAATGTCAAATAAAGTCAAAACAGAAGAAAAAATGACATTAAACACTCCGAAAGATTTAGTTTTCCTCACCCTTCTTCTCTGTTCTCTTCTCTTTGCTCTTGCCTCTCTCTCTGCGTCTTCGCTCTCGCGACCGTGACCTTCTCATTCTGTCTCGGTCTTCCTTCCCGAAGTCCTTGATTTTATCCCGGTCCCACTCCCGCTCAGAACGGGTCCTCTCTCTCCTCTCCATCGCTCTTTCCCTCTCTGCCCACTGGTCTCTCACAGCTAAAGCTCCTCCGTCTCGCTCTCTTTCTCGTTCCTTCTCTTTTTCATGATTTGCAGGTGGAAGTGGGTGATGGGCGGCAGGGCGAGCAGAAGCTCCTGAGGCGTGAGGGTCATGACCTTCAACTGCACGGTCACTGGACACGATACCTTTATGGAAGTCCAACTGAAGATGGAACAAAATACAAATTGACAAGGGTGCAGAGTTTAATTACAATACGGGAACATGAGAATGCCAGACAGCAAAGAAAGCAAATGAGGTAGATTTGTGCACATTTTTCAGACCTCATCCTGCTCGCAAAAATCCACACGTAGTACTTTGGGATTACTTGTAGGCCATTTCACGCCATGCAGTGCTTCTCGAGTGGCCACAGCTTCCTCTACAGTGGAGTACTGAGAGAGAGAACATGACAGAATGGAGGTTAAAAGAAAACTAAAGGCACAATATAATATCTCTAATGAACAATGAGATTATATCAGAAGAGGATAAGCAATACAAAATGAATAAAATTCACTACTGGTCAAAAGTTTGGGGTCAGTAGGATTTTTTTTATACAAGTCTTACATGCTCGCCAATGCTGCATTCAAACAAACATACAGAAGAAAACAAAAATAATGAAATATTTTTATATCTATCTATTTAAATATTTTTCACAATTTTCTGCTATTACAAAAAAAAAGTATTTCAAAAACAAAATTTTACAGACTCCAAACTTTTGAATCATAGAAATAATAATAATGATAATAATAACAATTATAACTTACTGTGACACAGCAATGAGACTTGATCTTATCGATCCAGAAACCCTCCTCCACCAATTTACCTGTCCGATTTAACAACTCCTTCAACTGCCCTAAGGTGAAAGGTCGCACCTAAAGAGGAAAAGTTCAGATCAGGGGTCAAAAGAGTAGTAAATCCTCTAGACTCAATCTCAAAACAAAACATATCTGATCTCAAGTAGATCTCAACGCCTGCCACAAAAAGATTTTCCAAAAGGCATCGACTAAATTGAATAAATGAGCGCTGTACGTTTCAAAGTCAAAATGCGACATGGGTGTTTTTATATGAATGTATCTTCGAAGGGAACCGATTGTCTAAAGAGTATTTAGACAATACTCTTAAAGAGTAAAGAGTATGTGATAAATCGCATTTGTTTACAGCCGTTACAGGAAGCTGCTATTTCCGCTGCTCCTAAAGTGCCTCCTGCAGGCAGAGAGTGACTCTGCATTTTTAATCAGCCAGTCTGCTGTTTTATAATTACATTATATACACTTACATTTCCTCCAGGGGAAGTGCTGCCACACATTTGGTTCATTCAAGTGCTGCCATTCATATGGTCATATTATTTTATATACAAATTACATCCCAACATTATAGTAAGACAGTGAACAGTGAAATGAGCAACCTGATCTAGTGCTTACCAGGTTGTAGACGTGTATGATGTTGGAAGTTTTTCCACGAGGAGGAGAGAGCTGGCCCGTCCGTATGGGATCATCAATAGTTATGGACACGCCTGATTTCTGCTGACTGATGGAGCGGCGAACCAAAGAATCACTGGGAGTGACTGAGAGAGAAAAAAACAATTATAATCCTGCTTGAAAAAAAAAAACCGGAAGATTTTTAAAACATGTTAAGATTACTTTAAATGAAACTAGCAAATCATGGACGGTCACCTTTCTTAGACTCGCCGTCCTGTATTTCCATGGGAGCATCAGGGGAACTCTCCTGTTTCCTTTGTTTTTCTGTCTCTCCTTTAGTCCACTTCGGCTCTTCTTCATCATCCTCCTCCTCCATTTCTTTCTGCCCATTCTCCTGTCCATCAGATGGAACAATCTGGACCAAAGTTTAGTGATACAAAAACGTTCACTGAATAGCAGAGTGCTTTCCTACAAAAATATTCACTCTTCAATTAATAAGCCATTTAACTTTTTAAAACGATTAAAAGCATGTTTAAGGTATTTGTACTGTGCAGCAGTCTGCACTGTTGTTCATAGTACCAAAGACAAACCTTAAGCCTTAAGACAAACCTTAAAGGGATAGTTCACCCAACAATGAACATTCTGTCATCATTTATTCAGCCATTAGTTATTCCAAACCAGTAAGTTTCTTTCTTTTGTTAAACATAAAAGATGATATTTTGAAGGACGCAGATAACCAAACCAGTTGAAGGTTTCCACTGACTTTCACAGTATGGATTTTTTGTAAATTTTTTTATAAATACTATTGAAATAAACCAGGCCTAGCAAATTATCTTTTGTTTTAAGGAGAAGAAATACATTCATATAGGTCTGAAACTGATAAGTGACAAAATGTTCATTATTGGATGAACTATCCGTTTAATATTTGTTTTGTCAGCTACAAACGTTTGTCATGCTCACCTGTGTCACTGTGCGTCTGATCTTGAGGCCCTGATCCTCCTCTGGTTCCTCTCGCTCACGAGGCCCGGATGAGTCCTCATCCACAGAGAGACGCCCCTCATCTGGGTGCAGTTCGACCACCAACTCCTGTAGGGGCTTGATGTCTGGAATTAGAGTCTGTAAGAGAGTTTTGTATTTAAGTAACAGAGCAAAGTTATGTAAAAATACTCTTATGCAGTACTATTAAACATAAAACTGAATATTAAATTCAGTAATCAATTATGTCCATACTAGGGATGGGATGGTATGAAAATTTAATATCACGATTATAGTGACTAAAATTATCACGATTATCAATATTATCACGGTTTTGTTGAAACGAAATGAAAGTGTTCAAAAATAGTTGATGCTCACACTGAAAACATTTCAGCAAGTTTTATATTTAATAATCAACAAACAACTAATAAAACAAGCAACTCTATGCACTTAATTTAAAGAAAGATTAAATTCTGTGGCATTTCCTTCCTTACAATGAAAAGTGTAGAAGCATAGAAAAGCATAGAAAAGTCACTGACTTTCGCCATTCCTTCTCGAAAAAACAAAACAAAAAAAACATTGTGCGCTGCGCTTGCGTCAGACTGTTGCTGGCTGGACATGATTTAATAGCGAGTTATTAAAACCGCGATAATCAAACACGGTTTTAATGATAATTCATTTTTAAACGATATTACTAACCTTCAGCACATTTTATCACGGTTATCGATAAAACCGGTTATCGTCCCATCCCTAGTCCATACTATACAAAGTCCATACATTTAAGATTTCCGCTCAATTAAACTTGAGAATACTGCAACACTGAACCTGAAACACTGAATTTTAGGCTGTCATAAACAGGTAGTGATTCATCATGTATCTGTTAAGGTAATGTGGGAGCGGTCTTGGATAATTTACCTTCAGCGATTCAGTGGTGATGCTGATTGACGGCTTCTTGGCAGTGACTGCTGTACTAGAACCCCATCTTCTTTTCCTGCTGGCTCCACCCACTGGCTCTGCCTCAGACGACGCTATTTCTGTTTTACCTAGTGCCAAGGAAAATTAATAACAAAATCGCACAACCTAGAAACAGATCCAGCTGTAAATGACTGGTAAAGGAGCATAACAAAGCATATAATTCCTAACTGACCCCGTAAGCACTTTTTTCAGTGGAATGGTCTTACAAATTAATTCAGCTTCAAGCATACTTGAGCAAGCGTTATGCATTATGCACATCACATGACGTTGCAATAGACTGGTTTCAATGAAGCCACATGAAGTGATGGACAGATTTAGGTGGAATTTAATTTATTTTCACTTTATTTAACACTTTGTAAACTACTTGAAGACAGCATCGTGCCCAATTTACTGGTTAATGTTCTAAATCAACATGTTTAAATAATTTTTAAAAAGTAAAAAAACTTACTGCTCAGGGAGATCTTGCGGGCAGCAAATGATTTTACGGCGGAGCTCTGAAATGAAATAGAAAGAAGGAGAAACAAGATCCCAGTGGATGTGTGGAGGAAGAGACGCACACATACAAAGAGACATTGGGAAAAGGAGGGGAATGAGAGAAAGGAGAGGGGGAAGAACAGATGCACAGCTATCAGTTACACCAATAATGTACAGATGCTTTGACAAACAGACGCTTTGAGAATCCCATCATTATTATAAACTGTTTCTGAATTTTAAAATCCCTTATATTTGCTATTGCTTTAGTTTTTACTTTAACATGACTTCAACTTACACATGCTTGACCAAATTCCCTACTTTCCCATATATGCTGTAAAATATATGATAACTAACACCCTCTAAACTCACGGTTAATAAAGCAATAAACCTTCTTTCCATTTTAAGTTATTTAAAAACAAATACATCTTGGGAAAAAGGGTTTTCCTGGTACCATTGACACCTGATTCCTCTCTGGCTTGGCTATGGCCCAACCGCACAGCAGTGTGCACTGTATCTAGGCAACAAAGGTCCAATCAGAGGAGTCTGCGGAGTGAGGGCGAGATACGATCACAATTGAGCATGCTGATTGGCCGGCTGACTGGAACTGCACTTTTTGTTTCAATAGTTGTTTCTGGCTCTTGTGGTTGGAATTGTGTTTCAAATGGTCTTTGAAAAAGTCTTTAAAGTTTTTGTTGAATGTTCAGGAAACAACGGAAGTCTGTGGCAAAAATAAAAAAACTCCCAGTGTCCATGCTCGCTGGGGAGACAGCATCCACACTATGAACCAATAAGAAACACATGAAGTTTGACGAGCCAAAATTCTGGTAATAATCTGTCATAGCATTTTATCATCCGCATCAAGTCCTTTGTACACACAGTGTGCCATCCACAAGTTCATCTGAGTAACAGCAGAAACAGGAAGGCTGTTTTTGTTTGTTTTCAATTAGCCCGGAGCATAAAGTTCTCTGAAATATCCAATGAAGTCCATTTGTATTTAAAGTGTCAAGAGAAGTCATTTAAAAATAAAAAAAAGGATGTTGACAAACAAATGAGACCCAAAACGAAAGGAAAAATTGTTTGTAGTAAATGAATCCATAAGCCTCGCTTCATTATCTCAGATCGTTTGACTCACTGAGACCAGCCTACAGGCATGTGAGAAACAGCAGATGTCTGTGTAATCAGTTCAATCGAGTACTGAAGTGTGAGCAAAAACAGCAGGAGGCATCAAGACAGCTGTGTTCCCATCATTCTGGCAGGAGAAGTCCATCTGATGCTTGCCTCTGGCCAGTGCTCTAAACGCTCTGAAAAATGTCTCTGTTGGTGAGCATTACTCTTTCTCTGGCACGACTACGACTGACACCCCCCGCGTCTCACCAGCTATTTCAGCTTCTCTTAAGCAGTCCCATCAGGAGGCCACATCAGTTTTGTATGACGAGGCAGTAGCCAATGATCCTGCAGGTTCCTTCAGGCTAAGTGTGCAGTGGCGACTCTGGGGGCCTAGTTCAGGTACAGCTGAGATGCTTGGGCATAGCGGGGCAGGTGATGGAGGTGGTAGAGGAGAAGAGGTGGTGGCAGTATGCAGGTACCAGTATGAGCAATGGAAGAGGGGAGGGCACCTTCACAACAAAGCAATAAACCACAAAACAGTCATACTACCAGATCCAGAGATAAAAAGAGAAAGGGAACAAGAGTGAGAGACACAGGCAGAGAGAGAGAGAGAGAGAGAGAGAGAGAGAGAGAGAGAGAGAGAGAGAGAGGGAGAGAGAGAGAGAGAGAGAGAGAGAGAGAGAGAGAGAGAGAGAGAGAGATGGAAAAAAAGAGAGAGACTCTAGAGAGTCTAAAGCCTACATCTCAAACTACATGTTGCCAGGCTCTATCATTCAGCTCACTATAACTCAAATACACACTGCACTGTTTAACTAAACACTTATGGCAAAATATATGATAAGGAATTGTTTTATAAAGGGGTGACTTTAGATATGCAACTTCTCAAAGAAGGGTTATTAGTCTGAGAATGTCCCGAAAAGCAGTTGTCTCTCTAAACTTTTATTAAGCACCACAGTTAAAAATATTTGTTGAAATAAAATTTGTTAGTCTCAATCACTTAGGTGGTTGATGGATGACTAGTTGGCCATTTTAACTCATCTCAGCAGGATTTACGTACAAAAAGGCTTAAAATCTGAATGTGTTAAACAGCACTTTAAAATTTAGCAGTGATTCATCCTCGTTCACGCACGATGACCTCAACAGTGTCTAATTTCACACATTATTAAGTATACACATCCCCCAGACACTGCTGCTATGGAGTAAAAGGAAAAAGAGAAGAGGATAATAGCAACAGAAGTCTTCTATCCAATCCTGAATTAAATCTAAAGACAGACAATACATTTGAAAAATCACTTCAGCTAGAACTGCCTTACAGACTTCAGTTACCCCTGCCCATATTTCAGGGTTATAGTTTCTACTGGTTCTTTGTTCTGTGGGCCTTCTTACCTCCTCTGGGCGGGTGTTGCTGGTATCTGTCCCCTGGTGGTCAGACTGCTGTATAGCACTCTCTGAATGAGAGCGGCCCTCCAGTTCCATCGCAACTTGGCCTGCAGGCTTAGAGAGAGCTTCCTGCTTTACCTCCCTAGAGAAAGTCAGCGAACAAGAGAAAGAGACAGAAAGAGAGTGAGGGGTGAGGTGGCTGAGGCTGGGGGATTTGGGTCACTCTATAAATAACTGCCGGGTTAAATGACTCTCACTGCCAGCATAACGCACACATACATAAGATGATATATGCCATGGTAATAAAACTTAAAAACATTGAGAAAAAAAATCAAATACATATGTATCTTTTTAAATTTGTAACCAAGGTCTGTACACACCAGGGCTAGTCAACTCCAGTCCTGGAGGGCCAGTGATCTGCATAGTTTACTTCCAACCCTTATCCAACACACCTGTTCATCATTTTTAAATAGTCCTGAATATTAGCTTGGTCTGGTGTGTTTGATACTAGACTCTGCAGGAGCCGAGTATTAAGGCTGTGACGGTTGACGTGACAAATATAATTTATGCATACAGCAAATAATTTTGTGTTGGGCGTTGGACCTTGTTTGGTCTGAGCATGGCTGATGCCTTTGACGAGAAGGCACATATCTTGTATCCTTATTATCATCAGGCTAGTAATACCATCTAATTAATATCAGAGCTTATTAGCTCCATAGATCTATTTCAGTGTTTTTACAGTGTTGTGTGTTATTACCAATCACACATGATTCCGTTGAGTTCATGAATGCTGTGGCCAATCAGAAGTGTTCAGATGAGTTATCGCTGAAACCAGTTTTGTTGTTCAGTGTGTGCACTCGCTGATTGAATTCTGCTCTCTCATGCAAATGTATGTTCGATGTAAGTATAAGAGATCCATTCATCATACAGTTTTGATAGCTTCACTGATTATAACAGGAGTGTTTTTGTACATAGACTGGCGCTAGACTGAAGTCTGTAATGTTTTTTTTCTGATGTTAATGTTCTTTGCTCATTTTAACTGAGGAAATGTAAGCATTATTAGTAGTATATGTTATGTTAAATAGAAATTCAGTCATATTAAAAACATTTTATGACATCACATCCTAACATTAGGCTGCTTTTAGCCTTACCCTGGAGTTGTTTCACTCTCACGCTATGAAACTAAGTAAATAATTTAATTAGCATGATAATATTGTGTATCAGTGAATGGAGCATATTGCCCAACACTAGTAACACATAACTGCAAAAAGATTCATTAAAAGACCAGAATATAAATGAGGTGCATTTATGAATCACAATACCACCAATATGTAGTACAATATATACAGTAAAATCACAGCATGTTAATAATGTATTCAATGCACAGTCTTTAATACATATGTTAAATGATAAAAATCAACCAAATGGCCCCTTGATATTACAGAGGTTCTGCTTTGCAGCCCTTGAGCTTTTCACCAAATAAACTTCCATGACTGAGGACCATCACAGTCTTAATACACTACAGTTCAGTTTGGGATCAACAAGATTTAAGAAATTAAGACTTTTATTCAGCAAAGATGCATTAAATTGATCAGAATTGACAGTAAAGACATTAACAAAGGTTACAAAAGATTTCCATTTCAAATAAAAGCTGTTCTTTTTTAATTTTGTTTAAAAATCCTTTTTAAAAAAAACTTGCACCATTTTCAACATAAGAAAAGTTTGAGCATTAAAGGATCAGAATAATTTCTTAAGGATCATGTGACAGTGAAGACTGGAGAAATGACTGCTGAAAATTCAGCTGTTCCGTCATAGGAATAAATGACTTTAATATATATTAATATAATTACCCAAGTTATTTAAACTTTAAAAAAAATAAACAACCTTGTCAACGCCAAACCTGTGAAAAAATAGTGTACATCCGATGACCTTCACCAGCTCTCAAAATAATAAAAGTGTTTAAACACATAACAGACTTATCTGAATTGTATGCAACACTTTTGATTTAACAATTTTAAACCATGGCAAACAAAGCGCTGACAGGGGAAAGGTTTCTCTGGCTCATGACATTCCCGTACCTACAGTTCTATAGATAACCAATCTCTCTCACACATAAACACACAGCTGTACAGCACACCTAGGCACCGTGGTCTCTACGGAGACATCAGCCATGGTGCCATTTGCTCTGAGGAGGGAAAAACTGCCTCTGGGTTCTCAGAGCACAAGGCTTTCCCTTTGTACAAAAGCAGTCAACACATGCTGAGGGAAAGGGGGACGGGTAGCCAGATCCCCGCGGACAGAAAAGCCAAGCGCTTACAATACTTAGCATTTACACATGAATGCAAAGCTGGCAAGCACCAAGAGGAAAACCTGAAAGACAGCCTCAAGCTGAACTACAGTAGGCTCAAGAGTTCATTTTCCATGCATTAAAACGCGTTGTAACAGTTAATGAAGAATACTGTATTCGGACCGACTTTGTCAGACTGGCATTTTCAAAGCGTGATCTCGAGCTTAAAACACATTTCTGTTATTTTCCATCACTTATGTCATTGGTCACATCCCCTTTTTCCCCTTGAGGACTTTCAATGCCTAGCATATAAATACCATACGATTTGCTTTCCTTCAAGAGAAAATGGTTTAAAGTTAATACAAAGCTCTATGCAGATCACGAAACTTACCTTCCCACACTATTAATTTCAGCATTAAGTGACAGGTTTACTACGCCTAACAGCTTGCATACATTTTTACACCGTTGAATCGGCTTAGTTGAAATGCAACCGGAATTAACATTGTTTTATTCATAATTTGAGATGTTGCAATCTGTCTCAAACAGGCCATCGTGGACACGGTATCTCTAATACTAGTTTAAGACTTAACAATACATACATCTCTCATGACTAAAAACGCCCGAGAATCGCCCACATCTTTAATGAACCTAAGAGCCTGAACACTATCCCCTGCCCCCAACATCATGACGAAAACGCCTGCGTTTCAAAATCTACCGAGATACAATATTACATACAATAGCATTTTTTTGCGCATCATATGGGCCGTCTGATAAAATTCGATCATTTTAACGGCAAAAATTCAGCGTTAGGCAGCTCACTGGGCCTTAAACAGCGTAGAGCGCTTTAGCAACACCATCTAAAATGAAATAAAACTATATTTCGTTTCACATTTAACTAAAGACAATACAGGGACCACCGTACAAACACAATCGCTCGATCGATTAAGGTCATATTAGAAATGTCTATCACCTAAACGATGTGCCGAGCCAGCGCTTGAGGGTATTTCTAGAAACCGCCTCTCCTTCTCTCAACCCTTACCCGTTTTTGTTGCCGTCCGACAGCATTATGTCAGGCTTTAACCGGGACCGCGACTGCTGTTTATACCGGTTCTACCTGTCAAAGATGCGTAGCAAGAAATGTGAGAAGCGGACACGCAGTGTTTTTTTCTCTCTCTCCCTCTCTCTCTTGTGCAATGCGTCGGCACAGTCACGGCGTCGCTCACAGAGCAGCCATATTGAGCAGCACTAGGGGAAGTATGAGAAGTACGAACAGGAGGACCCCCTCCAAGGCCACGCCGGTGTGTACAGGCTGTCGTATAGAACGCCTGAGTAAAAATACAACCGCCCACATATTCCATATTTCGAAAAGTCAAATTAACTATTACGATGATGGGTTTTAAAGTGTGTTAAATTACAGATATAATAATAATTTTCTAACTCATGAAGGTTTCTTACGTTTAAAATAAACATCCAATTTGGTTTAGTTTTTAAGCAAAAACTAAAATTGGCATTATTTTTATATACTCCGTCATTTATCATTTTCTCACCTTCGTGTGGTTCCAAACCTATACACATTATTATTATAAAAAAAAAATATATATATATATATATATATATATATATATTTTTTTTTTTTTTTTTTTTTTTTTGAAAAGGAAAATTTTTATTTCTTCTGCAAGAAATATTGGTAACCAAACCGTTCTGTCTATTGCATGGGCAAAAATAAAAATGCACAGAGACATTTCTTAAAATACATATTTTTTATGATCTACTGAAGAAAGAAAACCATACAGGTTTGGAATGACATGCGAGTGAGTAAATGAGACTATATCAATTTTGTGGGTGACATTTCTGCATACATTTACATTACTTATGATCAGCTTCTTTTTTTTTCTCCACACTGATAACTGATCCACACTTACTGGAAACATTTAGTTGTTTGTTCTGCTGCTAAAAGGGAGTGATACACCAGGTACCGAAAAGCAATGGTTCAAATACTTTTCCCACTGTTGGAACATTTTGCTTAATACATTATATATAAATTTTTGTTTTATCAGGTTCTCTTTATTTGGTCACATGTCTTCAAGAACTGATCACAATGTGTGAATCACTTCAGAAATCATGTTATATAAACCCTGGGATCTATAAACATCACTAGTACATAAAATAAGGAGAAATTTATTAGGATGTTGTTGGTTTTTATTTCTAATTATTCATCAGAATTGGTGACCAATGCCCTAGTCAGGGTCACAGGTATAAAGAAAAAGAAGGTCATTAAGTGCGTCATAAAATCTAATGGCTCTTCACACTGCATTTTTAACATTACTGAAAACATTAACCAATATAACATTATTTCCCCTATAGAATAAAGAGAAGTCGACCAAGAGGGACTTCCATCTGCTGGATGTCCTGGTGAGAAGGCCTGAATGAGGCCAAATGGGCAATTTCACTAAACTATGCATGACAACAGACGGCAGTTTTAGCTCATGCATTTCTGAGCTTGCACATGCTGGGCGGTATTGTATTTTAGACTGTGAATCCAACGATGGTAAATGGGAGACAATGGTTATGAAAATAAGTGAGGTGTGAAAGACAGAAATGTGTGTGAATTGAATGGCAAGCATCCCACACATTGACCAATGAACTTCTGTGACTGTTCCAGTTATTTGAGCTTAATGGAAATTAATTTAAAAAACATTACACAGATTAAATATCTACAGCGCATACACATACATAAACATTTTTCATAAAACATTTTTCGTTTTTTTGCATGATCATTGAAAGCATAGTTTTTGTTCTGTTTTATGCATTACATTACATAAATACTTCAAAATACATATGTAGTAGGAACAGAAAGACATTAAATTATTTTCCTAATCACAGATGACCAGAACGAAGAGAGTCAAAAATGATAAAAAGAGAAAATATATTCTGTCTGAGAAATCATTTTAACTGTATTTTATTTTATTCACAGCTTATTTATAAATAAGCTGCACGTTTGAGTTGAAACACACTGAAAGTGTTGTGTTTTTGTACCTGTACAATGCAATGTAACTAGAGTTCAATCGATAGTGGGATTTACCAATATCAAACAGGTTAAATTGGACCACACTGGCAGATACAGATTAATCAACTGATTTTATTAATCAACTTTTTAAAATGGATACTGAATGAAAACTATAATAGTGCTTTACTATTAAACACACACAAAAAAACATATGTTGTAAATTAATAAAAATATGAATATTAAATATTAATCATATAGTGATCATTATGGTTTATAGTTCATTAACTAATGTTAACAGCCGTTAACATGTAAAAATGTATTAGTAGATGGTTTGAAATTAACACTAACTAGATGTCAATCTTTAAATCTATACACAAAGGCCATTGCATTGAAATGACATGCATATGACTAAGAGTTAACTTGAAAAATGATCAAAAAAGCAGCACAGGAGTTTGAAGTCCAGTGTTTAAAAAAAAACCGGAAAGAGGAGGTGCAATCTATATTAAAACTCTCTATATGAATCATACAAGTTTTATTAGAGCCACAGAGAGACAAACGTTTAGCTTAAAAACGCATTATACACAATTTTACTCCCTTGGGTGAAGTCATTATGTACATTAACAACGATTTGGGACTAATAAAATGTAATTTAATAGAAAACTGTGTGAATGGTGCTCTGTGGCGTGACTTCTGTTGGCTGAATGAAGATATCAGTTTGCTTTCTCACGTCACAGTAGTGTTGGGTGATACATTCATTATTCTAATCAACACATCACCAGCCCGTGAGAATGCCGATACACAATATTATCATGCACGGGTGTGTGGGGCAAGAGAAAGACTCTGTACTTGTCAAAGGATATTTCATAACTATTTGATGTTTTAAACCGTGCGTACATAAGGCAGAGAGAGCCTATGTAAGCAACAATAATGGAAATATACTTTAATATATGTGATGCTAAGCTAACATGTGAAATATAAAAATATTTAAAACTGCTAGTTCAAATATATTTGAATACAACAGTCATACATCACTATTAGGACCGCACGTTTGTGACATCTGTTATCTTCGATATCTCTATTGATAGACGATACTATCGAATCTGCATTTTCGCTAGATAATGCATTAATGAGACCAGCTCGATATTAACTAATGCAGACAGATTGTAAGCATTGTGACATTAAGCTTTTGCGTCAGACTTGTGTGTGTTTTGGTCACATTGTTTTGACCATTTGAGGTGCTGCTAATGTTTGCATCTTCTCAGCCTTGATAACAAACATACTGCTGTTCTTTTTCCACTAATACAATATCTAGTCAACAAATTAATTACTTAGCAATGTTGTGAAAACATGTACTATAGCATACTTTATACACACTGTTTCGTTGTCTAAATCTTAAGATTTAAATCTGGTGTCTGAAGTGTTTTGGTCTCTGCAGTGTGCAGTGTGACGTGTCAAATCAAACAGCACATGGTGTCAGTGATTCCACCTCTAAAGGCCGCTCTCGCTTCCGTACTGAATAATGACAAGAGACCGTCTCAGACACTCCAGCCACAGATGCAACTCAGAAAAACTATCGGCATGAATTTTTGCTGATAGCTGCACCAATCACCTATGGGTGCAGATTAATCTGCAAAACCGATACATAGGTCGACCTCGAAATGTAACTGTGTATGAAAGACTTTTACTGACCTTGAAGATTGAGCCTTTTTTTCTTCTTGAATATCTTCTCTTCTGTTCTCTTCCTCGTCCTGGTTGGAGTAAAGAAAGACAATTTAATCAAAATTCATATTAACAGTGACTTCATTCCATTAAGTACTTTGTTTCTATGAACTCTCTCTGTTTGTCCTCAGATCACACTTCCAGTGTGAGAAGTTGTGCCGAACTCATGTACACCCAGTTAGACTGGTGCATCAGTATTAGCATGGCAGGCTCATCATCAGAACACAGCAAAGGCAGAAGTAACCAACAGAATTAAAATACATGGGTTTGATTAGCCAGTTACACACCTTTTTTTTGCTGGGTGGGCTGGATTTATTCTGAGAAGGACAGCTTGAAGAACGAGAGGATGATGATTCTGAATCAGAGTCAGATGATGATGCCTGCTTTGGCATTGAGGAGCGTCGTTCACTAACTTTTTCTCTCCGCAAACGGTCCCTTGTTTCATCCGTTTCTCTTTCTGCAGATGTAGAGTGAGGAGATTTTAGGGCCTTTCCACTTTCCTCTGCTGGTTTAGGTGGCTTTTTCTCTACAACTTTCACTTTTGTGTCTTCCTCATGTTTTTTTGAATCAGACGTCGTTGCAGAGGCTTCTGTCTCCATACCAGTATCTTCAGAGGACTTCGGCCCTGATGTGAGGACTGACATCTGCTCAGGTTTGGAGGATGATGCAAGTGAATCAGGTGGTGGAACCTCTGAGAAAATGTGTGGACTTCTAGGTGGGAAAGTGGTGGGTGACGTCAAATGGAATGGTGAAGAGGTCTCATCCACTTTCTCCTTTTCCTCACTTTTTTGCTTACCTCTCCTCTGCACCAAGAGTCCAGAGTCTTGAGCATCTTGTTGAGCAGGGGGCATTTTGGGTGCTGACACAGACACCCCTGGCCCGACAAGCTGCTGAGCTGAGTCTTGCACTTCTGCTTCACCATCTTGCTGCTTTTCAACTTCCATCTCTTCTTCTTCCTCTATCTCTACCCTCTGTGCGCCAAACACTCCTTCAGATTCCATTTTGCGGACCAGCAGGCTAAGTGGTCCAGGTCTGCGTGTGGATGGGGGTTCTGGGCTGCTGGATCTAGAACTGGAGCTGGACTCCTGTCTCTTGAGGGACGGAGGAGAGACCACGCCTGCCCCTGGGGCAGCACCTTCTGCTAGGCCTGCTGGCTCATCTTGGTCATTTGGGCTCTGTTTGGGAGTGTCGGGGAGTGGGAAAGAGAGCTCTGGAGGTGGGGATGGGGGAGGAGTAGGCTGACGGAGCTGCAGAGGTGGCTGGTGGACCGGTTGAGGCTGGGGAGGGATGTGCTGTGGTGGCTGAAGCTTTCTGCGGGATCGTTGGGGGGCTGCAGCTGGTGGAGTGTGAACAGGAGGAGTCCGGATGCTCTTTTTTGCATGTGAGGTAGGACCCCACTCATTATTACCATCATCACTGTCATCATCATCCTCATCACTGTCATCACTATCAACTTGAGCACAAGCTGCGGCCCTCGCGGAACGGCTGAGCTGCAACACTGAATGGGCAGGACCTGCTTCGACCGGGGCCGTTCCCTCTCTCTCTTGAGAACGGGGCATCATGAGAGGCAGGCCTTGACGCTCAGGTTGTCCAACCACGCGCACAGACAAGGAGGCGACTGCACGTGGAGGAGAGGGTGTTGCGACCTCCTCGTGCCCAGGAGGGAAAGAAGGATGCCATATCCTTCCAGCTTTAGAGTCAGCTGACTCTTGAGACACTGGAACAGGGCCTGTATCCAACCTGTGTGATCCCATTAACCCAGGGTCCTGTGGCAACCCTCCTCCACCTGCCTGGGTTGCAGACAGATGAGAGTGTATGATGTGATGCTGAAAACAATGTAAATGAAAGATCAAAAACATACATAAAAGCTGAGCTGATGTTCCTACACATTCCATCTCCAATGATTTATTCAGTAGTTATAATGTAATATAACAAGCAATCTGATTATGACAGTTTAACAGTCCATGAAAACTGCCTAAGATTTGTTTATAATACACTGCAAGTTTAGTTGAGAAGTTTAGTTGAACTGACTGACACCCAGAGTGACAGCCAAATTCTGGTGCATCAGTATTAGCATGGAAAGCTCATCATTAGAAATACAACATATAATACTATCTACTGTTTCTACATGATTGCATATATGTGGTTTGAATTCTGACTGCTTGCATAGAAAACCAATGTCGTCATATCAGGTAATGTTTGTTCTGGGCATCTGATCTATACTTCTCAAGTACATTACATTCCACAAATAAAATCAGCCTGTGTATTTGCTGATCAAATAAATCTGATAGGGGGCACAACTGTACTTATCTAACTAAAACAATTCTTTGTGCAAATATTTAAGTCAGTTTTATACAAATTATGCTTACTTTCTCTGGAATAAAAGAAGTGCTATCTTTGGTTGTCATGTGTTCATCCGTCTCAGGGCCAGCAGGACTCTGTGTCTCTGAAAGCAGCATATTGAAATGGTCATGCACAGAGTTTTTTGAAGGTGAAACAATGTGCACCTACAATCTAAAGTGTCCAAAAATTGAAAGGATACACTCACAAGAAAGCCAACATCCTTAATGCACAGCCACAATAATGCACAGGTAAAGTCAATTAATCTAACAAAGAACATGACTGTTTGACAGCCATTGAAAACCACCTAGTATTTCCTCAGAGCACACTGCAAGTGTGAGAAGATAAGTTAACTCACGTACACCCAGACAGGCTGGTGCATCGGTATTAGCATGGCAGGCTCATCACTGGAAACACTAAATTAGCGTAAACAACTTCAAACATTATGCTGTATCACAATTTGTTAAGAATCCCAGCACAGATGGTGTAGTCAAGTCAGTGTTATAACCTGTATATGTACATGCGAGTCTGCTTACCATCTGCGTCGGTGGCCTCTCTGGCTTCTCTCTCCAGTCTCTGTCGGAGGAGCTCCTGCTGTTTGGCCAGGTACTGCTTTATAAAGCTGTTCTGACTCATCTCCTCTCCAATCTGATACACACACAGAAGCACACTCCAGTCAAGGTCATCTCATTTACAATTCCTGAAGCCAATAAGCATGACAAGCTTGCAGTAAGCATGTAATAGATGTTCAGAGGCTACGTGACATTTGTGGGATTAATTTATGATATAAAGGGAAAGGAATGTCTTCATAAAAGTTTTGATGGCGGTTTCATTTTATCTGATAAACTAGCATTCATGAACGGAGCTGCTTTGATTACAGCTTACAGAGTCAGTATGCATTTTCATATGCACTTTTTCCCCTCCTTTCTGCAGCAACTCAGAGCACTTTCCAGATTCTTTATACTGGTTTAAGCACATTTGTTACAATCTATAAGAATAACCAGCCTACACTACCTGACAAAAGTTTTTGAACAGTAAGATTTTTAATGTTTGTTGTTGTTTTAAGAATTATCTTCTGCTCATCCAGCCTTCATTTATTTTATCCAAAGTACAACAAAAACAGTAAAAAAAAAAAACAACAATTATTTTTTACTATTTAAAATAATTGCTTTCTATTTGAATTTATTTTAAAATGTAATTTATTTCTGTGATCAAAGCTGAATTTCCAGCATTATTAGTCTTCAGTGTCACATGATTCAGAAATCATTCTTATATGCTGATTATCATTATTTAAAAGAGTTGAGTAATTTTTTTCAGGATTCTTTGATGAATATAAAGATCCAAAGATCAGCATTTATCTGAAATAAAAAGCTTTTGTAACATTATACAGTATAACATTTAAAAGCTTGGAGTTAGTATGATTTTTTTTTTCTTTTTGGAAAGAAATCATAGAAATTAATACTTTTATTTATCAATGACGCAGTGATTATAAAGACATGTATAATGTTACAAGATTTCTATTTCAGATAAGTGCTGTTCTTCTGAACCTTTTATTTATCAAAGAAACCTGAAAACATTCTACTTCAACATTCAACACAATAATAAATAATTTTTGAGCAGCAAATGATAATATTAGAATGATTTCTGAAGGATCACATGTCTGGACTAATGATGCAAAAAATATAGCTTTAAAATCACAGGATTAAATTTTTTTATATTTTCAAATAGAAAACAGTTATTTTAAATAGTAAAAATATTTCAACATGTTATTGTTTTTGCTGTATTTTGGATCAAATAAATTCAGGCTTGGTGATCAGAATAAATTCTTTAAAAACATCAAAAACTTTTGACTGGTAGGGTACATAAGCCTATAGTTTGAAGTTAAAGATATTGATATTAATATTAATCAGGGCAGTCTGAGACGATTATTTGACAGTGATTTCACATTTCTTGTTCGCATGAAAGCTAAATACAAATGAACATTCGTTTATTTGTGCTGTTTTTTATTATATGGTTTTAAATGAGGTGTCAGACTTGGCAAATTAATGTTTCATAAGTTTGTATGCACAGAGATCTGTTGTGGGCGTTCTTGGCAGTTTTTACTAGGCTTTTTTTTTGTAGTGGTTATATCGTTATCGGAATATCGGTTTCGTATCAACCGAAAATAAGAAATATAATGTGATAAAAACAGCACTAATTCATCAGATGCCAGCCCCACTAATTCCATAATGCAAATTTGTATTTTAACATTTTATGGCCATTTTTAAAACATACTAAAAGGCCTTTTATGTACTAAAAAGTATCCACTATCAATAATATAATACAGGCAACAACTTATGTGCAACAAGTTTTGACAACGTTGATAATCTGTAAGTTTTTTTTATGAGGACTGAATTTACATTGTAGTCCAGTTCTATATTTGACTAAAAACGATAACTCTATAAAAGACACAAATGGAAAAAAAAGGGTTTAAATGTTTTTCTTACCTGAGAGTTGGGCTGAAGACCAATGTGTTGAGTAGATGTTCGTTGGAGATTCTCCAACATAAGAGCCTTCAAACAAAGCAGATTATGCACGTCAAAAATACAGCTTACGTTACAGAAAATATGCCTGACACATCAAACTCAGTAAACAGTAATTTTCGTAAACACTCTTAAATCTGATGAAGGATGTTCCTTGCGATACAAACCTATTCAGTACACTGTTCGTATAAAGAAAACATGCGAAAGAGTCGAAAACAATCACACTTAACATACCCGAGTAGCACAACATGACTGCTTGCGTCTCGATACAAGAGTCAGCGTGAAGAAGCGTCTCTGAATAAAGTGTTTATATCAGAAGTGGGCGGGGCATTAGCCTTTCAAATTATTCACTCCGTTAGCACATACTTAGCAGATGACTCCGTTAATCTGACAATTCACCGGTCGTTATGCTAATCGTCGATGGAAAATAGGAGCTGAAAGAAAAACACTCTCTTGCTTGATTTGATTTTGAACGAGTGAAAGAAGTGTGAAAGACTCAGACCCTCTAAAACGCAGCATTTAAAACCAAATTAGTTGAGTGATTTAGTTAAAGTAGCCCATAGGAATTGCCCAAACTTGATTATCGAGCGTGAGTATCATTTGTAAATTGTACAGATGGTTATTTCTACCATGTTTATAAACGTTGTGCGAGTGTCAGGCGCGCGTGCGTCACACGACACTGACAAGCGCGCGCCCCCTATGCAAACACAGGACGCGCGGGCACGATGCCAACTCTCGGCTTGTCATGACCCTCAGACTGTTAAAAAAGCATCCGTATTGCTGTATTGTTTAAATGACGTGTTATAACTGCATACGTAGTGGGAAACAATTGCTTTGCGACGCGGTAAACTATTCAAACTAGCCGCATGGACTCGACAAACATTCCCGCTCTCGAAGCGGCGATACTTGGCCTGTCTGTCGGATCTCGTCTCTTAGTCAACTTGACAGCAAGCGCACGATTTTAAGCGCACCCTTTGACCAAACTTACCCCTTTCAGCCGTTTGATAAGTGCATTTTTCTGTCCACTTTTGGCGAGCCCTCTCTGCTCCAGGGCGGTTTTTAAATCCGCCACACGAAGCGAATGAAGCGGTTTGCCGTCTAACGTAACATCCTCGAGCTCCGCCATTTTGCTGCGCTCGAACTTCTGGGGTTGCTGCTACTAGACGGGATACCGCACAGACCGGAAGCCAACAGTACATTTAATTTTCTACTTATTAGATTGTGTTTTATTAACGTCTACACCAATCCCAACCCTAAACCTACCCATTAAAATAATGCAAAATTAGTAATTATTGTTGTACAGTGTAAGAAAAATTACTCTATATTGATGTGCGCATGCCCAGTAGTTTCTGCTGTAAACCATCGAGCCTTAACTTCTGGGGTCGTGCACGAGCGCGTCACCGCGTCCTGATCTCTGGAAGGAAGGGCCGGTAGAATACACAAAAACAAATACAAGTGGCAGCACTTTCATGAACGAAGCCTTCTGCTAGGTTGCTTGCAAACTGCATCCATTTTATTTACAGAAACAGTTTAAAATTGCACTATATAGTCCTTTAATGTTGTGACCCCTGTGTCCTTTACAAGTCATTCCAAGAAGCACGCCTAATTCAGTTTCTAAAACCATCCTAAATGGTTTTACTGACCTTTTTTTAACTAGTGGGCTGGAAAACCAGTCGGTAGAAGAGCTTAACCTCAACTTGGCCCGACTGTTGAAGAAGCTAAACCAGCAAAGGCTGATTATCACCGAAACATACTAAAGCATAAACATTTTAAACAAGAAAAATAACACAATTTAACACAAGACAACTCAACTGAAATAACCACAACTTTGTTCTGTAACAAAAATTTATTTTCAAGAATCATCTCACCATTTGACAAGTACCAAAGACTCCCTCTATGCCAAGTACCTGTGGAGTGTGTCTTACAAACAAATTCTCAATGAACATAGACATAGGGTAAATAAGCACAAACTATGCATGTCAAAAATACATTCTGGTACCAAATGAAAAGAAAAATCACATTCTTAAAGCAAACTTTGAATTATTAATGCAAAGCTGCATGAAACATCCCTGTTATGTGTGCATATTATTTCTGTAATAAACAGCTTAAAGCCATGCAGGCATTTGATTAACAAAATCAAATATAATTATATAGGGCCATCAATTCTAAGCATTACTATAAGCACTTAATTGAAGAACTTGAGACAAGTGAGTCTTCTGATAGGAACGCTTGCTTGTATATTTGTAACGTAGTTATTTTGTACACACGGACAGGAGAGCTTTGTGTAGCAATACTGATGAAGTCCTCCAGATGGCGCCTTGAGTTAACGAACACCCCAACACCAGAGTAAACCAAAAGAAACCCATTTCACAAGACAGTATGCTTTTCAGCATCGTAAATCCTTGAAAGTTTTTCCACATTTGTATTAAAAAAAATGTGTTATTTTATAACACTATTATTTGAGTCATATCACCTTTGCATCAAAGGTGTTCTCTCTTCTTACTGCTGTTATCAGTTTGTCTCAAACTTTTTCTTTTATTGAAAGTCATAAAAACATTATTGTGGAGTTTTTCTTTTGCTATTTGAGAAAATGTGAATGCAAAAAATATTTGTGGTATTCTCCCATTGTTCAGGGTTAACCCAACTATGACGGCTTACGCTTCTGAGAAGCCCGGAAATGTGAAAAAGTCCCATTTAACTTAATTGGACTTTTTAGTCAAAATTTCACTGCATCCATTGAAATAGGACAAAAAAAATATCAAAACTAAAAAGGTACATTTTTCAAAAAGGCAGTAATAAAGGGAAGGCTACTTGAGATGTAAACTATGACCTTTTTATGGCTAAATTATTAAATCGCAAGAGTCAGTAACTGTAAATATGCAAGGAACCAGTCAAACCGAACCGAAGTCGAACAGCAAGAATAACACAATAACAGCACTGCACTGGTGGCCAGCATGTCGATCGTGAATATAAAAAGAGATGAGGGTATTTCCAGACAAAGACAGGGGAAAGAGCCAGAAAAAGAGAGCAGATGGAGGAATTAACAGATGCAGGAATGGGCTCTGAGATACAGACTATGAGGGCGTCTTGTAAACACGACAGTACATTTATGACACCGACTTGATTTTTCATGACAGGTGGGAAACAGGTGCATGTTTCAACCTGTTTAAGCACTGTTCAATGGGTAAGATACACAAGGTTCAGTCTAATTAGAACCAAGCCTGTTTGAGTACAAGATATTGTAAGCACTGGCATTTCAATGCCCACTATGGAAGCTACTAGATATATATTGCCATTTTCAGAAATGCTGCATAGCCCATTTAAAAAAAAAAAACTTTTGATATTTATTGTGCAAGAGTTGTTGTCCAGACTGCTTCAACATTGAGCTGCCTATGTGAGCATGTGAAGGAAAAGTGAGAGTGTGAGAATTACGGGAAGAAAAAATAAGGGAGTGAAACAGAGTGTGAAGAAAGAGGCTGTCCAGAGTGGACCTGACAGACAGGTTTATCTTTAAATCAGCATTGTGAAAAAAAAAAGATATCTCTCCCAGAAATTCAATACACTGTTGAATCTCTCATTTAAAAAGTAGTGTTTTTCTTCATGTCTGTTTAAATAATCAAGTATTCCTTCTTGTTAAACGTTTGAAACTAGGTAAGTTTTATCTGTTTTGGTTACATGTGCAGCACAACTGAAACCTCCTGGGCTGTCAAATTAGTCACTTCAATCTCTATAACATCAAGGCCACTTCACATTTACTAACAAACTGAAAAATTAGACCAGTTTACGAGAGCACCCTTAAATATAGAAGACCACTTTGTTGTCACCGCATTGTTGTCAATATGATTAAGGGGACAAAATAAAGCTATTAAAATGTGCCTGAGGTTGCAAACATATTCAACAAAACATCCATCAATAAGTTATTAAAATGCATAAGTGTGCTTGGCACCAAAAAACAAGAAAAAAAGACAGACATGTCAAAAGTGTTAAACCCAACACAGGCAAGCAGATACACTCCAACATATACTCACCGACCGTTTTTGATCATTTCATCACTGTTGAACTAATACAAGCAGTGACATGCTTTTGATGCATCCTCAAAAAAAAAAAATATTAAGGCATTCCACTGTGAAAACAATAAAGGTTCACCCACCCACAAATAACATCAAGATATCTCAGCTAATCGCTGCAAAAGCCCAGAGAAGCCAGCTGCATGCTGGGATAGATCGGCTACTCTGTCCACCATTTCTTGCGTAGCAGGGACCGAAGGATAATTTTGGGCTGCACCCTTAGTTGCCATGACAACAGCCTTCAGAGCTTGGCAGAGGCGTCCACTGCAGCTGGTGACCTGAGGACACAAACAGTGTGTGAATGTGTTTAAATAATCTGTTTTGCTGGAAACTGACTCGTCAACATGTTTACCAAAAGCTTGTTCACTTCCCAGACTGTTCATGTTTTCTACTGCCCTTGGGTTCTCGACTATGACTCACAATTTGATTGGTTTTGGCGTGAATCATTAAGTACATTCACTTTTGAACAGAACAGAAACGCTCAATAACTTTTCTAATCAGAGTATCTATGTTCTAACCTTTGCTCTGAGGTCTGAAGCGCTGAGAAGCCTTGCAAGTGTATCCCCAATAAAGACAAGTTTGTGCGCAGTCACAATGAGACTTTTCCCCCTGGAAACGAAGACTCGGGGTGGTTGGTTCCCTTGGACACTTGTGAACAGGGAATCGATGGCATCAGATAGGCAAGAAAGATGAGAGAGACTTTGGTTGGAGTAGAAGGAGAGCAGCTCTGAATCTTCAAGAGACAGAGAGACTGAAGGGGCAGGACTCACCTGGAGAGAAACAGAAAACATAATTCATGTAAACATACAAAACACTGTCTATAAAGATATAGACCCTTACTTCCTTGAAAATACCTAAAAATGCATAATTAGAGAATTACACTCTTTTCATTAGGCTTGGAGTAGTTCAACTATGATTTAAAGAATGAGCTCTGTTGTAAGTTGAATTCTTCAAAATTTAGAAAAGATATCTGGTAACTACACAGGTTTATAGGTTTTTTTTATATCACTGTATTTATATAAGTCTGTATTTATTGAGTTAAAAATACAGTCATTAAATGAATATTAATTTGTGTGAGTTTTGGGAGTATAACAAACAATCAAAGACTTACTTTATTATCAGTTGTGGTGATAAGCTGTGAAGAACTGTGCTCTGTATTGGTGTCTGGTAGAGGCTCTGGCTTCCCCTAAAACAACAACAACAATAACAACAAAAATGTAAATGTCCACAAAAAGAGAACTGCAGACCACAGAAATGTTTCAACAAAGGTGAATACAGGCACCAAAACATGAACAGATAGTCAAAACAGAAGTAAATGAATGAATATGACAGAATGATAAATCCTGAGAAAATGTTAAATGTTTGACATTAAAGTTACTGTTGTTAACCGATGTTTTTGTATCTGACAAGTAAAGTGCTTCGGCCCTTTGCCTGATGAACACGTGTGTTCATACTTGAATAAAAACTGATGTAAAAAGTGGGAACATTTACTCTTTTTTTTGGCATTATATCCATGCATAAGACAGGTGTCTAACCTGCAGTTTGACGTATCCCACACTATCACCTACAGGATATGAAGGCAGGGGTGTAGGAGTCAGGCCGATTCCTGCATACACATTCCCTTGTTCCTCATCCTCCATTCTTCCCACAGTCGGTGCTAAAGAAACTGATGTCAGGGGCAAAGGGAAGGCTGCGGGTGGTGGAGGTGGCAGCGGTCGTTCCTGGATCCAGCTGCCCTTCCGTGATCCCATGTCCCCTGTGATCGGTTTGACCTCTGCCACCGGCAAAGCAGGTAGAGGTCTCCGGGACAGAAACTCCTGGGAAGGTAAACAAGGTCGCACTTGACTCTGTATAAGGGAGACGGAGTCTTCAAGGGCACAGCGGACCATCGTGAGCAGACCGTCGCCTGGAGGGGCAGTGCCACACACCGAAAGGGCGGGAAGGAGGTCAGAGAGACGGGACCATGCCTGCTGGAGAACTAAAGGAATATCACCAACATGCCCAGCCTTCCAGACAGAGAGGATCTCAGCCAATGCAGAGGCGAGGTCTCGTGATGGGGTGGTGGTGACAGAGGCAGAGGTCAGGGCTGATTGGACAAGAGCAGAGAGAGACGCTTTCCACTGGATGTCACCAGAGTCTGTGCTTGACACAGATAAACGGCATGTCGGGATTTCTAGAGTGAGGGCAGGCATGTCATAGATGCCTCCATCAGGTTCTGACACATCTTCAGAAGTTAAGTCTGGCTTTCTTGGACTGGAAATCGAATAGGTACATCCATTTCCAGCAGTTTCTGCAGTTAATCCTGGCAACTCGCTTGCCTCCAAGGGTAAACCGGGAAGACTGGGAACACTGTACACATCCTCATCCTCTGCATCTCCAGCCAGAGAGGAGGAATTCAGGGCCAGAGAGGGAACATCATAAATCTGAAAAAATATGAAAGAGTTACTCACTATTTACAAAATTTTAAAGAGTTAAAACAGATTTTGGATCCAGAACTCCATTCATTTCCAAACTACAGTAATTATAACTGCAAACTGTGCCATAAAGCATAAATCATGCTGTTTCTTTAACTGTTATGTGGGAGTCTCAATTACTGTTCAGTTTAAGGTTGGAAATCACTGCACAACTGCTGAAAAGAATTGAAAACACTAGGCATTATACAGTTACTGAATTTTGAAATGATTACAGAGAAAAATTAGGCATCATACACTGACTGAAAGACTGACGATCACACACTACTAGACTTACAAGTAAATCCAAACAATACAGAATTACTCACAAACATATATATATATATATATATATATATATATATTAGGGGTGTAACGGTACGTGTATTCGTACCGGACCGTTTCGGTACAGGGCTTTCGGTACGGTGCATGTGTGTACCGAATGACCGAATGCAATATTTTGTTTGCGGAACATATAAATTTTCGTGTTTCCAGACGAACATATTAAGTGGCGGAAGTCTTCGCGTTCAGCGCAAATCCCGCCCTGCAGCTGATTCTAAGGCCGGTGACACACTGGCTGCGTGGCGTTTCTGTTGTTTGTCAGTTGCGTGACGGCTGCTTCACGTTTTCTGTGTCTTTACACACAAGAATCGTGCCTGACACGGCGCTAACGCGCTGCTGCTACTGTAGGTGACATAGAGGGAGACCGCCGACAGACCAGGATCTTGTCTTCACGACAACAATATCTATACTTCATGTTGAGCATAAATATAAAGCCTACTGACAAAGGACACCGTCAACAGTATTGTCAGCAAAATAGATTATGTTTGACAGGTGCAATATGCCAGTGTGTCACCGGCCTAATGTTTTCAAAAGGCAACTAGGAAAAAAACGATTGTAATTCAAACGCAGCTCCCGTCGGCATTTAAACAGACCTTTGCTCTTAATTCTGATCGGTCCAACACAATAACGAAATCTGAGCAGGTCTAAAAACTGAAACTGTTCATGCTGCACTTTACACTTTGGAAAAGTTATATATATTTTTTTTTAAATATGAGCAGGCCTACAAGCTGGGATTGGTAATGCTGCACTGTAATCATAGTTGTTTATTTATATTTTATTATATGATATTGGTTTGAGACTGAGAGTATTTTATTTAGTGGAGAACTTTGCAGCAGTATTTTATTTCTAACAACAAATTGTTAAAAAAAGTTTATAGTAATAAACAACCTGCAGTTTAATGTTTGCATTTCTTTCCCTTACTGCACCGAAAATGAACCGAACCGTGACTTTAAAACCGAGGTACTTACCGAACAGTGATTTTTGCGTACCGTTACACCCCTAATATATATATATATATATATATATATATATATTTTTTTTTTTTGATTAAGAGTAAAAAATCCCTTGTTAAACAATTAAACAGACACTACATGTATTTACTTTACTTTTATTGATTCTCAGTAGGCACAGTAGTGTCAAGTGCTGCTGGTGGATCAGTACCAGCGCCAAAGCGCAAACAAAGACTATCGCTATCTGCCCCAAACTATTCATTATCCGCCTGGTGCTGCTGTTGTTGTTGTTGTCTTTGGATACAGGAAGAAGAATCGGAAATGACGCATATTGCGTCGTGTTGTCCGTACATCCAGACGCTAACCGTGCGTTGCCGTTTACATCGGGATTGGCGACTGATTACACATTCCATGCATACAGGAGTAACTCTCTCTGCTCACGCATGTAAACGGGTTATCCCGAATGTTTCAGAAACCCGAATAGTGACCTTAACCCGACCATAACCCGAATTTTAACAGCATGTAAACGTAGTCACTGACTGGTTGCTAAAAATTAAGCTTTGCATACAAGGTTTCTGCAGGATTTTTAAGCTCAAATGTAAGACCTTTTTAAGACCTGCACTAATAAAATTAATACCATATGAGCGGGGTTGGGCAATGTCTATAGTACCATATTAAACTAAAATGCATAATTTACAGTTTAGATACAAGTTTTCACAAAAAGTTGTATAAAATGCTAAACTTTACATTTCAGCCTTTAAACCGTTTTTAAGAAAATGGATGAGTCAAAAGTATTAATTATTATATTCATTTTAACAATTATTATCAATAAAATATTATATCAATTAAATAATATAAATTAGGGGTATGCGATATCGACAAGAAAATTGTGTGAACAAGAGAAAAAGTGTTACATGGGATCCCACTGGATTTTATTGATAACGGTAATTAGATAATATTTTGCTATAGAGTGTGTTATTGTGCTGATATCTTATCTCTGATTGTGCTCCTGAATTTTTTTATATTATTCATCTTCTGTGTGGTAAGTTCACAGCAATAATAAAAATTAATCATTTCCATCTATTTTTTGGCCATTTTTTTCTAAAAGTGTGCACCATCTTTTGAGTCAAATTCTTGCATTTGGGCTTTTACCAAGCAAATGAAATCAGTATCAACAAAACTGATCTTTGCAATGCAGAGGAAACACTGAAGAGGCATTACAAGTGTCATTTAGATGTATTTGCACACTGTTTAATGCAGTTCTGAGGAACATGGAATACTTTAACTTTTAATACATAAATAATGTTTTGATATTTTAAACATAAAACATTGAAAACTGACGTTTGAAATTGTAAAATTTGAAGTTTTCAAGACCGAGTTGAAACTCTGCGTGTTTGCAGTTTGAAAACATGGGTCGATTGTCGCATTGGTCTGAACTCTGAACAAAACAAGTTTTATTGAAAATGCTCAATCATTCTGCCAGCAGGTGGAGCATTTGGTAGAATATAACTGTTTCCCTGGTAACAGCAAACACAAAGTAGCACAGCACCGAACTTCAAACGTGCAACACTCATGTTTATTTCATAAAATCATAACGTTGATACAACTAAATTTAAGACTTTTTTAAGACCCGCGGAAACCCTGATATAACCTAAAATATTTTTTAAAAAGCATTTAAATTGTAATACAATTTCACAATATTAATGTTTTGATTGTATATTTTTATCAAATAAATGCAGAGCAGACCAGAGCAAGATCAACATTCTTCCTAGATTTTTCCCTTCAGTGTTTGATTTCTAACCTCTGAGGCTTGGTCAGTGTGTAGGGGTACAGCGCGAGGGGTGTTATAGATCCCATCATCCTCCTCAGAAGGCACTTTAGGAACTGATTGCTGCCACTTATTTGTTGGAGGTGTATCATATACCTGAAGAACACAAAAATAAGCATTAAAATCTTATCTCACCATCTATTTCATCATCTCTACTATCTCTTTAAAGAAAACTCCATATTCTACAGAACTACAACCTCTTTCCAATCAAGTTCTAATTTAGCTCACCTCCTCACAGAGTTTCTCATCCTGAGAACTTGCACTCTCCCTCTTGGTCACTATTTCACTGTTCTTCTTCATCTCCTCCACTTGCACGTGTCCATTTATACTTCCCTGTCTCTCTTCCTCCAGTACGTTTGTCTGTGGGGGCGCAGGGTTGGCCTGGAGAACAGGTTTGGTAGTTGGAACCGAGTTAGACTGAGGTAAATCCTTCCTGGTCACACTTCTAACAGGAGGTGCTGGCGGAGGAGGTTTGCGGCCAAAGTTTGGGGACCCTGATACTCCAGACTTTCCCGCCCCAGTAAGTAAAGGGGATTCTCTCAGGCCACCCTGGGCCAGTTTTCCTTGACCAACAGGAGGAGATGAAGTAGTACCCTTTTGGGATCTTCGGGCAGAGGGAGGTGTCTGCTTAAGATACTGGCCTGGTGTCGAAGCTCCAGACACTCCTACAGTTCCAGTGGGATGTTTGCGGTCAGATTGAGGGGTCCTTGATATAGCATCCCCAGGTGGGGTTGGGGTTTGGTACATCCCTGGGGCATCCAGGCCAGTCTTATTCTGAGAAGGACTAGTAGAATAAGATGGGCTGCTTTTGGGTACAATCCCATTCGTAAGTTTTGAAGTCATTCTTGGCACACACTGTCCTGCCACTGGGGCACCACTTGTAGGACTCTGATATAAATTCTCACTAGCCAATGCAGCAACAGCTGCTGTAGGCACCAAGTAGCATCCATCAGAGGTACTGGCCCCTGCATCTCGTGGACTTAAATACTTAGCCTCCACTGCTGTTTCAGCTGCAGACCTGGGAACAGCACTTGGAGTCAGGTACACTGAATCGGATGTCAGTGCACCTTGTGATCTGTGTTGTGCTGCCACTGGCGCAGGTGAGGTAGGAGTCTGGTAGAGGGTCCCTGACTCGCCACCCTGTTCTCTAAGTGAGGGTGAATGGGGTCGTCCGGCAACACCCACATCGCTCCAATCTGGACAAGGCCTGGTTCCGGAACTAGAATGTGATCGTGGGCTTCCTCCATCAAGGTGACATAGCTCCCCAGACCTGGCAGGGGCAGGAGCAGCCCCAGGGCTCTGGTACACCCCTTCAGCTAAACTGGGTGGTGTGAGATACACCCCATCTGAATCTTCAGTGCTCAGTCCATTTTCCCTGCCCTGCTGGCTAGTCGATAGATGGACCGAGTCCACACTAGGAGCTCGCCGGGTATCTGTACCTGTGCTTGATGCTGGAGTCTGTACAGTTCGGAGGAGGCATAATCGGTTGGCAGGGGCAATTCCTTGACGGCCATGTAGGGAGCAAAGCCACCACCCTGGTCCACCATCCTGCTCCTGGTCTAGAACCATCAGGATATCACCTTTGCGGAACGCTAACTCCTCTGGGCTTTCAGCGGCATTGTCAAAAAGTGCCTTTGCAAGCACTGTCTACAAGACCAAAAAAAAAAAAAAAAAAAAAGGAGGAGGAGGAATAAGAATAAGAAACCAAGACAAAACTTTAAATAAATCCTACCAAGACATAAATCACCTCTGGACTAGCTTCTTAGTCTAGGTTTCTAATGATCATAGCATTGTACTCTATGAATATTGCTGGCTCTGTGACAAATTGCTCATGTTCCTCTATTGTAAATTGCTCTGGATTAAAGCGTCTGTTAAATGCATGAATTTAAACATAAAACCATGGCAGCAAAACATAATAAAATCCTGCATAAATAAAAAAGTGAGACGGACAGAAGAAAGGCTTTAAACAAGTCCTTCAATGGGAATGGGAAAGGACAGCAGAAGGAGAAATGCTAATTTCACTAGACTGCAAACAATATAATTCAATTATTGTTTTATTCAATGTACTCGGTTGAATATATCTGAGCCCTTAGCTGACTCTACTTCCACAGTATTTGAGCTGCATTGTGTTAATAAGGGAAGACAAAAACAGGAAACAACGTAGAGCAGTAGACCCACTGTCCTGCAGAGTTTAGCTAAGACCCTCATTAACCACACGAGGAGCAGCAAATCAAGCTCCTCAAGATTGCATGAAAATACTCATTCAGGTGTGCTGAAGCAGATTGGGAATAAGGGTTGAAGACCTCTGACGTAGAGGATCTAACCTGGCCACTTCAACCAGGTTCATCAACATGTGTAACCAAATCAATGACAAATGACTTAAGCTGTTAACTTTTTTAATGTGGCTGACATTCCCTCTTGTTAAAACAAACCAATATCCCAGAGTAATTCATGTACTCAAACAGTACACTGACTGAACTGCTGTGAAGAGAGAATTGAAGATGAACACAGAGCCGAGCCAGATAACGAACAATAGACTGACTCGTTCACGAGTATTGGTTTGTTTTACCTCAGAGGGAATGTCAGCCACATTAGAAAAAGTTAACAGCTTAAGTCATTTGTGGATTAATGCTTATTGGAGACGCGAACCGTTTCAAACGATTCAGTTCGATTTGGTGAACTGGTTCAAAAAGATCCGGTTACATCGAATGATTCGTTTGCGAACCTGATATCACTACACTGCAGTAAACGCGCTCACAACATACCCGGAAGAGAAGACAATGCTGAATAAAGTCGAAGTTTTTGTTATTTTTGGGGCAAAATGTATTTTCGATGCTTCAAGAAATTCTAACTGACCCTCTGATGTCACATGGACTACTTTGATGATGTTTTCTTACCTTTCTGGACATGGACAGTATACCGTACACACAGTTTCAATGGAGGGACTTAGGGCTCCCGGACTAAATCTAAAATATCTTAAACTGTTTTCTGAAGATGAACGGAGGTCTTATGGGTTTGGAACGACATGAGGGTGAGTAATTAATGACCTATTTTTTGGGTGAACTATCCCTTTAAGGACTGAACATTTTACAGTGGTGACTTAAAACAAACTTACTGATAGAGACATGACTGAAGCTGGCTCTCCACCGTTTTAGGATGCGTTAACTCCACATGTGCTCTCCACAGAGGCTGTGTCCCGTTTACATGTGCACTGTGTGACTCATCTGCATGTTTTGTAGATCTGGTTTTCCATTAACCTGAACCGTGCAGTGGTGGTAAATAGGTCTTTTTTATCCAGGAAGATCAATTTCTCAAAACCATGACTGTTGTCCTTTGCAGTTTGTGACTTTCATCACATATGACAATTGATGCCGCACACATTCAACCTGGAGGATCAGAATAAATGCATTTTAGATCAATCTTAATAGCACAGTAGTGTGTTAGTAATACAGAGTTCACTTTAAGAAACAGTCAGCTAAAGCAGCTAAACTAGTCAGACCAGCTGTGGGGCTCCACCAATGGAGTTCAGAAAAAAATAACTTATTTCATGGGAATTTGTCTGTTAACTTTTAAGTACAGCTGTAATGTGGTATTTAAATGTACCCACCCTGATTGGACAGAGCATTAAGGGGCTATATGATATCATAACTTAGTAATTATTAGTTAATATAAGTGGAAATAGTGTACCATATTTGGTCATTAATGTTTGTTTATATATATATATATATATATATCTAAGTAATGAAACCTAAATAAAATCACTTCAGCAGCTGGTTTTAAAAACATATTTTTTATTTAAAAGAGGACTTGTAATTTTAATAGATTAAGCTGCACTAGGCTGCAACAGAAAAACATAAATCAAAGTCCTGAGCCACGTTTCGTTTTCCATTCAAGACGTCTCAATGTTTCTTTTATGCAGGACAACCCCAATGAGACAAACAGAGGACTAAGATAAAGAAAACAAGAAAAGCCCCCATTCTCCGGCTTAACCAGTGCCAAATGCATTAGACATATAAATAAACGTTCTTTCTAAAAACGACATGGATTTTAATTCATTCGCTAGGACGCAAACAAGCGGCGATCATACAGCCAGTGTAAAATGTTTACTAAATAAACAATGATCGTCTTACCGTTCACATGTCTAGAAAATATCATCTGGAAATACAAAAGTAGATTCAAACGTAGCAAATCATATCTTCTCAAAAGACTGTAATGCACGGCTGTTGTTGTTCTTTTCTTTCTTTGGGGATTGGCGTCTCGCTTCGCCCTACCCTGGCCTTCTTGGTTTTGAATTACAGTTGAGCGCAACACAGCACGATTCCTGCGGTGCTTCACGCCCTCTAGTGGAGGAATATCTATCTATCTATCTATCTATCTATCTATCTATCTATCTATCTATCTATCTATCTATCTATCTATCTATCTATCTATCTATCTATCTATCTATCTATCTATCTATCTATCTATTATTTTTGTCCACTTATGGTAGTTGTCATAATGTAAATTTTATTTGTTTTTACCAACATCGCCAAGTGCTGCTTCTGAAGGTTACAGCTGCCTCTAATGTAAACTTCTGTCCAGAATTACATCAAACAAGTATAAATATTTTTCTAACTAGGATGTCCTAGGAATGTCCTCTTGTAGGATGGCTCCTTATGATGCTTCTGTCACACCATAATAAGGTAAAAAAAAATAAAAAATAAAATGCAATGTAAAGACGTGTTGTGCATAAGCTGGTATTCAATTACCTGCATATAAAATAAAAACAGAAAATGTATTATAAAGCGAATATGAAATTGTATAGGCCTACTAACCATGATGAAGAAAGCCTTTGTGAAAATTGCACTAGCTTTTTTTTCACATTTCTAAAAGATGTATTATGTTATGTGAATTGACTTTCACTGGCTGTGTGGTATACATGCTCTGATTCAATGTGCTGGGCAACTGTTCAAAAACATTAGATAGAAAACAAAGAGGACATCAGAGGAATTTAAATAAGAACTTAAGTTTTTAGTGTCTAAAGAAAAAAATGACCGCAAAACCCAGAAAGCCATTTAGATGATCTAATCTGAACATGTTCAGCATAATAAATGTCATAATCTGAGATGGGTTCCCGTGGGCTGTAACCACATTTCTTTATGCTGCTTACTTAGATTTACAATTTATAATAAAACAAGTCTAAAATACCTTGACCAACAGGATTTAACAACAGGAACTGCATGTTGAACAAACACAAAGCTTTGTTACAGAACAAATGGGCAGGGTCGTTGCCAAGGTATTTAGTGCTGTTTAAATATTTGTTGACCTCATGAAGTGCAACTGATTAAGAAAGAAGGCACATTTATGTTCAGCTTCAACCATATCTTATTTTTTACTAAAAGGACCACTGCAGTGATAAATTTAAAAACTGTACAGGACAGGTGCAGGTGCAAAACCAGCATATGTGCATACAATTTTAGAAGTAAACACTGTGATCATATAAATCTAGTGTAATCTACAATCTACATTTAGTCAGATATTTTAAGTTTACTTGAATTGAAATATATACATACATATACATACAAATATATATATATTATCCAGTCAACCATCCAGTAATCACACTAATCTGTGACCAGCGGTGTAAAAAGTTACAGGCACCACGCAAGCATTGACTCTACATACAGTCTATGATCTACACGCAGCTCCTTCAGCGGTCTGTGCAATAGTAACATAACACCAGATTAATGACACCAGAGAAACATTAGTAGCCATCTATGGAAGCATATGGGTAGCGATATTCAATTTGCAATGTAATATGCAAAATGACAATGCAATATGTAAAATGGCAATGCATTTCTGTATTTACATTTACATTTTCCAATACATGTGTGCAACGTTTGGTGCAAAATGAAAATGAAAATTAAATTACATAATTTTAATTTGGCATTTCATACACCAGTTTTAATATGTAAAATGAATAGTAATTTTAACGCTTTATAAGTTGCAAAATTAAAATGAAAATGTATTACAGAAATGATTAGATATCTATAACATGTTCAAGCAAAAACTGTGGCAAAATTATCATTTAAATGCTATTTTTCTTAAATGCATTAACACTCACAGTCAAGACACTTACGATTGCATTTTCATTCAATGTCCCGCAATGAATGTAGCAAAATTCAATGTGCACATTGAAAATGCATTCCGAGCCGATCAAGTGTCCGCCCCCTCCCGCCATGTCAATCACTGCGTGAACAAGGCGGGGCTTGCAGAAGATCAGAGACTCAAATCTCAAGAAGAGGATTCAAGTGAGAGAACATGGACAAGACAGCTGGTCCGTGTACGTTTTGATCATTTCGGTTTATGGCTTCAATATTACATTCGCACTTGTGGGCGGCGCTGAAACGCTCCTTTCATCTGATTGGTCGAATCGCTCCACCTTCAGCACAGTCTTTTCATTCTTTCAGGCAGAATAAGAGTCAGTGCGAGTGAAGCACTGTAATGTCTGAAACCACAGCTCACTGTTAATTAGCATAATATTTGAATCAGATGATGCTGGCCACATAATTCGTGCTGCTGCGACTTGCAAGAGACCCCGTTAAATTATTTCTAGATTATAGTATTGTATAAATATTGTCCCACTGATAAAAACAGTGCAAATAGTTCTGTCTCCTTGGATAACAGTGAAGTGGAAATAAATATAGTTAAATTTATGAAATAAAATTAAATAGGATTTTTTGGGAAGTTAAGTCTGGCCAGTTATTCAGCAACACGAGTCAGACGAGTCTGAAGATCTGAGCTGAATTTGGTGAAACATTAAAGTTCTAGTCTGTGTCAATTACTCTCATAATAAATAATAATAATAATGTTACCGTCTACAGCCGCGAGAGGGCGCTCTGGGGTAGAGCTAATTTTACTATTTTTATTTCAGAAATGTAACAATGTTAATTTTTACAATTATTTATAAATGACAGACACACATACCTAGTGCCTTATGACTTAAAAGATGAGAGTGATAAATGTTACAGACATGGAACTGTTCAGTCTATTATTGATTTTTATTTCCACTTCACTTTTTTCCAAAGAGACAGAACTATTTGCACTGTATTTATCAGTGGGACAATATTCATACAATACTACAACCTAGAAATAATTTGCAGGCCTCAGCAGCACGAATTATGTGCCCAGCTACATCTGATTCAAATATTATGCTAATTAACAGTGAGCGGTGGTTTCAGACATTACAGTGCTTCACTCGCACTGACTCTTATTCTGCCTGAAAGAATGAAAAGACTGTGCTGAAGGTGGAGCGATTCGACCAATCAGATGAAAGCAGCGTTTCAACTCCGCCCACCAGTGCGAATGAAATATTAAAGCCATAAACTGAAATGATTAAAACGTACACGGACCAACGGTCTTTATGGAAGGCATTTTCTGCCAAATTTAAATAAATAAATGAAATGATTAAAATTAAAATTAAAACCAGATTAACGATTTCATTACAGAAAACTGTACGCAAAATATGTGACAAAATTGAGAATGAAATTAAATGATTTCATTTTCACGGTGACATACCTGTCAAATTGAAAAATAAAATGCAATTGGGGATTTCACATTTCATTTTCAATACAGTCTCGAGGCAAGACTGCCAATATTAAAATGAAAAGCCAAACGTGAAAAAGAAACTACACATACAGTTTTTACAAAGCTCTTTATTAACGCTCACGCAATAATAGTGACACAATTCAAATTGAAATGTAAATTTTACTTGTCATTTTAAATCCTCTTTTATTTCACTATTTTCATTTTCGTTTTCATTTTCAAAGACAACCTGCATGCAAATTATATGTTAATGAGTGGGTGTGGCTCAATTACGTTGTTACGTGGAGGAGCTATAATGGCGGTTATGGCCAGTATAGCAGCAGAATTAAACCAGCTAGCAAACATTTCAGATGATAATGACTTCATTTTACTACGAGTTGAATCAATCTTGGATACACTTGGACATTTTGCAGCCGTCACAAACTCAGCAGACAGCAGATTTTCCGGGGAGTCTCGTGGAGGCTCAGGCCAAGGAACTGCAGTGGGTCGAGGGTTTGACGCATGCTGGTCAGGCCGGTTGTGTCTTCCACGTTCTAATGCTGCAGCAGCTTCCCGCAAAAGCTCACTAACAGATTCGCTATGTCTCGATTACAATATATTCACATTTTAATGTCGTTTCACACATTGTTTCAACCACCATTCAACTCGTGCACACGAGACTTCGACGACTGTCTCTAGCGCCGTTACTAGAATAAGCCACACCCACTCATTAACATATAATTTGCATGCAGGTTGTCTTTGAAAATGAAAACGAAAATGAAAACAGAGAAATAAAAGAGGAATTAAAATGAAAAGTAAAATTTACATTTAAATTTGAATTGTGTCACTATTATTGCGTGAGCGTTAATAAAGAGCTTTGTAAAAACTGTATGTGTAGTTTCTTTTTCACGTTTGGCTTTTCATTTTAATATTGGCAGTCTTGCCTCGAGACTGTATTGAAAATGAAATGTGAAATCACCAATTGAATTTTATTTTTCAATTTGACAGGTATGTCACCGTGAAAATAAAATCATTTAATTTCATTCTCAATTTTGTCACATATTTTGCGTACAGTTTTCTGTAATGAAATAGTTAATCTGGTTTTAATTTTAATTTTAATCATTTCATTTATTTATTTAAATTTGGCAGAAAATGCCTTCCATAGGTCTTGTCCATGTTCTCTCACTTGAATCCTCTTCTTGAGATTTGAGTCACAGACCTTCTGCAAGCCCCGCCTTGTTCACGCAGTGATTGACATGGCGCGAGGGGGCGGAGACGTGATCGGCTCGGAATGCATTTTCAATGTGCACATTGAATTTTGCTACATTCATTGCGGGACATTGAATGAAAATGCAATTGTAAGTGTCTTGACTGTGAGTGTTAATGCATTTAAGAAAAATAGCATTTAAATGATAATTTTGCCACAGTTTTTGCTTGAACATGTTATACATATCTAATCATTACTGTAATACATTTTCATTTTAATTTTGCAACTTATAAAGCATTAAAATTAGCTTTCATTTTACACATTAAAACTGGTGTATGAAATGGCAAATGGAAATTATGTTATTTAATTTTCATTTTCATTTTGCACCAAACGTTGCACAAAGTGAAGTGAAGTGTGAGTGAAGTGACATTCAGCCAAGTATGGTGACCCACACTCAGAATTTGTGCTCTGCATTTAACCCATCCGAAATGGACACACACACACAGAGCAGTGAACACACACACACACTGTGAGCACACACCCAGAGCAGTGGGCAGCCATTTATGCTGCGGCGCCCGGGGAGCAGTTGGGGGTTCGATGCCTTGCTCAAGGGCACCTAAGTCGTGGTATTGATGGTGGAGAGAGCACTGTACATGCACTCCCCCCACCCACAATTCCTGCCAGCCCGGGACTCGAACTCACAACCTTTCGATTGGGAGTCCGACTCTCTAACCATTAGGCCACGACTTCCCAATGTATTGGAAAATGTAAATGTAAATACAGAAATGCATTGCCATTTTACATATTGCATTGTCATTTTGCATATTACATTCCAAATTGAATATCGCTACCCATATGCTTCCATAGCCATCGAATTGCACATACGCTGAAGAATGAAATAGGATAATCACTATTCAGAAGCATCTTTCCAGACCAATAAGAGACAACTTCCGGACTGTTTATCACCGCCCTTTCTCAGAGTCACAATGCCCATTCTACCAGTTTGTAATATTTTTATGGTACTGACGTAAGAGAGGCGTTAATTTTTATTACTTGCGAAGTGTCGCCGGTACAACAGACCTTCTCAGCTCGCAGGTAAAGCTCTATTTCTTCTTACTAACCTATATGTCACAATTATTATTCATAATTTAGGAAGATTTAAAACAACTTGATTCGCTCCAACCATGTTGTGCAGTCAGCTCTGTTTAAGTACTGTTAACGTTAAGCAGCATAACTTAACTGGTTTCTGAAGTACTTCACTTAAGCACTTTCTCACCTCAACTGCCTGTCACTGAACGTAATTAATGTTATCGGGAAAACTGTTCTGTGCATCTATAGCTTTTTCACAGGATGACCTTATAGACCTTTAAACCCACTTTCGTTCGTAGTGCTGTAGCAATTATTATTCAGACTCTCTCTGTCTGTCTGTCTCAAGGCAATGTTGAATTCTGTAACCAGGTGCCTTTGGTCAAATCCTGTTGCTGGCAGAAGAATGATGTCCCATCACATATCACCTAATTTGTCAGGAAGAGTTGCTATAGTAACTGCATCCACAGATGGGTATGATGCTTTATTTCCATTCTTAATTCAACTGTTCTTGAGTTTCAGATCCTTTAAACAAAAGGGTGTGTAGCTGTCACAGCAAAGTAATAACTGGTAATAACTGACAATGCAACTACTAAAACATATGTAAATATAAATTATGCATCCTAAATACTTACACAACATGCTGACAGACCCTTGTACCCACTGATCGTGTCAGGATTGGGCTCGCAGCTGCAGAGGCTTTGGGTCAGAGGGGAGCACATGTGGTCGTGAGCAGTCGACGTCAGGCCAACGTTGACAAGGCTGTTTTACTCCTGCGCAGCAAAAATATAAAAGTTATAGGAACCACATGTAATGTGGGCAAAGCAGAAGATAGAGACAAGCTCATTAATTTGGTGAGGAGTTTCTTTATCGCTCTTTTTAGCAAATATTTAGTTAAAACTTCATACATAGGAATATCTGCCAATGTTATAATGAACCCAAAAGACTGTGGAAACTTGCAAATGTAAAATATATACATGATTAGTAATATGCATTGCTAAGAACTTCATTTGGATAACTTTAAAGGCGATTTTCTGTATATATATATATATATATATATATATATATATATACACACAGTCGTGGCCAAAAGTTTTGAGAATTACATAAATATTAGTTTTCAAAAAGTTTGCTGCTAAACTGCTTTTAGATCTTTGTTTCAGTTGTTTCTGTGATGTACTGAAATATAATTACAAGCACTTCATACGTTTCAAAGGCTTTTATCGACAATTACATGACATTTATGCAAAAAGTCAGTATTTGCAGTGTTGGCCCTTCTTTTTCAGGACCTCTGCAATTCGACTGGGCATGCTCTCAATCAACTTCTGGGCCAAATCCTGACAGATAGCAACCCATTCTTTTATAATCACGTCTTGGAGTTTGTCAGAATTAGTGGGTTTTTGTTTGTCCACCCGCCTCTTGAGGATTGACCACAAGTTCTCAATGGGATTAAGATCTGGGGAGTTTCAAGGCCATGGACCCAAAATTTCAACATTCTGGTCCCCGAGCCACTTAGTTATCACTTTTGCCTTATGGCACGGTGCTCCATCGTGCTGGAAAATGCATTGTTCTTCACCAAACTGTTGTTGGATTGTTGGAAGAAGTTGCTGTTGGAGGGTGTTTTGGTACCATTCTTTATTCATGGCTGTGTTTTTGGGCAGAATTGTGAGTGAGCCCACTCCCTTGGATGAGAAGCAACCCCACACACATGAATGGTGTCAGGATGCTTTACTGTTGGCATGACACAGGACTGATGGTAGCGCTCACCTTTTCTTCTCCGGACAAGCCTTTTTCCAGATGCCCCAAACAATCGGAAAGGGGCTTCATCGGAGAATATGACTTTGCCCCAGTCCTCAGCAGTCCATTCACTATACTTTCTGCAAAGGATCAATCTGTCCCTGATGTTTTTTTTTGGAGAGAAGTGGCTTCTTTGCTGCCCTTCTTGACACCAGGCCATCTTCCAAAAGTCTTCACCTCACTGTGCGTGCAGATGTGCTCACACCTGCCTGCTGCCATTCCTGAGCAAGCTCTGCACTGGTGGCACTCCGATCCCGCAGCTGAATCCTCTTTAGGAGACGATCCTGGCACTTGCTGGACTTTCTTGGACGCCCTGAAGGCTTCTTTACAAGAATTGAACCTCTTTTCTTGAAGTTCTTGATGATCCTATAAATTAAGTAGTTTAGTTGCAATTTAGTTGCAATCTTAGTAGCCACAATATCCTTGCCTGTGAAGCCATTTTTATGCAACGCAATGATGGCTGCATGCGTTTCTTTGCAGGTCACCATGGTTAACAATGGAAGAACAATGATTTCAAGCATCACCCTCCTTTTAACATGTCAAGTCTGCCATTCTAACCCAATCAGCCTGACATAATGATCTCCAGCCTTGTGCTCGTCAACATTCTCACCTGAGTTAACAAGACGATTACTGAAATGATCTCAGCAGGTCCTTTAATGACAGCAATGAAATGCAGTGGAAAGGTTTTTTTGGGATTAAGTTAATTTTCATGGCAAAGAAGGACTATGCAATTCATCTGATCACTTTTCATAACATTCTGGAGTATATGCAAATTGCTATTATAAAAACTTAAGCAGCAACTTTTCCAATTTCCAATATTTATGTAATTCTCAAAACTTTTGGCCACGACTGTATAATTTTTTTTTTTTTTTGCACCCTCAGATTTTCAAATAGCTGTATCTTGACCAAATATTGTCATATTCCAACAAATCATACATGAATGGAAAGCTTATTTATTCAGCTTTCATGTGATGTATACATTTCAATTTTGAGTTTTGGGTTTGTGGGTTTTGTGGTCCAGGGTCACATATATTGTGAATAAATTTTATTTAAATGCTGTTACTTTTTATTGCAGACAGTTGAACAGTGTGGTGGTGTGGACATACTGGTGTCTAATGCAGCTGTGAACCCATTTTTTGGGAACATATTAGAATCCACAGAAGAAGTCTGGGACAAAGTAAGTTATTATCCTTGATTAATTTTTTTCTAAAATATGTATATACACACACACACACTCACCGGCCACTTTATTAGGTACATCTGTTCAATAACTTGGTAACACAAATTGCTAATCAGCCAATCACATGTCAGCAACTGTTGGTGCCAGACGGGCTGGTCTGAGTTTTTTTTTAAAAACTGCTGATCTACTGGGATTAACACGCACAACCCTTTCTAGGGTTTACACAGAATGGTCCAAAAAATAAAAAATATCAATTGAGCGGCAGTTGTGTGGATGAAAATGCCTTGTTGATGTCAGAGGTCAGAGAAGAATGGGCAGACTGGTTAGAGATGATAGAAAGGCAACAGTAACTCAAATAATAACTCGTTAGAACAAAAGGTATGCAGAATACCATCTCTGAACACACAACACGTTGAACCCTGAAGCAGATGGGCTACAGCAGCAGATGACCACATTGGGTGCCGCACCGGTCAGCTAAGAATAGGAAACAGAGGCTACAATTCACACAGGCTCACCAAAATTGGACAATAGAAGATTGGAAAAACGTAGCCTGGTCTGATGAGTCTTGATTTCTGCTGCAACATTCAGATGGTAGGGTCAGAATTTGGTGTAAAGAACATGAAAGCATGGATCCATCCTGCCTTGTCTCAGTGGTTCAGGCTTGTGGTGGTGGTGTAATGGTGTGGGGGATATTTTCTTGGCACACTTTGGGACCCTTAGTACCAATTGAGCATCGTTTAAATACCACAACCGAGCTGAGTATTGTTGCCGACCATGTCCTTCCCTTTATGACTACATCTTCTGATGGCTACTTCCAGCAGGATAATGAACCATGTTACAAAGCTCAAATCATCTCAGTCTGGTTTCTTGAACATGACAATGAGTTCACTTTACTTAAATGGCCCCCAGAGTCACCAGATCTCAATCCAATAGAGCAGATTTGGGAAGTGGTGGAACGGGAGATTCACATCATGGATGTACATAAATATAAATGTCAGTATTGACATTTGCTTTATGTCCACAGATACTTGGAGTAAATGTGAAAGCTTCTTTCCTTCTGACCAAACAGGTTGTGCCTCACATGGAGAAAAGAGGGTGAGACAAGTGAAAAATGTGAGGGGGGAATAGAAAACATAAGTATTTCAAAATAAACTTTAAATCGGAGTCTAACTTAGGACCTTTTCATTTTCAGGGGTGGGTCGGTTGTGATCGTGTCTTCAGTCGCAGGGTACCAGCCAATGCAAGTATGATGTTTACTTGCTCTAAAGTTAATAGCACTAAAGTGGTTTTCATTAATTGGGTTTGTAAACTTTATCAGCTGTTTTTCCATTCAGCACTAGTTGTGAGCTCACCTTGCTGTCACTCTTTGACTCTTAGGGTCTGGGCCCCTATAGTGTGAGTAAGACCGCCCTGCTCGGTTTAACCAAAGCACTTGCTCCTGATCTCGCCCACAGTAACATCCGGATCAACTGTGTTGCCCCTGGCATCATCAAGATGCGTTTTAGTGCCGCTGTAAGGATTTCCTGCACCTTTCGCTTTCAAAGCTTTTTGGAAACTCAGGTTACACTTTATTTTAAGGTGTCCTTGTTACAGTGTAATTATACATATAAGTACTGATTAATAAAACAATTAACAATATGTACTTACTATATGGATAGGGTTTGGCTTAGGGTTACTTGCATGTAATTATGCATAATTCTTATTTTAATAGTAAACACATGCAACAAGGACACCTTAAAACAAAGTGCTACCGAAACTTGTCTTTGTCTAATTATAATTTATAACATCAATTAGTCTTTACAATATTAATCTATATAACCCTTTGCTTCTGTTCTTCTGTAGCTGTGGGAAAATGAGAGTGTGCTTAAAGATGTCTTTAAACAGACAAGCATAAGAAGGTTTGTCAGTTTGCGGTCAAGACAATGAATGAAATTGCTTTAAAACTAATAGTACCGTGGCATAATCACAGCTAGAATGTTATGTCTGAGAATTGCATTATCAAGAGTAGGAAACTGAATTTTGCCACTAGCATTATGTACCACAAAAATATTATATATTTAATATTATTCACCATTGTAGTTTTTTTATACAGCTAAAGTGTATGACTGCATGATTAATAATGTCTTAAAAAACAATGCCATTATCTGTAAGGTAGCATTCAAGTAATTGTCTACAAGCTATTCCTTCATTTTCATAAGCTTTCATTTGTTTGTTGCTTTCTGGTGCAGGAAACCTGATTCTTCTGTAATGTTTGTCTCTTAGACTTGGGCAGCCAGAAGATATAGGTGGTGTGATTGCGTTCCTGTGCTCAGACGAAGCCTCATTCATCACCGGAGAGACTATCACTGTAACCGGAGGCATGAACTGCAGACTTTAAGAGGAGTGGCACAGAGGCATTAACAATAATCATGTACTTGTACATCTGAATGAAACCTTATAATTCAGTGACCCACCACATTTGTAACAGCTGATGCAGAAATTCATGTTTACTTTTAAATGTAATAAAATGATTTGTTTTTTTGTGCTAATTTTGTCACATTCATTTAGTTTTCTGATGTATAGTTTCCAACATTTTTCAACCAGTAAATTGAATTTTCTGGTCGTTTGGGTTTACTGCCATTATTATTTTAAGAATAATTTTTAGCTTAGCTTAAAAAGGAATTAGAAATAGAAACTAGCATGACTGATGATATTTTCAAATTTTCTCTAATGGAGGGCACCTTGTTCAGAATTATTAATTTCCCTCAAAATTAACAAACATCTAGCAGTAAACTAAATTCTTTATTTAAATATATTACATATAACAACAACAATAACAACAACAACATCATTCTACATGATACAGATAGAATTAAAATAAAACAAATGATTATTAATGCACACTTCCTAAAAGCAGGTAGGTTTCATTGGTTACAATTGTACTTCATGACAAGTAACTTCAGATTTGTAAATAAAATCTAAGACTTATGACTAATACAAGTATTATCTATAAAAGCAAACTGCATCAAAGTCTAAGCAAGAATGATGTTCCAATACAACTGCAATGTTGAACAAAACACAGGATTCCAGAACTCCAGCAGCGTGGGCACATATATACCATTCTTTGTTTTGTAATACTGCTGATTGAATAAAAGTAGTCAGATCCAAACACAAAAAGATTAATCTTAAAAAGCCTTTTTGTAAATGATCACTTTCATGTTGTTTAGGAGTTAATTAATTTAATAACCTAGTGCATATAAATAGCATTTTTCAATGCAATATAGACTATGCAAATTTGTTTTTAACATAATATAGGGCCACAAATGATTTATATTTTGTGTGTGTGAACAAAATGTTTGTGAACTTGCTGTAGCTGTGATATTAGTTTGGTTATTAAGTTATATTAGTGACTAGAGGCATTTATCACACAAAAATCTACCTGTAATCTACCACAGGGCTGGTGGAAGCAACGAAGGTGTAGAGACAGATTTTGATCTCGACATTATCTGTGCTCTCATCATCAGAATCACCAATGATGTCATCTGATGACTTAACTGAGGGAGATGGTGTTTCTAACATAGATTAAAAACCAAAACCTACACCTCTGCCATATAAAAGGTAAAAAAAAAGAAAAGAAAGAAAATAAAACTAGTTACCTGGACTACCGACTGGAAGATGCAGAATGAGGGGAATATATGGAGAGCAAATAGAAGTTCTTAGGGAACAAGAAATTTGGATAAGAATGAATTAGAAAATACTGCGCAAACAACAAAAATTTGTAAAATAATAATTAATTATAATAATGATTTCAAATAAACTTCAAAATTAAAATAAAGTCATGTTCTTATGGATTATTTACTGATAAAGTAAGGTGGTTCTCCGGCATTGAACTCAAATCAATACATTTACTCTTGTCTTTTGAAGCAAGCTGGGATGAAGACTTTGTATTTTACTTTTCATCTGACAGATGATTTGGACAGACAGGAAGATTGTTGTCGTTTAATCTGGGATTGATGACTCTCAGTTGGTGCTTCATGCAGGAAATGAGGAGAGCACTCATTTCTGCTTCTTGCTGTGACTCAATGGCCTCAGAGTTTCTCCTAGTGAAATATTTCCTTGTAAAATCTTTCCCTCTTTTTTCATTTCTCACATCAGTCTTTTTTGGGAAATTTGTTGGCTCTCACTATTCCCCTTCTTACTGTTTATTTATTCTTAGCTGCCCTCCTCCTCCTCTTCTTCTTCTACTTCACTTCCGGATGAATGACTGATCACTTGTGACCAGCATATTCCTGACAAAATACTCCTCTTCAGGATCCTTCTCAAAACCTGTTTTTTAGAACATGATCTTTGTTTGCTTCTTGTATTTCTGGACATTTAAGAAGCTGTTTCAACTTCTTGTCCTAAACTTGCTACCCTCTCACTTTTTTTGGGGAGAGTGTCATTGGAAATGGACCCAATAACTGGTGCGACCTGTGACTGGGCGTTCTTCTCTGCTCTGTGAGAGGTTCTGGGTGTTGACGGGGCAGGATTTGTGACCCTGTTGCATAAGGAAGTGGATTCCGATTGGATGGTCTGCAACACTCTACCAGAAAGACGGAGGGAAAGGGAAGACAGGATCACATCCCCAGTAGATGACAGAAGAGATGCTGAAACATAGAGAAGGAAAGAAAAACAGAGGATGACAAGACAGATGCTTACGGGCATAAAAGGAAAGAATTCAAGCTTTTGCTTCCAGACAAGCAATGACTTGATGATCTCCCAGACAGACCTGAGCCGAGGTGTCCAAGGCATCTTTCATGCTGCAGCAGCGTCCTGAGGAGCTGGGGCTGCGATGCAGAGCGCGCACACTCCTCCAGAACAGCAGGGGCACTACTGAGCCACGAGACTGTCTGAATAAGACATCACAATACAAAATGGTGAGCATTGAACAAAGAAAACCGTGGCAGCAGCATTAGCACTCGCAATCAGCATTTGACAAAGCGGGGCACTAGTCAGCAAGTGCACACTTGAATACTTTAATCAGGCAATTCACTTCTTTAATTTAGAAAATTATAATCAAATATGTGTAAAGGACCATACTTGGAACTCACGCTCGAAAATCTCTCTTTTTTATTATTGAACATTAATTACATGATATATAAAGCATTACAAAATTTATAAAAAGTTCACAAGTAAAAAAAAATTATATTAAAGGCAGGGTAGGTAAAAAATGTATAAACAACTTTCTTCCAAATTTGTTTAAACTTTCTATATATATCAATGCATAATTAAAATGTAAGTACTCTGATAAAAAGAGTATAAAAATCGAGTGACTCTAGACCGTTTAATCTGTATTAAACACAGCTCATTATTTCCATTCGGGACGAAACATAGGATTGGCTTAGGTGACTGTCACTCTCTCGCAACCATGGCAACCACCCTTTTGCCACACATGACCTGCCCACTTGCGCACGCACGTTTGATTTGAGGAATTCAAGAGGCACGGATCCTAGGAATACCAAAACAATGGCAGAGAAACATCAAGCAAAATTCACAATACCGGCCTATGCAGTTAGTGAAGGCAAACCAGGCAAAAAAAGGAAGACAGTAACAGTACAAGAAAAGGCAATGAACAAAAAGTCTTTGGATAAACAAAGAAATAAAACGTGAGTTAATATCGGCGTGGCTTTCCAGCGATGGCGAGAACTGAGGGAACTCAAGGGGCTGAAAAGTGACTCCTTGATGGCTTTATTTCTGCTGGACAGGTAAGTCTTTCTTTTTGTATTTTGATCATACATATTTTTTTGTTTATTTTTTCATGAAGCATGTGTCATTAGCACACGTAGCTGCGTAATATAACATTACTTAGCGAGCCTTAGTAGAGACGATAAATAATCCAGCCCAGAAAGGAGGGGGTGGAGTGATTGGAAATAATGAGCTGTCTTTAAAACAGTCGTGAGAGGTCTACAGACACTCGATTTTTATACTTTCTTTTTCAGAGTACCTACATTTTAATTATGTATTGATATATAAATAAAGTTTAAACAAATTTGGAAAAAAAGTTTTATACATTTTTTACCTACCCTGCCTTTAAGGCAGTGTGCCAGAAAGTGTTTCAAACTTTCTAAATATTTTAGACAATTTTACCAACAATAAAACGTATAATTAAAAAAGAAAAAAAAGAAAAAAGTAAACAATATTCGCATGTGACCCCCCCCCCCCCCTTACTATTATGCCATGACAGCACCAAAGGTTAATTTCATGGCATGAACAGAGTATCTTAAATTACAAACACAAACAACAACAACTACAACATACTCTAACAGCAATGGAAGAAAAAAAATTCTGATATACATAAAACCAAAAAAAAAGGGTTTTGTTCTGAACCTTATAATGAATTATACCTGAGCAAGATCTGGAATTGGTAATAGTTTATCCAGTCGAATTAGAAACTCCAACAATAATTTCTCTAGATTGGCCACATAGTTTCCTCCATAGTGAAGATGGAATTCCTCCTGGAGTTAAAGACAAAACTATGTTTGTGTACATGAATAAAAGTTTGCATTAATTGAAGATTTCTAGGCTTTTACCAACCAGTGACAGATAATTTAGAAACGCCTTCTGTCACTGACAGACAAATTATAAAAAATGATATAAATGAAAAAAAAAAGTTTAAAGCACTCTCATGAAAACATATCAGGTGAAAGATGTCAATGAGTATTTGTGGAGCAGTTCTCAGAGTTTTTGTGTGTGTTTGTTTTACCTTGAAAAACAGTTTTCTGGCTGCTGCATTCTTCAAGAGAGAGTACACCAGGGTCTGAAAATTGCGTTTAGCTTCTTCCACCTTTTGATCCTTCACCTGAGGATAAAGAAAGGTGCAGTACTTGTTGTCGCATGTAACTCTTGTGAAATTATATCCAAGAACACTATTTAACTTCTAAAGAAGCTAGATGAGAATAAAACTGGAAAACATGATGAGACAAACAAGACACTGCACCAGTGACAGGGCCAAACTCACCTTTCCGATGGGAATGGAGGATTCTAGCAGCTTGTGCAGCTCCTGGAGGACACGCTGAGCATCAGGAGGATCTGACTGACGAAGCTCTTCCAAGATCATCTTAGGTTAGCAGGATAAAAAGCAAAGAAATATCTTTACTATTCACAGACTAAAAACCTTAGAAAACAACAAAGTTTCAATATATGACGGAGACTACTTCACTGAACCACATGTAGCTTAAACAGTAATGGACAATGTACAGTGCATGTGTACATAACTGAGAATAACAAAGATGGCAGCGTAAAAAAAAGTACATGCTACTGGTGTTTTTTCATATGTGATGCAGGCAGTACTTTTCAGTAATCTCACCAGTGCCCGCAAACCAATTGTCAGCCTGGCCTGATGTCTGTAATAGAGCAGGCCCGGGACAGTCTCACAAAGTGATGTTATGGTCTCCTCCAGTTTCCCATAATGCACTGTGTCTCTCTGCAGCATCACTTTCCACATGGCTGCGGACATCAGGCGTAAAGATGGAGCGATGAGCCGCAGTGCTGACAGGGGTAGAGGGGGGTCTGTAGAAAATAAGTAATAATCTGAAGATCCAATAATCTGAAACAATTAGAATAAGAAATCTGTACTGCAACTCATTGATTTATTATCATCATGTTATCGTATATATATATATATATATATATATATATATATATATATATATATATATATATATATATATATATATATATAAAGAGAGAGAGAGAAAGAGAGAGAATTATTTTATATTTCAGCATGTCAGTGCTCAAAATGTCAAGTCAACTACCCATATAGACATTAATTCTAGATATTAACTGCTCTGATATTCACTTCTTTAACTAACGTTAGATGTACGCTTCTCAGTTAACATGTTAGCTGGACTAAATCTGCATAGAAAATCCCTCACATCTAAAAACAAACGCACTACAGAGAAATGCATAACATACGATAATTCTTCTTTTAATAGATTTTTACCAACTAAGTTACACTGCACAGACCCACCTTCATTCATAGCGTTAGTCGCTGTTTTCATTGCCTCTCCGTCCAGAAAATAAACAACTCTGGTGTTCTGGGAATCGCTTAACGTTATTTGATACAACTCGAACTAGAAGTCATCCGCAAAATGTATTTTAACAACACGGTGTGTAGCTTTCTGTCCTTTGATCTATATTTACATCCAATACGCCACGTTTATAAAAACAACTGATGATTCATAAGAACGTAATAATGGTCGCGGTAGGAATACATTTCTCGCGCCAAAATGACGAAATGCTGTTTCCGGTCTGAAGTATGTAAAGAGGAGAGCTTTTTTTCTTCTTTTTTTCTTTCTTTTTTTTTAACTCATTAGGGACAAATTTCTTTCTTTTTTTTTTTAAACAATGCCTGGTTTCTTTTGCATTTTATTATGAGGTGTAGACAAAAAAAATGTTTTGGCTTTTGTTTTGACGATTTTAAGTACTGTAGAATCCCAAGGAAAAATAACTTTTACAACGTTAACCAGCCTCCCTACCTACATCATTCTACATAATTCAAACTTTGGCTCCTAAACACACAAGTGCAATCTGAGAAGAGACCTTGCCCAATGACAAAGGCAATCAGGATAAATCATCCAGCAAAGTCAAAGTCCACTTGGCTAGCATCACACAACACATTATTGTCAAAAAGATATTCTCCAACAGCTGTTACTCAGTATCACTAGTTTACCTCAAACGGTCAAACAGAGGCAAAAAGGACTGTACACAACTCAAACAGAGGTGACAGGCAGAAGACCTCAACCACAGATCATGGAAACAACAGCCTCCCTGTTCAAGTGAGTTTAGAAAATATTATTTTGTTTATTCAATACTGTTATTTACAATATGCCTATTTATCTTCTGAAGTATGCTTTGAGTAAGACAGTCAGATTTACATTTGATCGAAGTTCTTAGTAAATATACAAAAATACAAACATATTTAGTTTAATTAGTTTTATCAGTCTTTGTCCTTAGCTTTAACATTGGACTTTAACTGTTGGTCTCTCTCAGGACATTTGTTTAATTTCAATAACAGCTCTTTAGATAAGACAGAGTCTGATAACAGCCATGTGCTGTCTGTGCTTGTCCCACTTTTAAAGCAGTCATTGATTATTCTAGGAAAATCATTATTTACACATCCTCATGTTGTTCCAAACCTCCATGGGTTTCTTTCTATCATGGAATACACACACTCACAAAAAAAAAAAAAAAAAAAGATTTTGAAGAATCATCTTGGTCACTTATATCAGGTACTGTTGTTTTCAAACTTCAAAAAAGACACAAAAACGCCAAATATGTATTTTATATCATTATTCAAGTGATATTTTAGTGGTAATCTTTCCTTTTAGTGAACAGTGATCAGATCAGTCTGATTTGTCACTTTATGCGATGCTTCCAATTGTTTACCAATTTAGGCATAATTATTTTCCCCTTGAAAATGGCAAGAAGAGCTAAGGGGGACATTAAGATTTACAGGGATGTCAGTAAATATCAAATTTAGATTTTTTTCTATACAAAGCTTTCACATGGCTTCATAAGACTTGACATTTAGTATATACAGTAAGCCATATGAACCAAGACCAACAATACAATTCTTCAAAATCCTTCCAAGGAAGAAAGTCATACAACATGAGGGTAAGTAAATAATTAAGCATTATCGTGCTAACTTTTCCTTTAAGTGGACTTTTCTACATTGACTCTTGACAAAACCACCATTTTTTGTACTCTATTTTGTCTTTGACGTTTTGCCTCCCCCCTCATTGCCCTCGGCTCTTTCTCTCAGGTCAGTGTCCCGGCGGGTATGGTCGCCCCCTCAGCGTCCATTCAGAGTCTGTTCCTGGAACAGAGAGGTCAAAAAAGGAGTCACTGCTGGAACTCTAGAGGAGCTCAAAGAGAAGGTAGGAAATAAACATCATTCAACTGGAAGTTTTGTCGCTTACCTAAAAGGGCTTTTTAATGTAGACACATTGGTTAAGCTCACCTCTAGGGCTTTGCAGTGGTTTTTTCTGTGTGTAGCGCCCCCTGCCCTATGTTAAACAGAAACTCAACCAGTTTTCTAGACATCCTACAATGTCCAGGATATCTGAGAACTTTTACAGACATTGATCATAAACATTTTTGGTGCATTTAAACATTGTGGGGCATTTTGTACTGTGATTCTTACCACAGGCAGCCCAGGCTCTCTTGATATCTACTGAGCTGACTTTGGTGTGTGAAGAGGATGGGACAGAGGTTGACTCAGAAGAGTTCCTCTTAGCCCTGCCAGACAACATCGTTTTCATGGCCTTGACAACTGGAGAAATCTGGAAACCTCACCCTGTATGTGTATTTGTTTTTTTTCATGCAGAATGTTTTTTTCCATCTTGATTATACCGCTTATCTGACTGACTTCTTTAACATTAGAAAGGTGGTAGTATGCATCACATGTATACTTATCACACATCTTATTATGAGGCAAAAATTTTACTAAATCAAAGACTTTCTTAAGGTTTCAGTCACTTATGAATGTTGTTTCATTTGCATCATTATCTTTATTTCTTCTAACCCTCCTAGTTACGTCAAAGGGGTGGAAACAATCCAGGTGATAGTAAACCAAGGACAGGAAAAGACATTGCTCAGATCACCTTTGATCTTTACCGTACGCACCCCAAAGATGTATTCGGCTCGCTGAATGTGAAAGCCACATTCAAAGGGCTCTACTCTGTCAGTGCAGATTTCCAATGTATGGGGCCAAAGAAAGTCCTGAGGTAAACAGACTAAAGGTGGAAACTCGTAAGCACTTTAATGGTTTGTTTTACCATTTATTTGTAAAAAAAAAAATACTGAATTGTATCCTACATTACTGTTGTATCACAGGGAGGCCCTCAGAGTCATGTCCACTCTCCTCCATGCTGCTGGACACTTACTGATCTCATCTGCTGCTGTGATTCGCCGTATCATCCAAGGGGCGGATCTTCTTCAAGCCCAGCATGACAAACCTATCAAGTATTGGGAATAACTGGAGAAACTTGGAATTTATAGGACATGAATCTGAGATCACGAATGTAACTGAGGGATGATTTTTTTCTGGAGGGTTTTTTCTAAAATATTTCCTAGATCATTTTATATGATAACTCTACGGTTTATTTTAACATTAATGCATTAGGTATAATGAATGAACAACAATTTTGCAATATTAATTAATCTAGGTAAATGTTAATTTATACACCACACTTGGTGGTAATTTATTCCTCTGATGGTAAGCTGAATTTTTAGCAGCCATGAATTCAGTCTGCAATATGACACAAGTGATCCCAATATTTCTTATTAATGGGAATCACGAATGGAGGTTCAGAAGAGCAGCATTTATTTGTTAGTTGATACCTAATGCATTAAATTGTTAATGATTTTTATTGTAAATTGTACTTTGTTGGTTTAATGATAAATTGCTCCAGGAAAATGCTTGTTTCTATGAAAACTGCTCTTTAGGAGTGATTTTTTTTTTATTCTTAGTCTAGGACCACCCAGTGTTACTTCTGTGTTTGACCTTGTTTATAAATGTTTATTTCAACTTTACCATTCAATATTTTTATGTTATAGACTGTATAATTTCATCTTCCTCATTTTGTAAGTCGCTTTGGATAAAAGCATAAGCTAAATGATTAAATGTAAATATTATGTAAATACAAAATTGTCATTATAGTGAATGTTTAGAAAAAGGAAAGATTAAATATTAAAATGTTTTAAGATCAATTTATTAAGTAAAACCAAACTGGTACAAAAAGCTTCAGCACAAAAAAGGTAAGTCTCTCTAGCCAGCTTACTCAATGCATAGACTAACAAACTCCATATAGTGACTACTCAAGATTTTAATTAGTCTACAAATTATATTATTAATAATAAAATCACAAGTAATGAAATTGATGGGGGTTGTGTTGGAGGAAATAAAGCACATAAATTATGTAGTATTATGTCAGCACTATGTTTCTGTCAAAGAAACATTTCTGTAGCACACTGGATCTAAAAGTTTGCAGTTATGTTTATAACCTTAAATACAATTGACTTTTGTAAAAGCAAAAATCTACATATCTAAGCTCGAAGTGCAACTTAAACATGAAAATGGCAACACGCATGCATTCACTCTGTTGAGTCACACTGAACAGACCTCTGATAAAACAAGCGACATAACAAAATGCATTGTACAGTCATTCAGTGCCTTGTCATATACAATTTAGTTTCAGTTACTTTAAAAGGTAGATATTCTAATACTAAATATTTTAGATTCAAGTAAGATGCTTAGTTTTGGAGTTACATATTGCATAACAATGTTGTGAGAGGTTCTACAAGACCCTGGATCATAGCATTAATCTGAAATGGAAATATCCAGACAGGTTAAAGGAGGGAAAAAAAGGTTTTGTGTAACATCTTTGGCAGTGATGTGGAATTCAGTTTCCATTTATCTGCACAGCTACAAATGCCATCTCAAACTGACTTTGCTTCTGAGGTCAGAGTTCACCCTCAGGCAAAACTGGGGTACTTTCCCTAAAAAGTTCATTCCATGTTGCGGCTTTGCCCCCTCCACCTTGGTTAATTAATGTAGAATCACCCAAACTCAACCCAGAGCCTACCTTCTCAAATGAGACTTTCCCCCTTGAATAATTCCCACCCCTTTTCTGCTGTTCCATTATAACTTCAATGATACGTTCCCTCTCCTCTGAGGTCATCCAGCGCATCTGATTGTGTTTAATATGATAACGCGTGTCTCCGTACCACTGGATAATCTCTGTCCGCGTCAAACCAGTCTTCTTCTGGAGTATCAGGTAATCGTCGCTTGTGGGCCACTGGCAGCGTAGGAAGTTCTGCCGCAACATTTCCAACTGTTCCCTCGTCTTCTTACGAAGTCGCACGTTCGGTTCTACCCGGCCACGGAGGAATGATGGAGAAGGCGAAGGAGAGGGAGAGACGTCTGCAGAATATTGTTGAACGGAAGCACTGCCGTTATCAAACTCACCTTCATCACTTACTTCCTCCTTGGTTTCAATTGATTGGCCTACTGGTCCCTCATCGTCAGCCAAATCTACATCAACCTCAAACCCTGCCCCTGTGTCGTCAGCCTCGTCGTTGTTGTAAAAATCAGCACTAGGTAGAACATCGTTCTCCTGCTCAGTGTGAGAGTTCTGTTGCACCAGCTGGGAAGACCGATTTTGGCTTGCAAGCTTGACTAGCCATGCCCTTCCGTTCTTGCGAAGCTGGTAACGGCTGTCTGCGAACCATTTGCGAATTTCTCGCCGATTTAGTCCAGTCATTTTCTGGAGCCGCTGAACTTCGCCGTCAGAGGGCCAAGACTTCTGTACAAAACTGCGGCGCAGGGCCATCAGCTGTGCTTTCGTTTTTTTCCCTGGTAAGCAGGGTATAGACTGTGAAAGCTCAGGAAACTCGGGGTACGACATTGCAGTGTGTTGGACGTTCGATGTTGGACGGCCATAGGAATCGCGCAGTTGGACTCCAGTATTGTGAGGCGTTAGGTTTCTACTATCATTTTGGAATTGAAGATTAACTTGAGGAACTTGGGATGCAGGTCCATGACCGTTTTTGTACACAACATTAGCACTGTGCAACTGCTGCTCAAAGTTATTGGATTGCGAAGTATTATTCTGGCTAAAATGCAAGCGGTTTTGGTCATTGGTTATGTGCTGAGGAACAGTTCGGCTGGGTTTAGGCATCTGGTCTCTCTGACCTACATGGGCATTTGCCGCAGACGGTGGTATAAAAACCTGTTTAGATTCATCACGTCTTACACAATCCTCCTCGTCGTTTATTTCCACACACTCCTCGGCAACCGCTCCTTTCTGAATGTGCCACAGCTTGCGCCGCGTCTCTTGGATGTCGTCGTCAGCCCAGCTGATCCCATAACGTACCCGCTGCATCATGAACCAGGCTTTAACACGCTCCGGCGGTAATGCACACTTTCGAGCTAGAGCGCTTGCCTCCTGCGATGTGGGGTAAGGGAATGCATTAAATGCTTCTACAAGATCTGACATGGCATCCAGCTCGTGGACCTGCTCCGCGCGCACCCAGATAAGCTTTAACCCATCGGATACCAATGGAAGACAAACCAGGTTAGTCTGGTTGTGGGTCGCTGTGCCAGAGGAGACCGTTTGCCTCTTTTGGCAGGACTCCTTAGACCCTGAAGAGCAGGGTGACTTCTCCTGGGGTAACTCGGGGGATGAGATCTGTGATTCTTCAGGAGCAGGTGAGTCGTCCATCTTCTCTTCCTGTTCTTTGGGATCCATGGAGGATGAGGTCTCATTTGAGTCCTCGGGAGTCTGAAGAGAAGCAGATTCTGTTCCCTCAATGGTGACTGGCTGAAAGGAATGAGATCAAGAAATATGAATACAAATGTTACTTTTGGAGAACCTCCAAATGTACAAAAAGTTAACTGGTTATTTGTGAGCAATTAATGACCTAATCACATATGCATAACAGGGGAGAAAGACGATTGCGATTTCTGCCTACTTTAAAACTAGACAAAGATATGTGAGAGTGTGCTATATTATAAATATTGACATCTAAAGAGCAGGCAATGTGCAGTTTGTGTGGTAATTTCCTATGAGTTTTAATCATTTCAATTTGAGTCAAATAAGGTATGTTACTGTTACTGAAAACATGTTAAAGTCACAAACAGTCAAAATTTAAATGCTGTTGTGTGTAAGCTGCTAAAATTGAACATTATATATATATATATATATTTGTGTGTGTGTGTTTATATTATATATATATATATATATATATATATATATATATATATATAATATATATATATATATAAAATTTCCTAAAATTCAAGGTCACTGCTTATTCCTAGTTGAAGTTATCCTAACACGAGTAGAAGGGCAGTTTTTTTAAGCACATTTCTAAAGCATAGTATAATTTTTTTTTTATTAGATATTTGAAAAATAACTATGATCAAAATTAGAGTGCACTTACAGATACCTCATACGCCACATCCACACGAAGCCAGAGCTTTCCCTATCCAATCTTTTTTTTCCTTGTTCTCGTCTCAAAAAATGTTTCCGTACATATGAAACCAACTTAAAACTATGTAGTATACATGCCAGAGCGGCGCTATAATTATGCAACAGAGATACACTTAAAACGGTAAGAAGATTTGGAGCATGCACATAAACCTTGCACGTTGTATACAAACATTTTTGCTAAAGTAAAGCGAATAGGCTCAGTTGTTTCTGTAGCATGAACACAAGCATGTAGTCCGCAGACCAAGAGGTAGGGTGATGACATCATCGTTTCACATAATATACGGCCTGGGTGTACACATGAAAATGCAAGGGAGTTATTTTCAGATTTATTCACTATGGCAGAAGAAAGTGTCATGGTTTGGGGGAAGTTTTCTGCAGCAGGAGTTGGGCCTCTTATAAAGCTACATGGCAGGGTGAATGCAAATGTTTAGCAGAACGTCCTTCAGCCACATGTATTTATTTCCCTGTAAGCATCTCCCAATCAGCCTGAAATTTCCATGCAAGACAATGACCCGGCACATTGCTAAATGGGTAAAGCTGTAGTGTGAGAAACTAGTGATGTCCTGCTGCCTGAGATGTGTTTTGGTCACTCAAAGCAGGGGCCTCTACACTTCCTACTACTTTCTGACAGCTGTAACCCTCCAAAACATCAGTGGTTACTGATTTCTAATTTTGATCTCTGTAATTTCCACAAAATAAAGTTTTTTCCTGATCAGCCTTGGTTATGTCAAACATGTTAGTGGAACAGAGGTATACCTACAGCTACGGGGGAGTCGTGGCCAAGTGGTTGGAGAGTTTGACTCCTATCCCTAAGGTTGTGGGTTCGGGTATCGGGCGAGTTTGGGGCCCTTGAGCAAGGCACCGAACCCCAACTGCTCCCCCGGCACCGCAGCATAAATGGCTGCCCACTGCTCCGGGTGTGTGCACTTTGGATGGGTTAAATGCAGAGCACAAATTCTGAGTATGGGTCACTTTCACTAATATTCCTTCATATTTTGAGCGACGAAGATTTAAATAAAAAATCTTGTTCTAACATCTCCACTGTATGTATATATAAACTGCTAATTCTGTTCCAGGTTTTACAGCTATAAATTGAACAGCTCAAAAATGCCTTTCTTTTGCCAGAAACAATAATCAATCACAGTACAATAGTTAAGGTTACCTAAATATCCGATACACATTAGCACTTTAATATGTAAACTTAAAACCCATAGGAGAGATGGGGCTATTGCATTTACCAAGTATAAATAATTTATAATAAACACTAACATTCCATTTAAAAAAAAGGAACTGGGTCAGGTCTATATTTTTGGACAGTAATGTTGATCCAGGAACATGTCTTACATGGCAAAATCATGGCGACCCAAACTCATGCACATCGTTAAATACTGACAAGAAAACAACATTTTACTTACTTTATCCTTAACAGTGCTCTTTTCCAGGTCACCATTCAAGCATTCCAAATCATCCTCTGGCGCATCACCGCACGCGCTCCTCGCCGAGTCAGAGAGACTGGTGACCGGATGAGCTGCGTGCAGGTGCTGACTGAGACATTTCACGTCTCGCGCTTTATAACTACAAATCCGGCACTCGTATGCATCCTTAACCGTCTTCTCCCCGGCATCTCCTCCAGGCTTTTCCGCTGAGTCTGGAGGTGAAGATAGCGTACTTGTGCTCTCGAGCTGCGGAGCTGCACAATGCTCCATGGCAACCTATGCACGAGCGAGCCAAGACGCAATTCATACAAGCGAACACACACTAGACAGCTAAAATCCTCCCGCAACAAAGTCGGTGTGCAATACCCCCAAGGATGCAACTTGTTTTATTTTGAATAAAACAATCGTACACGGACTCAACATGCAAGAGTTGAAGGCTGAATCCTAGTTTATGGCCACACTGGTCTGAATATGGAACAAAGGCTGGCTAGCCAGCGAGCTAGCACAGGAGCTTTGGTGCTGCCTTCACAGATGCATAAAAACTATAAAACAAAAATAATAATTAGGCAGCTCAAATGCAAACCGGTTTATTTATTGTTTTTCTAATGTAGTTACTTAAGAAATAAGGAAATTAAAAGAAGCGTCATTCCCTGCTGATCGCACTCGCCTTCGGGTCGCACCACGGTAGCCCAGAAAGTAGCCTTGAGGTTTGGTTTGTCGCATCCTCCCAGCGTGAAGCCAGAGAGGCTTCAAAATAAAAGTTCATTGACAGCCGCTCTCTTTTCTGTTTTTGCGATGGTAAAATAGCTTTGCATTAACCAAACACTAGTAACTGTATATAAACATACACATTTGCACACATACAGAGACGAATAAATAATAATAATAATAATTAATTAAATTAATTTTAAATATAAATAATAAAGAACAGGTTATATCTACATTATACTGTACATTATCATACATATGCACACACACACACACACACACACACACACACACACATATATATATATATATATATATATATATATATATATATATATATATATATATATATATATACATACATACATAAGTATACACAGACACGTATATATATATATATATATATATATATATATATATATATATATATATATATATATATATATATATATATATATATACGTGTGTGTGTATACATATGTATGTATGAAAAATGTATAACTTGATTCTAAATATGCATATTTAAAATATCAATATTTTAGATTTTCTTCTTTGTCATTTAACTTTTTATTTGCTGTTTTACACTATGGAATTTACTCCACATTGACATGTTGGTTGCCAATTATGATAACTTTTTGTATTTTTAAAGGGAAAATTGCAAACTGATTTTTATCTAGGGCAAAAATAAAACATTAAAACCATTTTAAAAAAATCACAGAAATAAAATATAAAAGCATGGTAAGAAGTTCTCAAGACAGTTTTAATGTGAACTTTATATCACAAAATCATCACACAAAAAATCATCCCATGGGACATGAAAGTTCAAGTTAAAAGTTTTTATTGGTAATAGTGCACATTTTGTGCAGTATTCATAATCTTTATTTAATATTTAAACAAAAATTTAATATTGCATTGCATGCAGTTCTACTGCTTTTATTTATAAATAAATTGAAATTCATATCACACATATCTGTATGGTCCTAAAGATGATCTGAAGCACAGGTTACTATGGAGGGAGGTAACGTGAGATAACGTGACAATAAAGACATTCATAATATTACAAAAAAAATTATGTGACACTGAAGACTGGAATAATGGCTGCTGAACATTCAGCAGGAATAAATTTTATTTCAAAATATATTAAAATAACATTAATTTTTTTATATAAAAAGATTCACAATATTACAGCTTAACTATATTTTTGTGTAAATAAATAAATAAAAGTATAAGAGACTTCTTTCTAAAACATTAAAAAATTGTATCAACCCCAAACTTTTGAATGGTCCTGTATATAAAGGGAAAACACATTCTGTAAGAAAATACAAGAAAAACAGGAGGTTGTATTAAAACATAATGCCTTAATGTTTCTCAGTCCTGAAAAATCATTGAGGTATATGAGAAATATCATCCTCTTTCTGGTGTATGTTTGTGTTCCAGGTGTCTGGGTGTGTTTCTTGGCTTGTGCCCAGAGTACAGCTTGGTTCTGGAGGATGAACTGGGTGTATGTGGGTGAGCTGAGGGTATTCTGGATGTTTGCTCCTTTGCCAAACAATGTCAGGCCAACCGGCGACCTGCTATGAAGGACAAATATCCTTCCCACCCCATGGAGCAAGTGGACATAGTGCAACAAAGGGAAGCGTTAAAGCTAAAACCACAGCCACACTTTAGACACACATTATATGTGTAATAATTAAGATTATTGAAATTGTTAATAATTGTAAGAATAAAAAGTCAACAGACGTGAACGATATTGATATGGTTTTAATTAAGGATATCATTGGTGCAATTGTTAAACTGTTAACTCATATTTATAATTTGTCTTTCAAAACAGGTGTATTCCCAAGCAAAATGAAAATTGCTAAAATCATTCCACTATATAAATCTGGAGAGAGAAATAAATTCACAAATTATAGGCCATTGTCTTTACTCTCTCAGTTCTCCAAAATATTAGAAAAATTGTATGTAATTAGATTGGATAATTTTATTGATGAATTATTGGTTGATAGGCAGTATGGATTCAGGTCAAACAGATCTACATCAATGGCAAATATGGAGTTAATTGAAGACATTACCAGTGCTATAGATAACAAACAATATGCAGTGGGAGTATTTATTGATTTAAAAAAATCTTAGTTTGTTAATCAATAAATTGGAAAAGTATGGTATCAGAGGAATTGCATTAGATTGGATGAAAAGTTACATAAGTAACAGACTACAATTTGTTCAAATGGGGGAGTACAGATCGGATTGCTTGGGTATCACCTGTGGAGTACCACAGGGGTCAATATTGGGTCCAAAATTATTTATTATGTACATAAATGACATATGTAGGGTGACTAACCGCTTAAAATTTGTGATTTTTGCTGATGATACTAATATTTTCTGTTCAGGGGAAAATATGAGGCAGCTTTTGGAGGGGGTCACATCAGAAATTAATAAATTAAAAATATGGTTTGACTTAAATAAATTATCGTTAAATCTAGATAAAACCAAATTTATGCTGTTTGGTAATCGTAAAACCGACACACAAGTAAAAGTTATGATTAATAATATTAAAATAGAAAGAGTCTATGAAAACAAATTTTTGGGTGTGATTCTTGATCATAAAATTTGTTGGAAACCACATATCAAATACGTTAGAACAAAAGTAGTGCAGAGTATTGGAGTAATGGGGAAAGCAAGGCATGTATTGAGTAAAAAAGCACTTTTTATTTTGTATTGTTCACTTGTGTTGCCTTATTTAAATTATTGTGTTGAAGTATGGGGTAACACCTACAAAACCACCTCACAAACATAAAGCACATTACAAAAAAGAGCAATTAGAATAGTAAACAAGGTAGGATATCATGAGCATACTAATTTACTATATTTAAAATTGCACACTTTAAAGTTTAAAGATCTCGTTAAACTTAAGACCGCTCAATTTATCTATAAAGCAATAAATAAACAGTTGCCTGGAAACATACAACAGTTATTTACAGATAGGGTTGGGGGTTATAACTTGAGAGGGGATTTAAATTTGAGTCAACATAGGACTCAGACAAAACTCAAAAGTATGTGTGTTTTTTTTTTTTGTGGGGTGCTTCTGTGGAATGGTCTGAGCTGTTCAATCAAACAGTGTTAATATGTTGCAATTTAAAACAAGGTCCAAAAGTTTTATGCTTGATAAGTATAGAAATGGAGAGGGTGAATGATAATTAATTATGGTGGGAAAGAATGCTTGATAATGGTTTTTGTACATGCTTTTTTCTTCATCTTAATATTAAGATAACGCATTATTTTAATTTAGTATTTTTTTGTTGTTGTATTATTTAAAATGTTATGTTGATTTTTCTTGTTCGATTGTGAATTGGTTTGGGTAGTTACTGGGGGTAGGTCTTGATAAGCCTAGGGCTTCTACCTATCCCTTTTCGAACAGGTTGATTATTATGTTATTTATTTTTGTTTATTTATATCGATATTTCTTACGAATTGCTGTCATTTTTATTTTTATTATCATTTTATGAATTGTTCGAAATAAAGATTTAATTCAATTCAATTCAATTCCACAGTACTTTTAAAATGGTGCAATAGTAACATCTAATCCTGACATTGCTTGAATTGCACATTCTCCTCCAAACACCAAGGGGGCGCTGCTGTATTTTCATGAAGAATAGGACTATCCATACTCCTTGCTGTATCATTTCCCATCTCAGCTCATCTCAGATTTGGTGAAGTCAGAGAATGTCTAATATGGCGAGAAGTTTCACTCTCACTACACTTCCGGCTTCTGAACTGGTTGCAGTTCCATATGAGGGCGCTCACAGGACGAGTGCAGAATGAATGGAGGTCAATGACGGTATACCCCTCAAAATCCACTTTTCTCAGGATATAATTTTTTGTCTAGTAATTTGAATGTTGTATTCAAAAGGAGATGCAAAGAAATTACACATTGCTGGGTGTTAGATTTTTTAGAGTCACTTATTTGCTTTAAAAAGTATTTTAAAATGTCAATGATGTCATACACATCGTACGACCTGAGATACTGCTTTATGGCAATCCTTCAGTCACTTTGGTGCTTTCAGAGAATGTCTATGGTGCTTTCAAGAGCAGTTGAAAAATTAATTATACATACAATTTGTATGTAGCAATCGAGTAAGGGAAGAGTCCCCCTCCCAACAACACGTATCGTTACGATCTGTGGTAGCCCGCGCAACCTGGCCGATTTTGGACATTAGCCAACTTGGCATTTGGCCAACTTTCCATCCCACATGAACCACCATAAATACAGGTAGGCTTTGACAATTAACACAGTCCACATGGGTTACCTTTTTGCATCCTTGGGAAATGAGAAATAGGACAACCCTTGCCCACTATTAGAACAATTTATCATTGCACACCTGCGAGGCATTTTTTTCCTTTTTCAATTTTTATTGATATTTAGCACTATTGAGCGTGACATTTGTTTGTGTTTTTTTTTAAGGTGGCAATACCATATGTGTCCGGTATTTCTTAACACAAGAATAACACAACAAGTACTCAAATTCAATTTATTTTCCGTTTAAATTTCACAGTACATACATAACAATAGGCAGATAAAAGTGCCAGCAACCAAAAAAAAGTTGCTGCATTGAAAAGAAAAACTTTGGCGAAAAAGTCCGCCTTAACATTCTGATCCCGCTGATTCTGATTCGGATGCCATCAAGCGGTATCTCTGGTCGTAATCAGTCCTTCACTGACCAATCAGCGTTCATTAGCAGAATGCTAGCGTGTTATGGGCAACAACAACTCAACCTGTCAGAAATCGAAAGGACATAAGTACTCGTTCATTCAACTTTCGACCTATAACCCATGTTGAACTTGCAAAACCTACAATCAGATCTGAGATTTCTCAACGGCAATCGGGTGAAAGGGACAAATTTAGCCGTCTAGCCCCATAGACTCCCATTCATTTTGCACTCATGGCGATCGCCCCCAGTGGAACTCTGGTGGAACTGCAACCAAAATTCGGTACAATAGGACTTAATAGGGAGTGGGAAGGCTCTCCATAGACGGGCTCTGGTGAAGAGTTCTATTCGTAAAAATACAATTTAAAATGAAATGCATTTGCATGCCAAAATCAAATCCAAGATCAGATAAAAAAAATATTTTACTATGATGATCTGCAATTTTAGAAGGCTCTTTAAGCATTTTCATTTAGGAGAATAACATAAAATTGCCTTTGGACTGATTTGTTTTAGTGTTAAAATATTTTGTTTATAAATATTTTATTTATATAGCACAAGCCACAGTAAAAATTTTAAAAATACATATTACAAAACAAACGATGACGTTGGACAACAGGATGGGGCTTCAGTGAAATGTAGGTATACTCTATGTGTTTACCCTGAGAGTAGACTATCAGAGATTGTCTGTAGGCATTTTCTGTGATTATTTTATCATTTCCTGACATTTAGTCACATTGGACTTGGTATAAACTGGTCTTTTGGCTTCCTGGCTAAAGCTGAAGTTGTGACAAAACATTAGGGACAAAATGAGAATTTAATCAGTATTCAGTTTGCTTTCTTACTGCACCATGCATGTGGAGCTTTTATTGGTTCACATAAACCTTTGGCTCTGCTCTTGGGGATAATAAAACTTGCTCTTTTTATTGAGAGTGTCTGTGTTGCAGCTACTTCTGGAGCAAAAAGCACAATATTTCTCTTTTGTATTCAATACACACACTCACGCTATGGACAGACTCACAAATCAGAATCCTGAATATTGTCATGTAATAGCTCCTCCAGTGGGCTGAAGGGGCCCGGACCTTCACTAGGCCTCCTATATGATTAATGAATCATGGTGCATCTCGCAAGCCTTTTTATAGCTCTTTCTTGGAATGAACTCTCTTTTTCTCAAACATACTGACAAATCTTCTGAGAGGCTAAATTACTGTTAGCTCTAGCTTACACACACACACACACACACACACACACACAATTGTATGCAGGTCTGTCCACACATTTAAACAATATGCCTTCTGATATTTAACCAGTAGCCTTTTTAAATTGCCATGGCAATCATAAAAGAAACATAATAAATGAAATCTGCTTTGCTATTGTTTGAGACTATTTCATTAATTTGAGATTGTTTGCTATAGTTTTTGTATGTTTATGGTAAAAGACATTTGATTTTGAATGCTTTACTTTTCATACATTTTAGAGCACTTTCACTATTTTTGCAGGTTTTCATGTTGGAATAGTAATATGTACATCGAAAGATCTCAGCTTTTTAATATTTAATGTTAAATAGATTGTATTTAATGTTTTTAATGATTATGGTACAGTACAACTGCAGTTTTTGTAATAAGGGAATAAAATGTGTTTACAGCATCAATAAAAGTTTCCTTTCTCATTCTTGGTCTCCTTTTTGTTTATGTTCCGTAAGCATTTACATTAAATTAATTTCACTGCTTTAGTAATTTCTGATATACACAATTTATGAGACCTCTATACATCAGTTGCATTCGTACTGCCCACAGACCATTGCTTGTATGAGCACAATTTCTGCTCTGGTGAGGTTACTTTTTCAGTAGGGATTCTGTATTCTTTCAGGATTTTCCACTCTGAGCAACTGCATCAGAGTGCCTGTTGCAGCCCAACTGCTTGCTGGGAGACGCTCCTGCACAGATGAGAGGGAAACAAACAAAAACTGTCCGAATACAGAGATGAAACCCAGAGGGTGTGCTAGACAGCGAGAGAGATATAGTGTGTGTGTCTACTCATAACTCCTAGCAGGTTGCTCAAGGCGATGTCTGTGTAAGCTGAAAGCAAGGCTGCAGAGAGAAAAAATAACCCTACAAAAGACCTGTGTCTGTGCATTACTCACTGCTTGCAATAAATAAGAGATGTGCTCAGGGTTTTTTGAATGGGAGTTTGGTTAAATCCCCTAAAATAATGTTTGTGCCCTGTTGTAAAAAGAACTGCATATCCTGGTTAGGTATGTTATGGTATGGTATGTTTGGGATGCTGGTTTAAGTTGGTCCTTAACTGGTCATGTGCTGGTCCTAAACTGGTCCGACCAGCTAAGGACCAGCATAAACCAGCAAAGGACCAGCATAAACCAGCATCCCAGCTCCAAAACATACCTAACCAGTATATGTTGTTTTTTTTCAACAGATTCATACAAGCTCAAGATACTTTCACATTGTATTCTACAACATAAAACACACCAGTTACACCCCACTCATGATATTTTTAACTGTTAAGTCTCTTAAAAAAGACGGTTGCTAACAAGTTGCTAAATGGGACTACAGTAAATACATTATATGCCATCACGCCGAACAGCTTACCAATTTACAGTATTTTCCAATCGTAGTGTATAATTCATAGTACAATTAATTGTAGAGTAACCAATTAATAGTTTCACACATTTTATATTGTTGTTCGAAAATTTTTTATTTTTTAATTTTTTTTTTTTATCTTTTTTTTCGAGTTTGTAGTTCTGAACCAAGTCATTTGTCAAAGCGCAATGTATTGTGGGTAATTTTAGCCATCAGAGTGTGCATGGATCCACACTTCAAAATCGACCTGAAATAGTAGACCATCTTCAGATTAAGTGATCTTAAACAGATCTTGTTGACGTACGTGTGCTATCTGGTTATTTTTGTAGCCCAAACCCAGAAACAAGTTCGCCTTTTAGCACTTCCTGCTTCATTGTACTTTTTTTTTTTAATGGGTTTTTGGCTAAATGCCTGAAAAAAAGGTCTGAATTTATTTTTCATATGTTCTGTGACATAAAATACATCAGTTATACCATTTTTAAGCTTTTATATCCCTAAAAAAAGACTTTGCTAACAAATGTCTAAATGGGACTACAGAGGTTGCCTTGGACTTTTATAATTACACTTTTGCTAACTATTCCTACTCAATCTTTCAGGGATTGTTTTAAAATAAAGACCGAAAGAGTTAATGGTGGTGATCTTGAAGCCCTGGGACCATGGTGTAGTTTGTTTATAGCCTATGTTTAAGTTTTTACTTCTTGTGATTGTATTTAGACCTCAAATTCATAAAAGATGTGCTCATTTGAGAAGAGTATCATGATCAACAAAACATGTAAGTGATTACACACTAAATTTCCGATCAGGCATTTAGGAAGGGGGACTAAGGTTTGTCTGGTTAGCTTCAGCAGTTAACCCCTGCTGGTAGAGCTATGGTCTACTGCACTATTATGCTAGCAAAATCCATGGCTCTGGTGATCGGCTAAAACTAGTTTGTCTCTGAAACAGAGTGGCCAGTGAGTGACTATGACAGCATCACATTCTCCATGACTGCATGTGCTGTCTGAGCAACTGCCATTGAGATTAATATGAATAGGAATGCTACCGGATAGCTCTCTTCAGGTATTTTGACTTCCTTACCATGGTTGTGTTCAGACTGAAATACTAGCATACTGCTAACTCTGTATTGCATGGGCCGTGTTGCCTATTTTATGTGAACCTGTAAGTAATGTGCAGCAATAAAGGTTTCAAACTGTATTACATTTCATTGCATTAAGAAGGTATTATATGTCTTATATGATGTACTGGTATTTTGTAAAATAATTTTTGCTGGTGTACACAAATGTATTTAAGTGGTTCTTGATTGTAGTTCTGATAGTGAACTGAAGGTGGCAATGTATATTCATTACTGAATATAGTTTTTAGTCTACAGTAGCTGCCCTCATGTTCCTGTCCAAGCCTTCAGACTTCACTAACCCCCCACCCTTCCCTAGAGCTTTCTTGTAATGTAGCAAGTCTTCTTTCTCTCTATTTCTCTTTGCATTTTTTCAGAGCATGAATCTATTTGATAAAACTCAAGAAACACGCCTTTTACGGTATATGATATTTTTTTATTTGCATGGCCGCATGCTCACATTTGATAACTTCTTTGCCTTATTAAGCAGGCAGGGCTTTGAAATTAATATTATTCAGCAATATTATTTTGGAAAAATAAATTTGCTTATGTATGTCATGAGCATTTTTTGCACCCTTTTCCATTTTGATATGGTTTTTCTGTCTGGATCCACATACTGAACAAGCAAATTTCACCCGATTCTCACTGACAGAAGATTAAAATGCATACATGTCATTCAGCAGTTAACCTTCAAAAATAAAGCCGTGTTCACCTTCCCCTCAATTTACCCTGTGTTTTATTTGAACAGCAGCATTCAGAACATGGATTGGCTCTCAAGAGCTCTTGCTCTCTCAGATGATACATGGAATGCCACATTTACCATTCGTTTTTCCTGCCCATAGTGCAGCTATACAGAACTGGCTCCTTTCAATAAATGAGGTATAGACTGGATCATTCATTTGCTAAAGCATTTTTTTTGTTTTGTTTTTGTGAATTCTATCTATCTATCTCTCTGTCTGTTTGTCTGTCTGCCTATGGTCTAACTGAACACATTTTGTTTAATTTGGATCCTTGATCATTTAATTTAATTTGGTGTATAGTGTTATAAAGATTTGACATGAATATAGAGATGTTCAGCATATAAAATATACACAATTGTACTAACAGTACATTATTTAGCAAGGACACTTTAAATTTATCAAAAGTGACAGGAAAGACATTTATAATGTTAAAATGCTGTTCTTTTGAACTCACTATTCATAAAAGAATTCTGAAAGAACCGATATTGTTTCCACAAAAATATTCGTCAGAACAACTGTTTTCAACACTGATAATAATAAGAAATGTTTCCTGAGCAGCAAATCAAAATATTAGAATGATTTTGGAAGGATCATTCAATTCAATTCAATTCAAGTTTATTTGTATAGCGCTTTTTACAATACAAATCGATACAAAGCAACTTTACAGAAAATTATGTTTCTACAATATTTAGTAGTAGCTAGTAGTTTGTGCACGTTTGACAGGATTTTAGAAAAAGAAAAATAATAATAATAATACAAGACGTAGTCAGCTAGATGATGAACTATCAATATTATTAATTAATAGTAATTATATGATGCAGTCACACATGTAGCAATAATTGTTAGTTCTGTTTGTTGATTCAAGGTTAGCATCATCTGGGGTCCTCTGAGGGTCAGCATCATCTCTTCTCAGGTGTTCTGGATCCAGACTGGAGCGTGTGTAAATCCTAGTTACCACGGGATGATAATCCCGTGGCAAAACATAGAAACAAAATAGAGACATCATTAGCATAGCTGCTGATCCAACAAAGTAAAATTAGTTTAACCCAAGCTAAAGAATAAAAATGTAGATGCAACTACACTCGCAATTTAAGAGATACATTATTCGAATGCTTGGTGAAAGAGATGCGTTTTTAATCTAGATTTAAACAGAGAGAGTGTGTCTGAACCCCGAACATTATCAGGAAGGCTATTCCAGAGTTCGGGAGCCAAATGTGAAAAAGCTCTACCTCCTTTAGTGGACTTTGCTATCCTAGGAACTACCAAAATTCCAGCGTTTTGTGACCTTAGGGTGCGTGATGGGTTGTAGCGTGGTAGAAGGCTAGTTAGGTACGCAGGAGCTAAACCATTTAGGGCCTTATAGGTAAGTAATGATAATTTGTAACTGATACGGAACTTAATAGGTAGCCAGTGCAGAGACTGTAAAATTGGGGTAATATGATCATATTTTCTTGACCTGGTAAGGACTCTAGCTGCTGCATTTTGGACTACCTGTAGCTTGTTTATTGACGAAGCAGGACAACCACCTAGAAGTGCATTACAATAGTCCAGTCTAGAGGTCATGAATGCATGAACTAGCTTTTCTGCATCAGAAACAGATAACATGTTTCGTAGCTTGGCAATGTTTCTAAAATGGAAGAATGCAGTTTTTGTAACATTGGAAATATGATTTTCAAAAGACAAATTGCTGTCCAATATAACACCCAGATTTCTGACTGTAGAGGAAGTAACAGTACATCCGTCTAGTTGCAGATTGTAATCTACAAGATTCTGTGTGGTGTTTTTTGGTCCAATAATTAATATCTCTGTCTTATCCGAATTTAATTGGAGAAAATTATTTGTCATCCAATCTTTTACATTTTTAACACACTCTGTTAGCTTAGATAATTGGGAAGTTTCATCTGGTCTCGTTGAGATATATAGCTGAGTATCATCAGCATAACAGTGGAAGCTAATTCCGTATTTTCTAATAATATTACCAAGGGGCAACATGTATATTGAAAATAGAAGGGGACCTAGGACGGATCCTTGTGGCACTCCATATTTTACTGATGATAAATGAGATGACACCCCATTTAAGTAAACAAAATGGTAGCGATCGGACAGGTAGGATCTAAACCATCTTAGAGCCTGCCCTTGAATACCTGTATAGTTTTGTAATCGATCTATGAGTATGTCATGATCTATGGTGTCGAACGCAGCACTAAGATCAAGTAAGACTAGAAATGAGATGCAGCCTTGATCTGACGCTCTTTTAGTAATTTAGTGGGTACAGGATCTAATAAACATGTTGTTGGTTTAGATACAGTGATAAGTTTATTTAGCTCTTCCTGTCCTATATTTGTAAAGCACTGCAGTTTATCTTTGGGTGCGATGGATGAAACTGAAGGGTTAGACGCTGTAGAATCTACATTCGCTATTGTATTTCTAATGTTATCTATTTTATCAGTGAAGAAATTCATAAAGTCATTACTATTTAACGTTGGTGGAATATTTGAATCAGGTGGCGTCTGGTAATTTGTTAATTTAGCCACTGTGCTAAATAAAAACCTTGGATTGTTTTGGTTATTTTCAATGAGTTTGTGGATATGCTCTGCCCTAGCAGTTTTTAGAGCCTGTCTATAGCTGGACATACTGTTTTTCCATGCAATTCTAAAAACTTCCAAGTTAGTTTTTCTCCATTTGCGTTCAAGACTACGAGTTACTTTCTTGAGAGAGTGAGTATTACTGTTATACCATGGCACAGTACGTTTTTCTCTAACCTTTTTCAATTTGATGGGGGCAACAGCTTCTAATGTATTAGAGAAAATAGTGCCCATGTTGTCAGTAATTTTGTCTAATTCATGTGTATTTTTGGGTACAAATAGCAGTTGAGATAGATCAGGCAGGTTATTTGTGAATCTGTCTTTGGTGGCTGGAACAATAGTTCTGCCCAGACGGTAACGCTGAGACATATAGTTAATATCAGTTATACGCAACATGCACGATACAAGGAAATGGTCTGTAATATCATCACTTTGGGTTATAATATCTATAGCAGTAAGATCGATTCCATGCGATATAATTAAATCTAGTGTATGATTAAAACGATGAGTGGGCCTGGTGACATTTTGCTTGACTCCAAAGGAGTTTATTAGGTCAGTAAACGCAAGTCCTAATGTATCATTTGCATTATCAACGTGAATATTAAAATCTCCCATGATTAGCGCCTTATCAACTGTAACTAGAAGGTCTGAGAGGAAATCTGCAAATTCTTTTAGGAATTCTGTATAGGCCCCTGGTGGTCTATACACAGTAGCCAGAGCAAGAGATACATTAGACTTCTTTTGCATGTCTGACAGTGTAACATTTAGCAGAAGTATTTCAAAAGAGTTAAACCTGTATCCTGTTTTCTGGGTAACATTGAGAATATATCACTATATATTGTTGCAACACCTCCTCCACGACCAGTCTGACGGGGCTCATGCTTATAACAGTAGTTTGGTGGAGTAGACTCATTTAGACCAAAATAATCATTTGGTTTTAGCCAGGTTTCAGTCAAGCATAGTACATCAAAACTATTATCTGTGATCATTTAATTTACAATAACTGCTTTGGGTGTGAGTGATCTAATATTTATGAGCCCAAACTTTAAAAATTGTTTTTGTTCATTTACTTTACATTTTTCTGGTTTAATTACGATAAGATTTTTTCTAGATCCTACATTATATTTTGACCTCACTATTCGGGGAACAGACACAGTCTTAATAGTTTTTACAGCGCAAGTACTTTTATCATTTAAGCGGGTGGAACAAAACTCATCATAATAGTTATTAGAGAATTGTCTTACTAGTCACATGGAGCGAAGTGTCCTGGAGATGTTGTCAGAGAGCAGCTCCGCTCCGATTCTGCTGGGGTGTAATCCATCAGCGCGAAACAGCCTAGGACGCTCCCAGAAAAGATTCCAGTTATTAACAAACAGCAGTTTCTGTTCTTTACACCATGACAACAACCATTCATTTAAAGCAAAAAGTCTACTGAACCTTTCGTGTCCTCGTCGATACGTGGGCAGTGGTCCTGACACGACGATCGTCGCCGCGGGCGTCGTGCTGCGAACCGTCTCGATCAGGCTGCTGAAGTCCCTCTTCAGCGTCTCCGTCTGCCGCAGCGTGGTGTCGTTAACCCTGGCGTGAAGCACGACCGCTCTGGGGCTCTCGTCGACCTTCAGGATCGCGGGTATCTGCGCAGAAACATCGAGAACACGAGCACCAGGCAAACAATGAGTGTGCACTTTACCTTCGGCTAACGTAGCACTTACGTGTTGGACGATGGAGTCTCCGATGATCACAGCGTCGCGTCCTGTCTCGCGGAGGGGAGCGAAGCGGTTCCGGATGGAGATGTCGAAGGCAGGAGGGGGAGAAGTCGTCGCCCGGGACCCGGCTCGCGTCCTCCGCTGTGGATGCACCCAGGGTCCGTGGTGTCCCGGCGTCGCAGTTAAAGACATCTGGGAAGATCGTGTCCTGGGTGCACCGGGCCTGTGCAGAGAAACACACGGAGTAGACGTGGTGGGACTGTTAGCAGATCGCTGTATACTTACCCCGGACTTGTGAGCGTCAGCCCGGGATGATTCCAGCGCGGCTCTCCGCTCTCTCAGCTGGGCCTGCCTCACCTCCAGGTCGCGAATCTGCTTTCCCACGGCCTCGAGCTGCACAGAGTGGAGACATTCATCCGCCATTAAAGCAAGTAACAGTGAGTACAGCAGTGGTAATGCGTGTGAATAGAGTATTAGCAATGTAAGCGCAGTTAGCTGCAACCACGCCGCTGATGCTAACGGGCTAAAAGCTAATAGCGGACCCGGGAGATCAAAATAAAACTAGTGATAGCGAGGCGTTCTGATTGTTTTTGTTGTAGAATACAATAGAGGATATATTCACACGTTATATAAACGGAAACGATGATGTATAAAATTGATTTTTGAGTTAAAAATAGTCAATGAAAAGAATATAGTGACGGAGCTCAAACGCAGTACAGCCGCCAACAACAAACAACTGAAAAAATATCATGTGATATTGAAGACTGGAATAATGGCTGCTGAAAAAATAGCTCTACCATAGGAATAAATTACATTTTAAAATATATTCAAATAGAAAAGTTATTTTTACATTGTAATAATATTTCACATTATCACTGTTTACACTGTATTTTTGCTCAAATAAATGCAGTCTTATGAGACTTACAATCCCGTACTTCTCACTTACACAAATCTTACAATCCCCAAACTTGTGAACGCAAGTGTATATAAAATTAATAAAGTGTAAGTGTGTGTAATGTATGTATTCTTTAGTCTTTAGTTTCAACAAGGTTAATGAAATATATATATATATATATATATATATATATATATATATATATATATATATATATATATATATATATATATATATATAGTTAAAAAATTCAAAATCTTTTTTTAAAAGCATTTTAAAAGCCCTATTTTGTAAAAGGCCAACTTACTTATGTATGCAAAGACATTGAAATGAAAAAAAAAAAAAAAAAAGCTCCAGTGGGAAACATTTGAATGCATCCATCTGACTGTACTTCTGGGACTCTTTGTTTCATTGTTCTGTACTGAAGGACACCCAGTAAATGTACTGCCGATTAAAGAGCTCTGAGATGAAAACCTAGCATCAGCAGCAGCAGGATGGACACACCAAGAATTCTCTTTCCCGTCTGAACAGGAAACAATGTCACCCAGGAGGCTCATACCATCTGTTCACTCTCCTTTTCTCTCAGATATTTGCCTCCTTTTATAAACAAATGTATTTTTTTTTTTTAGCATGACATTAATCAGTTTGCATGGTTTTTACATTCTCACACAAGGAGCCTGTTGACAGGTTTACAGATCTCAAGCTGTTACAAATTGGTAAACATCCATAGACAACATACTAATTATAAAACAGATTGTGTTGTGTGGAAAATTTCAATTTCTACTGTGATGTTTTATGATTGGAGTGTCACTGAAATAGTTTGAGATTTGAAAAATAGATTTGAAAGATTGCTTCTCATCCACACACAGACACAATCTTGAGTGCAGCAGAGAATCTGGTCTTCATTTCCAATGCAAATGCTGTCAATCACAAAGCATGCAATTTTGTTTTTTATGTTTTCATAACTCATCTCTGATCCAGTTATATAACGCTTACAATGTACTGATATGTGCTTTCTATGCAATTCTATAACCTATATTCAACATCTGTGACCCAGAATGGATTCATTGTATTCCTAGTTTCAGTATCACCATGGTTACAGGTTCGTTTTTGTGCATCCGTGTGTGCAAGATCATCAGTTGTGTGCCCGTGCTGTAACTTCAGTGGATTTATACTATGAGTCATGTAGAGAGGACAGCATGAACAGCTTGTCTCATTATCAGTGCACCACACCTCATGCTGCGAGTCCCTATTCAGTTTCGATTTAGTGAAATCTCTAGACAAACAAACATGTAAACCACTTTTAGTCTATTGCACTTTCTTACAATTCTTCCTACAATTAAACCAAAACCACTAAAGTTAATATGTTTGCTGTGGAGGGTGTTGAGATTTAATCGTAGACTTAATTTGTTGTAAATTAGATTTAGATTAGAGGTTTTTATGTATGGTACAAAAGGAAGTGACATGGTATATCACACCCCATCATTCAAGTTTGATCAGGTGTGCTGCCAGGTTCATGAGCATCATATTCTTTAAAGTGATGACACTTAATGTTCTCTAATTGGGAATGATACATCAGTTATTCCATTTAAACCGCTCAAAAAATGTAGTTTCAGCTCATGAGGTGGACAATCACATGACCAGCAAACAGCACAGCAGCTTGATCAAGAACTCTGGAAATCTTGTTAAGAGTGTCCATTTCTCTGTAGGCTTCTGACTGGTAAAATGCAGATGTAATTTCATACTGCAGTAAGAGAGAAATTCTACACCAGGGAGAAAAGAGGGAACCATTAATCAATAAAAAAGAGGAGAATGGGATGGTAAGATGAGTGGAGGAATAAGTATAGATTAAATGGTGAGGATGTTTAAAGTGTGTCTTCAGATCTTTGTGAAGTCTTACATTCAGGGCAGGGTCATGGTTCCCACAAGGCTCGTTGGCACATGTCTACCCCCCATTTCCCACCCCCTGCTTTTGTAAGTGTGTTTTTGCCCAAATAAAATAAGAAAATCCATGCGCATTCAAAAATTCCTGAATTTGCAGGTAGCGTATAGGATACAGAAATTTAAATCTAATTCATTGAAACAGTACTTTTAGTCCAGAGAAGTAAACTTTGAATGTGAGAGAGACCTGTGGTGGGTACGCTCTTTACACTACTGTGTGGGATTTGTTTTTTCAAAAACATTGTTAATGCTCACTAAGGGTGCATGTATTTGATCAAAAATACAAAAATACAAAACAGTATTTTCAGCAGCCATTATCTCAGTCTTCAGAGTCACATGATTCTTCAAATCATTCTGATTTGCTGTTCATGAAACATTTCTCATTATAACATAATGAGACATAATAAAACAGTTATGCTGCTTAATGTTTTTGGAAACCATGATACATTTTTATCAGGATTCTTTGCTAAATGAAATTAAATGTAAAAAAAAACAAATTAACTTTAAAAAGAAATATTTAATAAGATCATACATGCCTTCTGATCAATGTAAAGCAGCCTTACGGAATGAGAGTATTAATTTCTCTCAATCAATCAATAAAATGATATAAATAATTCAGATCCCAGATTTTGCACAGCAGTGTATGCACCGAGGGCCATGATGTTCAGCTTCCTTTATCAGTCTCAGAACGTGCGGTCACAGACTTTAGAGGCCCCTGACAGTCTGAGGCACTGGCTCCGTTGGCCCAATCCATAATCCAGCACTGCACTCTCCTTCCCTCCATCTGTCTTCTACGGTTCAAATCTCTAGCAATCTGAACCATTTCCAAATTAAATGTAAATGTTCTGCTAACACACAAACGGGGCAAGAGAGAAGGAAAAAGTCAGAAAAGGGTATTTTTCCTTTCTAAAATCAACCCCCTCATTACTACAGGGCATAACAAACAGCTATCTCACATACATGGATAACCACAGGGTCCCTGATAAGCCCAGACACTTCCTGCGCCTTTATGTAAGATTACATGAGAGCTTTAAAATTTGTGAGTGTGAAACTGCAGGGGATGAAATGAAAGGGTGTATTGTGTGTTTGTGGGTGTTGTGCTGGGGATGAGGTATCTTACATCAGTCTCTTCTACCTACTCCACACACACACACACACACACACACACACACACACACACACACACACACACACACACGCACACACACACACACTCTATCCAAACTCTGTAGTGTCTTCGATGACTCATATGTCTCTGTACGGCTGTGTATAAAATATAAAAGAGAAAGAAAGACTGTGTCTGTGTATACAAGAGAGTAGATGAGTGAAAGGGTAAAAACACTGTCCATGGTCTTGAGGTGGTAAACGCAACAGTAAAACTGGACAATTATTTTGCGACAGGTGCAACTAATCATCTTCTGCATTTTAGGCGTTTGAGGAAATCTGTTTGCAGGTTGCTTTAGCAGAGTAAATCTATATAACCAGAATAATCAGCACAAAGCCCTATAACCCAAGATTTACACAAAAATGTTTGACTCATTCTGTTCATGCATGTATCTCAATTCCACATCATCCCAAACCATCATGCAGATGCTCCAAAAAAATAATTGACTTTATATTGCTCAGATGTGTCTCTTTCATAGCTCAAAAGCATTCTCATATTATGTTTATAATTAACTTAGGTTACTTGTTAAATCAGATTTCCATTCAATCTCGTTGGGGTCTAGGTGAAACTTTTGAGATATTATTTCTGCAAAACACTGTTCTGCTGATATTTGATCCGATTTGATTGTTTTTGAAAGTCGCTTATACTCACCAAGGCTGCATTTATTTGACCAATATAAAAACAATATTGTAAATAATTTCAAATAACTGTTTTCAGTTTTTTTATGTAATTTATTCCTGTGATAGAGCTTATATTTTCATTCTAACATGCTGACTTGCTGCTCAAGAAACATTATTATGTTTATCAATATTGAAAACAGCTGTGCTGCTTAATACTTTTCTTTGCCATCACATTAATAACTTACATGTAATAAAATATATTAAAACAGAAGACGGTTTTTTTTGTAATAGTCTTTCACAGTATTTCTGTTTTAAGAATATTTTTTGATCAAATAAAAGGAAGCAATGGTGAGCATAACTAACATCTTTCGAAAACAATTTTTGATAAAAAAAAAATCAGAATTTTTTGATAAATAGAAAGTTAAAGAACAGCATTTATTTGAAACAGAAATATTCTGTGACATTATAAATTTCTTCTGATCAATTTAAATCATCAATGCTGAATAAAAATATTAATAAAAAAGATTACATTAAAAGATTGTTTTGGCAACTTTTATCTATCTCTGTGTGTGTGTTTATGTGTGTGTGTGTGTGTGTGTCAAATATATGTGAAAATAGGGGTTTGAAGTGCCAGTACAGACCAGATACAGCAGGACGACTGTGTTAAAGGGGAACATGCTCACTGGTAAATCCCAGTGGGCCAAAAATGAAGCCAAACTGCTGTAAAGAAAAGCTCTAAGACAGGTAAGAAAAAGGTTGTTTGGATTTGAGTGGGTCTGCAATTATTTTGTGTTTGTTCTTGTGAATGTGAGAAGTGACAGAATAAGGTGTTTGATATCAATTAATTGGCTTGTGTGTATCTTGCGTTGCAGCAGAAGCCACCAGTGCCATTCTCCAGCAGAGCTCAACAGTTCCATCAGCATTCCATTAAAACCATGAAGGCCACTGGAGACCTCTTCACTGCACACACACGCAGGTTAGGATCACATGTGAGATCAGAATCAGCATGAGCTTCTCCTCTAGCCATGTGTGTCTTGTGCTTAGATAACATGGGCTTTTTCACAACACCAGGGGTATTCTATTCTTAGATGCAAACTTAAATGCAGATACAGCTACCGTATGCGTTTTCTGTATGCATGACAATGTTTTTCTTTGTGTGTGTGTGTGTGTGTAATAATATTAAATGGAAGACAAATGAAGATTTCAGCACAAGCACTGAAGTCCAATTCCTGGAGAATGGCTCTTGAGCCAGTTATTTTTTTTTTTGTTAATAGCAAATTGCACTAATAAATCTGATTGCCACACAAAAGACTCTTATGGTCCTCTTCAGTAAGTCAGTAACATACAGTGTTGCAATGTACTCTAACTCTTGAACGAATGACTCTTATATTGTTCTTTTTAACAAAAACAAACTGTGTTATCAACGAAGTCTAATTCCCACATGAATGGCTCTTATAAGGTGGTTCGATCTAGTGAAATAGTCCACAGTGTGCCAATATATTCAGGTTCCTGAACAAATTACTCGTGAACAAGTGCTTTTTGTTTATCAAGATCAAACAGCACTACAGATGAAATACAATTTCTGAACTTATATATATAACTATAACTTTTTTTTTCTACCTGAAAATGACTTCTGAGCCAGTTGTGTATAACTAATCAGTAACATTGATTTACTGCAGAATAAACCGTATTCTGAATCCCAAATGGATGACTCATGTGTCCGTTCTTTTTAAAAAAAAAGCAAACAGCACATCCAATGATGTTACTTTTATGAGCCATTCTTTTTAGTGAATCAAATGCACAGCACAACCAGTGAAGTTCAGTTCAAGAAGGAGAGAATCCATCAAGGAATTGACCAGTTATTTTTAGAGAATCAATCAACAAAATTAAGTCACAGAAAAATCAGTGAAATGTACTGACTCATATGGCTTTAGAATTGTTTAGAATTTTTTAGTTTGTTATATGTGCTTTGTTAAAATCATCTCATCATCAGTTGACAATTGTTACACTGCTGCTTTTCAAGACTGCAGCTGTAAAAGCCTCGAGGTTTGTTTTTGTAGGTTTGCACCTTGTGTTTTGGTGTATTCTGTAATAAATAATATATGGAACATGTTTTTTGTTTGTTTTTGTTATAAGTATGTTTTATTGTTCATGCTTGGATGCCAGAGTATAAATTTACTTTTGCATGTTTTGGTCGGTGTACTCCTGTGCAAATATGGGGTGTAACTTCTCACCAGTCCTGACCCAGGATTATAGCTGTGAAGGTGGAGGTCAAAAGGCCAAGCATCCCCAGCAGAGCCTGCCAGGGGCTCTACAGCAGCAATGCGGTCAGAATCAGAGCTCAACTCGGGGGTTGTTTAGCAGAATCACACGTGAGATCCCATGCAAATGGCACTCAGCCAACTGTAGTGGGAAGGATTTATCTGGGAGAGAGAACAAAGGGAAAGAGGGAAAGGGATAAGAGAGAGTTCACCAAAAATTATGTAAACATTTTTACTCATGTAGTTTCAAAACTATATAAATTTTCTTTCTTCTGCGGAATACAAAAGATGGTTAGCAGAATAGGTCAATAACAAAGACTGATGACATCTTCACAAAGAAGGCGCTGGGAACTAGGACTTGTTGATCTCAAAAAAGCACAATAAAAGCATCAGTAATGCCTAATAAAAATCTGAAAAAAGAGTTTGAAGTTATCCTCATCTACAGTGCATAATCGCATCCAAAGATTCAGAGAATCTGGAACAATCTGTGCATAAGGGTCAAGGCTGGAAAACCATACTGGATGCCCGTGAACTTCAGGCCCTTAGACGGCACTGCATCACATACAGAAATGCTACTGTAATGGAAATCACAACATGGGCTCAGGAATACTTCCAGAAAACATTGTCGATGAACAATCCACCTTGCCATTCACCATTGCCGGCCAAAACTCTATAGTTCAAAAAAGCCATATCTAAACATGATCCGGAAGTGCAGGCGTTTTCTCTGGGCCAAGGCTCGTTTTAAATGGATTTGGCAAAGTGGAAAACTGTTCTGTGGTCAGACTAATTAAATTTTGAAGTTCTTTTTGTAAAACTGGGTCACCATGTCCTTGTCCTCTTTAGTCCTGATGACAATCAAAGTTGTTATCAGCACTCAGTTCAGAAGCCTGCATCTCTGATGGTATGGGGTTGCATGAGTGTGTGTGGCGTGGGCAGCTTACACATCTGGAAAGGCACAATCAATGCTGAAAGATATATCCAACTTCTAGAACAACTTATGCTTCTATCCAGATGTTGTCTCTTTCAGGGAAGACCTTGCATTTTCCAACATGACAATGCCAGACCACATACTGCATCAATTACAACATCAAGGCTCTGTAGAAGACGGATCCGGGTACTGAAATGGCCAGCCTGCAGTCCAGATCTTTCATCATAAAGAGGAAGATGCGACAAAGATGACCGAAGACAGTTGATCGACTAGAGGCATGTATTAGACAAGAATGGGACAACATTTCTATTCCAAAACTTGAGCAACTTGTCTCCTCAGTCCCCAGACGTTTGCAGTAAAGCTAATAGAACTAGATATTTCAATCCCTTTAGAAGGAAACTCTTGATAGTAGCGATCGGTGTGGAGTGGTAAAAACAAAGGGAGGGTAAGGTATGTCATTGGGGTCATCAGGTGGGAACCCTGCTTCATCGACGTTTCATTGATTTAAGCCCACAACATCTCCAGAAGGCTCAACAGTGTACCCAGTGTCCCAGGTACACCCCACTCCATGCCATACCCTCTATATCCCTGATGGGCTCTGCATAGCAGGGGCGTCCTTCTCCCTGAGTCAAGCCTAAGCCTGACCGCATACCATCTGTCTCTACCTTACTGCCCAGATGGGATCCTTGCACTTGATCCAGAGCCAGTTACTGCTTTTTTCAGCAGCACTTGATATGGACTTGATGGCCTGTTGGAGAGAGCCACCCTTCACACCTATTTTTTACAGCAAACTGGTGGTAGATGTTGCAACAAATTCCTTGCATCCCACCTCTACTGGAAAGATGCTAGTCTTTCAGCTGTTCTGGGATGCTTCAGCTGCCAGGTCAGAATATTTGTTCTTTTTCCTCTCATAAGCCTCTTCAACCCCCTCTTCCTATGGTTCTGTTAATTCGACAACATATACCAGCTTTGATGTTGGAGACCACAGTCTGGCCGGAGTGTTGTAGCCACTATTTCTGGGGGAAACACAAGCTTCTTATCAATATCCACTTCCAATTTCCAAACCCGCGCTGATTGCAGGAAGCTTGCAACTTTAGGTGTTATAGGATGCTCTGGATGTTAGCCAGCTGGTACAAAATTTGTAACGTTGACCTGTCCTGCTAATTTTTGTGGGAGGTTGTTTGTGGTGGTTCATTTCTGTTCTAGTATTGATGCCAGCTCTCTAAGTACTTGGTTATGCCGCCAAGTATAGCGCCCTTGGGTGAGACTTGTAGTACACCCTGATAGAATGTGCCTTAGGAATGCAGGTACTTGACACAGGGAACAGGCGGGATCTTCTCCATACCACTGTTTCATATTTTGAGGGGATGGTAGCAGGTCGTATGTGGCTCTGATGATAACACTCAGCCGTGCTCCATCCATTTGCCAGATGTCACGCCAACTGAGCTTTTTCTTCTCCAGGCCCTCCCAGTTGGTCCATTTCCCCTGCTTGGCCATTGAGACAGCTTTGGCATATCGCTCACCCTCCTCCTGTCTACTAACTTCTTCTACCACTAGCTGTCTCTTCTGCACTGATGTTGCTTTGTGCCACAGAGGAGTTTTTGGGATGAGTCCAAACCCTGCCCTCCCATGCTTTACTTGTGCAACCACATCTCTGAAGTGAAACGCAGACTTTGCACTATGAACAGCTTTGGATGGAGTCCACTTCCACTTCCTGAGAATAAACTACCCTTTTTTCTTCCCCTCTGTGTGAGTCTCCTCCCGTAACATTTCCTTTTTTTGTGTGCATTTAAGGGTTGTTCTGTATTGCGATCAATTGCAGCGTGAAAGAACTTCTTTATTTTTTTTAAAACTTCAGTTCAAATTTTCTCCTTTATTTAAATCAAATTGCGTACAAAGCCCCATCTTTTTAAGATCTAAAAACTAATGATATAATACATAACACAGCCCCTCTTAAAAAATGAATAGACATTTAAAAGCTACAAGAAGAGAAACAGAACTTAATTCATGTGTTTGTATTCTGTGAATTGAGTGTATCATTTGTGAGCCCAGACTGCACCTGCAGATGCATTATGTAATCAGCAGTCATTGCTGAAAGAAGGACCCACAGTTCAGTGTCTTCGACACATCTGTTACATAATAAAAGAGAGCTGCCAGAAAGAGGTTTACATATTACAAGGGGTGAGTTAGTAATTTGTAGTCTAAGTAAGTCTATCAACAAAATGACAAACTTGTTTTTGAATTCTATAGATAGATAAAAACTATCACTTGTTTTACATAATTTTTTTTCACTCTCCACTCTCCAGTGTTCAATCAGAGGTTTAATTATTGACTGCAGTCATGCTGATTTACTGAGTGCAAGCAGAAACTAGACAGAAATACAAAGAAGCCTTCACAAGCACACAGAGAGAAATAATACAGAGGTAACTGTCCAACTTCTCCCTTCTGATGCTGTTTTGGTATATTGAATAACATAAAAATACAGTCGCCTTGACAATCACAGTCTGTCTGAACGACCTAAAGAAAACCAACTATTCACGTTCAGGTCTACATGAAAATAAAATAGGTGTATCAGTGACCCTAGGCATGCATGAGTATCTGAATTACTGTATATGTTTTCCCCAAAATGCTTTCATTCCTGTATATGTAATATCAAAAGAGCAGATGGTGGTGTGTGCAGAGTTGTTTTCCAGTCTCACTCTCATCCCTGTTCTCAGTAAGTTCATCTGTATGTGTGTGAGGGTTGAGGCAACCCAGAAGAAAACATGCCCTTCCATTGATTGATAGTCACTCTGACTCAAAGTCTCTGAGGTTCTGACTGATGAAGAGATGGAAGGAGTGAGGCAGGGAGAAATCTGAGCATGATATGTTGAGTAGAAAGTGTTAGAGAAAAAGGTTATATTAAGGGTTCATAAGTGACTAAGTCATTTACAAATGCATTAAAAACTGATAAGCAGTTATAAATGCATGAATAAAAAGGGTGATTTCAGCATTTTTTTTTACTTACATGTTATAAATGCTTAATATATTTGTTCATACCCATTAAACTCAAAACCAGTTCCTGATTTATTTCATGATGCAGCAAAAATACACTATTATATTGATAGTGAGACTGAAGGGTGTTTTATTGATGGTTTTCTAATTTATACATTTACTATGTTGCTTACCAGAAGCTACTCTGTATCTTACCAATGATGGTAAGATATAGAGTTCATGATGCCCATTCACAGCAATGATAAAAAAATGGATATCCTTTGTTTTGTTTTTTTTTCTCCTTGCGTGGAAAGAACTGGTCGATGCTCGCTCATTTACTGTGTCTCACACATACTCACAGAGGCTCTAATTAAGGATGCACAGACTGTCTGGCCAGTTGTAGATCATTAGCCCTGCATGTGCTGGAGTCAGAACACAATTATCTGGCTGTGTAGTGCATTGGCCTCATAATTTGTGCTTCAGTTCACCCTATCCACAAAGATCTGAGTAAAGCTGCCATGCATGGGAGGCCTCTTGTGAAGCTCTTTGGGTTGTCTTAAAGGGACAGTTCATTCATTTTAAAATCACCCTAATGTCAATACAAAACTTCCATGACTTTCTGGCTTCTTTGGAACTTTTCTGTGATCTGAATTCCTATGATCTAAAATATTTGCTTGAAGTATCCCCTGAAATGTTTATGTAATATTTAATTAATTTAACAAGACATTTTCATGCTGATAGATTTATGATATTGGTTACTGATCACATGACATGCAGGTAAACAAAATACAGTAAAAAAAAAAAAAAAAATTAATTTAAAATTTGTATGATGTAATTAATTATTAGCTTTTCATTAGTTCACAAAATCTCGGTTTGAGAAAACCTGATTCATTCAGAATGATTTGCTGTAGGTTTTTAGAATGCTTTGGGTTTAATAATAATAAAAAAGCATGCTGATACATTAAACATGTCTCTGTATGAGACCTGCTGTGCCTCCCTCTATATGTGTTTGTATAGAGGTGGTATATAGTGTGCTGGAAAACACCAAGCAGTTGCCATGTTTTGTGGGACTGCTGTTCTTTAGCATATACATGTGCACACGCACACACAGCAGCAGAGAGAGAGAGAGAGAGAGAGAGAGAGGTTAAAAGAATTTATGCCACACACAGCTGCTGAGCTGACTAGTGGCTGTTAGGAGGAGAGAGCGGAAATAAGATATGTGGACAGAGAGAGAGTGAGATAGTGTGAGAGGACATAAATTGTTCAAGAGTCCTTTTAACCACAAGATAAATCTGCGAAAACAGTTTAAATCCTGCAAAGCTTTTCTGCCTTCCCCAATCTCTTTATCTTCTTTTTTATCTATTTTTCTAAAAGGAAGACAGTTTCTTAGTCTTAAACTTAGAGGACTGGACTGACTGCAGTAGATTAATTGGTCATTTGATGCATATTGCACACAAAAGTGACAAGTTTCAGTTGGATTCACTCACTGCTGTGCAGCTTCTGATTCTGACTGATATTGTGAAATCATATTTCAGATTTGCATGTCCCTAAATGTACAAAGATGAAGAAATCCACACTTACATTTGTTGCTTGGAGGTCACAAAAATACGTGGAAAGAAGTGCACATGCAGAACGTTTTCGGATATTAACCCTTTCTCAATGCCATGTGCTATCAAACAACACCTGCACTCATTAAAACATGTATTACTATAATGCCCCTATCATCATGAAGTTCTTTTAAACAAATACACAAATCTCAAATCTATAACAAAGTACAGCAAATACGTTTATAAGTCATCACAAATTATCCATATACAACTATATATAGCCTACCAATACTCCAACAATAAATCTTCACATCAGTTTTTGTGTATGGCTGGGCGATATATCTAACGATATGATCATGCACATCTAGTCAGTAAATCTGGTTCCGTGATTACCGCTGAAGCGCCATCACCTGCTTTCAAATGGAGCGGCATTTAATAGACAGAGCCGTAGATCACTGACAAGCTACGCAATATCGCGTTCATTATCCCAGATGAATCGCCTTCGATGATGAACGCGATATTCGTATGTGTCTTAAAGTTCTCCTTTAAGTTCCTCCAGCACCTAAACGAACAAAAACAAATTGCAGTTTAAACAAACAGAAAAGGATGTGTAAGAGCCCACTTCAGCACCAGGGTGTTCTGGTGTTCAGGGCTCACGCAGAGAGAGGCGTCTCAAGACACTTGAACACCGAATTTGTCTGTTTTTGCTCTTGTACCGACAAATACATAAAAAATATGTGAAAATACCAGTCTTGGATAGTATGTCCAAAATAACTGTCGGTTATGTCTTAAATGAAAGTAAACAGTTGAGAAAAACATTTGTATATATTATTATATTGAATGCATTCATTGTCTCTTAAAGTGACCGCACCTAATTTAGCTACTAGCTGCTGTAATGTTAATCCAATGAAAGAAAATTTGAAAAAATTTAAATGAAAGAATTATAGATTTTTTTTATTTACCAGTACGTGCAGGACTCTATTAATTAATGTATGTAAGTGAGTATAGTAAAAATAAAAGGGGCAGCTGTGGCCTAATGGTTAGAGAGTTGGACTTGTAACCCAAAGGTTGCAGGTTTGAGTCTCGGTGCTGGCAGGAGTTGTAGGTGGGAGGGAGTGAGTGAACAGTGCTCTCTTCCACCCTCAACACCCTTGAGCAAGGCACTAAACCCCAGTTGCTCCCCAGGTGCTGGATATAGCTGTGTGAGTGAAACTCTGAGTTCTTGAAAAATTTATTACCATTACCAACTATAGAACATAAACTGATAATGTTAGAAATTTTGGTTTGACTGTATATTTAATTTTTACAGTGCTATTTTACTTTTAATTATTCGGTTTCTGTACCTGGACGCTTACAAACTTGAAAAAACTTAAACACTGTGTAAATAGCACAAAAAAAAATAAACAGAACGAACATACAAATTAAACACTTTCAGACAGGGCCCACTGGTACAACCTGCACCGGGGCCCCGCTAACCCCAGCTACTGTCCTGTACCCATGTACTCTTCGAGTCCTCTATATCTTCCAGTTGTTTTTTATTTTCTTATAGATTTTGGATATATGTGTCTTTGTGTATGAGTTTAGCTCCAACCCTAATCAAACAAACCTCCCTGTGATTTTCTAATGACCCTGATTAGCAAATTCAGGTGTGTTTAATTGGGGATAGAGCCAAACTCTGCAGGAAAGTGGATCTCGCGAGTCAGATTTGAGGATCACTGGTTTAAAAAAGGGGAAGCCGTGGCCTAATGGTTAGAGAGTTTGACTCCTAACCCTAAGGTTGTGGGTTCAACCCATGTCCCCATTTTTCAAAACGCTTATAAACCATACAGAATGAGTTTTTTGAGAAAGTAAAAATGCACAAAGCTTCCTGTTAGGGTTAGGTGTAGGGTTGGTGAAGGGTGATAGAATATACAGTTTGTACAGTATAAAAACCATTACGCCTATGGTATGTCCCCACTTTTCACAAAAACAAACGTGTGTGTGTTTGTGTGTGTGTGTGTGTTCGTGTTTACTGCTGTGTCTGTGCACTTTGGATGGGTTAAATGCAGAGCACAAATTCTCTGTATGAGTCTGAGTCACCATACTTGGCTGTATGTCATGTCACTTTAACTTTAAAAGACTTTATGATAACGGGGTATTTCAGTAATACATGTTTTAATGAGCGATGCTGTTGCTTGGTCACTGAGGAAGGGTTAATACCTGAAAAAGTTCTTGCACTTGCACTTTTGCACTTCTTTCCATATGTTTTTGTGACCTCTGAGCATTAAATGTAATAAGATTTTTGAGCTGAATTTGGACAAGTGCAGATCCTTTTCATATTTTATGGATCTATGCACCATATGTTTTTTGCCTACTGGATTTTTGGATGAGTGTTTTTTTATTTTATATCCCTAAATGTCACATAAAAACAAACTTAGATTCTCAGATGTCTTTCTGTCTAGCAGGCAGTTCTTGGCCAGAATAAATTATAAAGTGGACCAAACAGGAATTTAATTGGTGCTGTGATGGACAGAAGTACACTGTGTTCAGTGGATTTTACTCTAGTTTAACAACATATTGAGTGTTCAGCTCATGAAACATCTTTCCAAAAGATTTACAGTAGACAAAAACTCTATAAACCAGTTTTAAAAGTTGTAAATTTAGCAAATTACCTTTATACAGTGCATTCCACTGTAAAGACTGTAAGTCTATCCCTCACAGCCTCATCCAAGTAAAATTCTATATGGCATCTACTCAGATTTAGGTTTATTGCTTGACTGAAGAACAACTCATAGGAGCTGGTTTAGTAAATCAAACATTCCCCACTTATCAACCAAATCCAACAAGTTTTTAAAAAATGTAGTGAAAAAATTATAAATGTTAACACATTTTCCATTTGTTTAGCAATGTTGTTTAATATCACAGATCAGTTACAAAACACATTGCAGATGAGCCTTGAAGCAGCCTGGGTTTTAGAGTGTTTATGTGAATAGAGAGGAAGTAAATAATCCCTGGGTGAGTCTTGTTGATTTGCCCTCTCTCTTTGTCTGCTTCTTCATCCTATCATATTTCTGTTGACTGATAATGTGCTTTCCTTGGAAGCATTGCTGCCTGGTATTCAAATCACACACTATTATTATTATCGCAAGACTTATTTACCATTTTATATGTGTGTGTGCTCAGCTGTTTGTGTGCTGGTGTATCATCCATCATGTCTCCCTGTGTTTTGTGGGTGCAGTAACAATTTGTCATGTCACACTCCTCCCAGTTTGATTTTGACCCACCAGCCATACTTTCTCCCAGTCACGACTGCTCCCTCTTTTTCTCCCTCCCTTCATCCATCCTCCCTCCTTCATTCATTCACCCTCTCCGTCTCCATAACAACCAAAGGAGTTTAGCCTTGACAGTTCGGTGGAATGGTATCTTTTCTGAGCTGTGTTCAGTAATTCCTACTTACGCACACACACTCTCTCAAGTGCAATGGCTCTGTCTCGCATTCACTGAGACTCTCAGGCAAAAGCCCTTGTAATTCCTCACCACTTGTCTGCAGCCTGTAGTCCTCATTCATACCGCCTCTTTCACACACACAAACACAGAGCTTATGTATTTTAGATTATATTTGTGCTGATACCTGCTGAAGTGTTTGATCAGTGAGTGGGATGAGTTCATCTCTGAAAACTGGGTCAGCATAATTCATACTTCTCCCGCTGAGACATGACACTACTGTGCGTGTGCATGCATGCATGTGTGTGCTTGGTCAGGTTTTGCTATCATTGTGAGGATCCAATGTCTCCACAAGGTTACTAAAACCTGAAATCACCTACACTGTGTGGAGTATCCAACAGTCCACAAGAAAGATTTCATAATATAGATGTTAATCTATAATGAATATTTAAAAGCCAGAAAGGTTTGTGTTATATACATGTATATATATATATATATATATATATATATATATATATATACAACCCGAATTCCGGAAAAGATGGGACGTTTTTTAAATTTTAATAAAATGAAAACTAAAAGACTTTCAAATCACATGAGCCAATATTTTATTCACAATAGAACATAGATAACATAGCAAATGTTTAAACTGAGAAGGTTTACAATTTTATGCACAAAATGAGCTCATTTCAATTTTGATTTCTGCTACAGGTCTCAAAATAGTTGGGACGGGGCATGTTTACCATGGTGTAGCATCTCCTTTTCTTTTCAAAACAGTTTGAAGACGTCTGGGCATTGATGCTATGAGTTGCTGGAGTTTTGCTGTTGGAATTTGGTCCCATTCTTGCCTTATATAGATTTCCAGCTGCAGAAGAGTTCGTGGTCGTCTTTGACGTATTTTTCGTTTAATGATGCGCCAAATGTTCTCTATAGGTGAAAGATCTGGACTGCAGGCAGGCCAGGTTAGCACCCGGACTCTTCTACGACGAAGCCATGCTGTTGTTATAGCTGCAGTATGTGGTTTTGCATTGTCCTGCTGAAATGAACAAGGCCTTCCCTGAAATAGACGTTGTTTGGAGGGAAGCATATGTTGCTCTAAAACCTTTATATACCTTTCAGCATTCACAGAGCCTTCCAAAACATGCAAGCTGCCCATACCGTATGCACTTATGCACCCCCATACCATCAGAGATGCTGGCTTTTGAACTGAACGCTGATAACATGCTGGAAGGTCTCCCTCCTCTTTAGCCCGGAGGACATGGCGTCCGTGATTTCCAACAAGAATGTCAAATTTGGACTCGTCTGACCATAAAACACTATTCCACTTTGAAATAGTCCATTTTAAATGAGCCTTGGCCCACAGGAACCGATGGCGCTTCTGGACCATGTTCACATATGGCTTCCTTTTTGCATGATAGAGCTTTAGTTGGCATCTGCTGATGGCACAGCGGATTGTGTTTACCGACAGTGGTTTCTGAAAGTATTCCTGGGCCCATTTAGTAATGTCATTGACACAATCATGCCGATGAGTGATGCAGTGTCGTCTGAGAGCCCGAAGACCACGAGCATCCAATAAAGGTCTCCGGCCTTGTCCCTTACGCACAGAGATTTCTCCAGTTTCTCTGAATCTTTTGATGATGTTATGCACTGTAGATGATGAGATTTGCAAAGCCTTTGCAATTTGACGTTGAGGAACATTGTTTTTAACGTTTTCCACAATTTTTTTACGCAGTCTTTCACAGATTGGAGAGCCTCTGCCCATCTTTACTTCTGAGAGACTCTGCTTCTCTAAGACAAAGCTTTTATAGCTAATCATGTTACAGACCTAATATCAATTAACTTTATTAATCACTAGATGTTCTCCCAGCTGAATCTTTTCAAAACTGCTTGCTTTTTTAGCCATTTGTTGCCCCGTGCCAACTTTTTTGAGACCTGTAGCAGGCATTAAATTTTAAATGAGCTAATTAAGTGGATAAAAGTGTAAAATTTCTCAGTTTAAACATTTGCTACGTTATCTATGTTCTATTGTGAATAAAATATTGGCTCATGTGATTTGAAATTCCTTTAGTTTTCATTTTATTAAAATTTAAAAAACGTCCCAACTTTTCCGGAATTCGGGTTGTATATATATATACAGCAAGTGAATATTTTGTCCTCAAAGTTGATGTGTTAGAAGCATGAGAAATGGGTAAGCATAAGGATTTGAGCGAGTTTGAAAAGGGTCAAATTGTGATGGCTAGACAACTGTGTCAGAGCATCTCCAAAGCTGCAGCTCTTGTGGGGTGTTCCTGGTCTGCAGTGGTCAGTACCTATCTAAATCTTCTGTATCTTAAATTGCTAAAGAAATTCATGCTGGTTCTGATGGAAACGTGTCAGATTACACAGTGTATTGAAGTTTTTTGCATATGGGGCTGCATACTGTAGCTGCAGACCAGTCAGGGTGCCCATACTGACCACTGTCCACCACTAAATGCGCCAACAGTGGGCACTTATGGATGTAACACACTGGATGTTACTTTGACACGTACCACCTACCTATATTGTTGCAGGCCATGTACACCTTTGACCAGCAGGATAATGCACCCTGCCTGCCACAAGGCAAAAATGGTTCAGGAATTGTTTGAGGAGAATAACAAGTTTGAGGTGTTGACTTGGCCTCTAAATTCCCCAGATATCAATCCAATTAAGCATTTGTGGATGTGCTGAACAAACAAGTCCGATCCGTGGAGGCTCCACCTCACATCTTACAGGACTTAAAGGATTTGTTGTTAACATCTTGGTGCCAGATACCAGAGCACACCTTTAGGGGTCTAGTGCAGTCCATGCCTTGATGGATCAGCAAAAGGGGGACAAACACAATATTAGGAAGGTGGTATTAATGTTATATATGTATACACAGGTGCTTCTCAATAAATTAGAACATCGAGGAAAAGTACATTTATTTCAGCAATTCAACTCAAATTGCAAAAGGAGCCCCTACCAAGTACTGAGTACATGTACTTTCCAGAAGGCCAACAATTAACTAAAAATGTTTTTTTTTATTTGTTTTATGAAGTATTCTAATTAGTTGATATCGTGAATTGATGTTTTTTTTAAATGTGAGCCAAAATCATCACAATTAAAAGAACAAAAGACTTTGAATTTATTTAATACAGGAGTTTCACAATTTGAGTTGAATTACTAAAAATAAATGGAATTTTCCTCGACATTCTAATTTGAGAAGCACCTGTGTGTGTGTGTGTGTGTGTATATAATGGTCAAACTATTGGCCAAAAGATTGAATTTATACTATTACAACTATTTAATATTTTCTGTTACGTCTCTTATGCTCACAAGGTTACATTTATTTGCTCAAAAATACAGCAAAACAGTAATATTGGGAAATATTATTATAATAAAAAAAAATTTTTTTTTTTACTTTAATATACGTTAAAAGATTATTTACTTCAGTATAACATGATCTTTCATGTAAAACTTTTCTAATATGCTGATTTGGTGCTTAGTTATTAACAATCATTTTTGGTGCTCGTGGTTTTGATTAATTAACTGTTGGGGGTGGGGGCAGTTGTAAGGGAAACAGGTCAGTTTTGCTCAAAGGGAATCATTTAAGATTTTAAAGGGAATTTGGACAGAATCACTGTTTTGGCTGATCACTGAGTCGGCCAGCGATTCACTGAACGAGCCGTATAACATAGAATCCGCACTGGATATTAACATCCAAAATATAGTGAAAACACTATTAATTAGCACAGTAACAAGATCGGCAGTTTAAGACATTAACATTGAAAATTCGATTAACTATTCGAACACATAAACTCTCATAAATCATACACACTCATACAGTCATACAAGTTGTAGAAAGAGAGAAAGTGAGGAAAGAATGAGTTTAGAAGAGTGAAAATATGAAATCCCAAGTATATAGCAATATATGCAATTGCATAGACCTGAACAACCATCAGTCATCTAACCCTTGCATTTAGTCTTTCAATTAGGCCATACATTTTATATTAAATGCACCAGTTCAGCTAGAATCTGGAGGTTGTACTTGTGTCCTTATGGTCATCAGTTGCAGTAAGAGCTTTCCCAAGGTTGCTGTTTGGCTGGAAATCAGTGGTTGTATGTAGTGAAATGTTGGGTTTTGAAACTATTGGTTGTACTCTGAAGTTGCAGAGTTGTGGGCTGGTTGAAGTTTTTGAGTTGTCATGCTGTGCAACTCTTTGACCATCATCTTGGTTATTTGCCCCAAATTTGACAATCTCCTTCCTGAGTTCAGATCAATTAGTGTTCTTTTGTGTTAATGTTGCAAGCTGTTCTGTGAAAGAGTTTGTTGGTTAGGCTTGCTTCAGACTGGCTGGTGCTATAGGATCTGATTTACTAACATCCTGTTGTCTTGGGCTTCTTTGTGGAATTCTGCTCCTTGTGTTTCAAACATGTTCTTGATCGAATCTTAAATTGTCTGATTTGCTCTGCTACCCTACACAGTCATTGCCTAATGGTTAGGGAGTCTGACTTATAACCCAAATGTCACGGGTTAGAGCAGGGTTCCTCAAATCTTGCCCTGGAGAGCCAATGCACTGCAGAGTTTATTTCCAGCCCCGATCAAACTCTACCATCCTCTGAATTTCTAACGATCCTGTAGACAATGATTATATGCTCAGGTGTGTTTGATTATGGTTACAGCTAAACTCTGGCTTAAATGCAGAGTACAAATTCTGAGAATGGGACACTTGACTACATACATTTCACATAATATTTTTTATTCTTTGATGAAGGATTGTTTTTTTTTTTATCTCACTCACACCAAATGTTTGAATGGTAGTGTACCATATTAAAATGATTTCTGAAGTATCATGTGATACTAAAGACTAGAGTAATGGCTGCTGAAAATAGCCTATATTATTGTGTGAAATGGTTCAGGTGTCATCTAGCCAAAAGCTAGAAGGATTCATCCTTTTAGTAGCAGTCAAAGGAATTTAGGAATTCATAAATTACTTACTGAATTCATATCCAGACACTCTTGTAAAAGGGCTCCAATTAAAGGTGTCATTTATAATTTCCTTTGGTGTGTATGCTGGGAGAGAAGAATGAGAGCCCTTTTAAAGGTTCTGCGGTTGTTTTATTGCCATTGCTGTTGAAGGTCATAGTTTCAGCAGTATGAGTCAGCATTCTGCTCCTCCAGTGGCCCATCATGCACCTGGACACATTCACCTTTAATTAAGGACATTCAGACCAAAAATGGCAAATCAGTTTCATTCGGTTTTCATTCATGATTTTCCATTCATCTAATTTGTCTGCAAAATCATGGATGCAACGAGAGACAATGCAGGGACACGAACTTCCAACAAAAGGGATTTATCATACAAAGGGAAAAATAATCCATATAACTACAAAGTATATATACAAAATATAAATAATTAAAGAGACAACCAATATGTACAACTCAAAAACAAACAAACAAACAATCAACCCACGAGAAAGGGGATGCTATTGACGCCAAAAGAGAGAAAGAAACACAAAACAACTACTAGCTTCTTTTAAACCTCTAGCCTAACTAAAGGAAAGAAAGCAAAACTTCAGCACCAAGCACCATATACTTCCCTACTCTCAACTAATCAAATTAAACACACAGGGGGTGGTGTTCACCTCTTATGGGAAGTCGTGGCCTAATGGTTAGAGAGTCGGACTCCCAATCGAAAGGTTGTGAGTTCGAGTCCCGGGCCGGCAGGAATTGTGGGTGGGGGGAGTGCATGTACAGTTCTCTCTCCACCTTCAATACCACGACTTAGGTGCCCTTGAGCAAGGCATCGAACCCCCAACTGCTCCCCGGGCGCCGCAGCATAAATGGCTGCCCACTGCTCCGGGTGTGTGCTCACAGTGTGTGTGTGTGTGTTCACTGCTCTGTGTGTGTGCATTTCGGATGGGTTAAATGCAGAGCACAAATTCTGAGTATGGGTCACCATACTTGGCTGAATGTCACTTCACTTTCACTTTCACTTACCTAGGGTGTCTAAACAAATCGAGTTACCTAATTGTTGCACAAAGGAAGTCACAAAACATTTTCCCTATCCACCTTCCTCTTGAGTACACAGTAAACATCATAGAGCTTAAGCTCATCAAAGCTCAAAGAACAATGCCATCCGAGTAACAAAGTAACAAAATAACCCAATGAAATTGCAAATCAAAAAATGGATAAAAAATGTCAGAACAAAAATACCAAGGATTTTGACATAAAGGAATAACGAATAAAACCAGTCAAAAGTCAAAAACCAGTAAAATGACAGCAAAAAGCAGGGAGCAAAAGAGGTCTCCATTCACTTCTTTCAGCGTCCACTTATCTCCCGGTGGAAACTTTACTGGCAGCGGATAGGTTGGCGTCAAGTTGTTTAACAATGACTGATAGCTTCAAGAGCCAATCAGCAGTCGAGTGAGGCGGCCTAAGAGATCAACAGGGAAAGGGGAGAGAGCAAGCAAAAGAGAGAGAGAGAGAGAGAGAGAAAGAAAACACAGACACTCCCACAAGGAATTTTGTCCCCAAATTCAGAAGCATAGATTATAAATTAATTTACATGACCATTCTATATAGTGCTCTCTGTACTTTAAAAAGAAAAGGGAATTAGGGAAAACCAATAGATTATTATAATAATTTACTGCCATTGTTTCATTAAAAGTAACTGCAATCTGATGAAAAGCATTACAAGTACTACATTTTTGGAATCTGGTTATGTAATCCAGATTACATGTAAAGCACTGTATGTAATTAAGTAGATACACCTTAAAAATACAAGTCTGCATCTCTCAAGTAAAATTACAACCCTGGCTCTTTTTATAATGTCTCTCTCTGCTCTCTGGTTCATTTCTGCTGATCTGAGACCAGTTTTCCTTTTTCATTCATTTATCTGAATGGATGACACAGTACCTTAATTAGCATTTTAGGTCCTACTCAAATGAATCTCCTGAGCTTGTGATGACAGTGATGACAGTCTCTGGGGAGACACGCCTGTAAATGAGAGGCTGTGTTGTGTGTCAAAAATAGAACATCCAAAACTTGTAGATTTTGTGCACAAATGCAACATGACCATCATACAAAGTGTGTCATCAGCGAGTTTTATTCAATACCTCAAGGCACGGCACAGTGTGTGTGTGTGTGTGTGTGGCTTTAGGCCCATATCACAGTGGTCCATTTCTTTTCTGGTTTTGTCTTATTTTTATCCATTTAATAATTTATTTCTTTGTCGAGACAGTCATCGGCTGCTCAGAATACCAAAAAGTCAGAGAGCTGACCTCACGTTCTTCAGGTCTCGTACATCTCACATCACCCTAATATTTCATCAGCTTTCTCCGTCAAATAAACTGCTTGGCAGACTCAGTGTTCTCTCATTTTCTTTATCTCTTTCTAATCCTTTCCCTTTGCCTTTATCTCTCTCTCTCTCTTTCATTTCCACCGGTTTATGACCATTTCAGTTCCAAAGGTTCTCCAGTCAGACAATCATCCTTTTCTACTTGCACTTTGTATACTTTTTTCTGTTTCTTTCATGTTCTTTCTCACTTTTAAATTCTTCACTCCCCAGTTTCATTCAAGCTTTATTGGTAAGACAAATGACAGCAATTTTGTACTGCCAGAGATGTAGCAGTTAAGACAATAACCTCCTTGCTTTATTCACTTGCTCTCTTTCTTAGCAAGGACACAGCAATCCTTCATTTGTCGTTTCATGATATACTGCCACATTTAAAATTCATTTCCCTTACATCTGAGAACTATAAAAAAAAATCCCAGCGTGCAAACACACACACACACACACACAATCTGAGCTGATTTGATCTCACAGTTCCCGCAGAGCTGGACGGGACAGGGTGGAGATTTGTGTCTGACTGCAGGAGGTGCTCTCTTATGTGGACGTGACTTGTCTTTTTTTAGATACTAGCTTTGTTCCAAAACCCAATGAGTTGCCCACATATATAGCATTTAATGGATTGATCCACCTAAAAAAAATATATTTCATCAACATTTATTCACAGTCATATTGTTATAAACCTGTATCTTGTTATTTTCTGTATCATGAATTTTTTTTTAAGATGAACTGGAAGGAATAGATGGAAAAAACATTCCTCTTCTTTGCATTTCGCCTCTGTTCTAACTAGCTTGTTTCTAGTTGTCTTTAAAGCCTTTAAAACCTTCATGCTTTTAAACACTTAAATCTATAGCATTTTACACTTTCAAACAAGTTAACATTCAATGTCCTGACAGACACTGCTGGTTAAAAATTACAGTAGAATTTCTTAAAATATCAATTGATTTTATTTCTACTTCAATAAAATATGAATTCAATTTGAAATATGAAGAATATTTTGCCTTTGTGTATTTAGACGTAAGTTACAGTCCAATATAATATTTATGTGTTCAATCCCTTTAATTAAATTGCATGTTGCATTTAAACTTACATATAGTTTACCTAATACTTGTATATGTGTGTACTTTTATGCTTAAAGTATTGCATTGTTAGTTTAGCAAAAATATTTGCTGTATTAGATAATATTCTCCCATGTATGCAGTAGACACCACAACCTCACAGTGACTGAGAGGATCAGTTTCTCAGGTGTGCAGAAACTGATGATAGAGTCTTGTCTTAGCTCTGTTTTGACAATATTCTGTCCTTTTTTTTGCACAGACAGATGTGAAGGCAGATCTGTCTGATGGGTTTACACACACACACACACACAATTCCTGTCACTTTGATTTCCCACTCTCTACCTGTCCTCTCACTTTTGACATTTCTCTCTTTGCCTCAGGATGACATTTTCTTTAACTGTCAAACGTGTATATCTCTACATTTCCTTTGCGTTCCAAATATTTTTTTAATGATCAATTATTAATCTTCAATACATTCATTGTGTCTTGTACATAAATTTGACTAATTTACTAAACACGACTGCCTCTTTGCATCTTTATTTTGAGTGCATGTGTGAGTGACCATTTTCTCCACTCTAGAGTCTCATAAGGCTGCATGAACCCTGTTACGAGGTAATTTAGTATTTATAGTACTGTACGTGTGGGTGTACTACACGTTGTTACTAACACGTTTTGAGAAACCTGGAGCACTGACACATCCGTGTTGTACTCAGTGGACTGACGCTGATGCTAGGAATAGAGCTTTCACTCATTTTGCCACCAGTCCAAAAGAAACAGACCATTCTGGCCCTTTTTGATATTCCAAGCCTTGGCAGCCCACCCACAGGTTTTGTGAGGATAGAGTTCTTCTTGATATCATTAACCAATGGACTATAACTTTGAAAACTGCCTTCAAATAAGAAAAAAGGAGGGAGGAAACTACAGCATTAAATGAAATCTTCTGTTCACCAAAAATCATCTATCAAAAAAACTATAAAAACAGCAGTTAAATATTATTACAGCTTAAAGCAATTGTTTATATACTTTCAAATGTAGTTGATTCATGCAATGCTGAATTTTCAGTAGCCTTTGCTGCAGTCTTTAGTGTCACATGATCTTTCAGAGATCATTCTAGTACACTGATTTGGTGCTCAAGAAACATTTATTATTATTATCAGAGCAATGAAAATGGTTGTGCTGCTTAATATTAATATAAAACTTTTTTCAGGATTCTATTCTAAGAAATCTCTTGTAATACAACCCGAATTCTGGAAAAGTTGGGACGTTTTTTAAATTTTAATAAAATGAAAACTAAAGGAATTTCAAATCACATGAGCCAATATTTTATTCACAATAGAACATAGATAACATAGCAAATGTTTAAACTGAGAAATTTTACACTTTTATCCACTTAATTAGCTCATTTAAAATTTAATGCCTGCTACAGGTCTCAAAAAAGTTGGCACGGGGGCAACAAATGGCTAAAAAAGCAAGCAGTTTTGAAAAGATTCAGCTGGGAGAACATCTAGTGATTAATAAAGTTAATTGATATCAGGTCTGTAACATGATTAGCTATAAAAGCTTTGTCTTAGAGAAGCAGAGTCTCTCAGAAGTAAAGATGGGCAGAGGCTCTCCAATCTGTGAAAGACTGCGTAAAAAAATTGTGGAAAACTTTAAAAACAATGTTCCTCAACGTCAAATTGCAAAGGCTTTGCAAATCTCATCATCTACAGTGCATAACATCATCAAAAGATTCAGAGAAACTGGAGAAATCTCTGTGCGTAAGGGACAAGGCCGGAGACCTTTATTGGATGCTCGTGGTCTTCGGGCTCTCAGACGACACTGCATCACTCATCGGCATGATTGTGTCAATGACATTACTAAATGGGCCCAGGAATACTTTCAGAAACCACTGTCGGTAAACACAATCCGCCGTGCCATCAGCAGATGCCAACTAAAGCTCTATCATGCAAAAAGGAAGCCATATGTGAACATGGTCCAGAAGCGCCGTCGGTTCCTGTGGGCCAAGGCTCATTTAAAATGGACTATTTCAAAGTGGAATAGTGTTTTATGGTCAGACGAGTCCAAATTTGACATTCTTGTTGGAAATCACAGACGCTGTGTCCTCCGGGCTAAAGAGGAGGGAGACCTTCCAGCATGTTATCAGCATTCAGTTCAAAAGCCAGCATCTCTGATGGTATGGGGGTGCATAAGTGCATACGGTATGGGCAGCTTGCATGTTTTGGAAGGCTCTGTGAATGCTGAAAGGTATATAAAGGTTTTAGAGCAACATATGCTTCCCTCCAAACAACGTCTATTTCAGGGATGGCCTTGTTTATTTCAGCAGGACAATGCAAAACCACATACTGCAGCTATAACACAGCATGGCTTCGTCGTAGAAGAGTCCGTGTGCTAACCTGGCCTGCCTGCAGTCCAGATCTTTCACTTATAGAGAACATTTGGCGCATCATTAAATGAAAAATACGTCAAAGATGACCACGAACTCTTCAGCAGCTGGAAATCTATATAAGGCAAGAATGGGACCAAATTCCAACAGCAAAACTCCAGCAACTCATAGCCTCAATGCCCAGACGTCTTCAAACTGTTTTGAAAAGAAAAGGAGATGCTACACCATGGTAAACATGCCCCGTCCCAACTATTTTGAGACCTGTAGCAGAAATCAAAATTGAAATGAGCTCATTTTGTGCATAAAAATTGTAAACTTTCTCAGTTAAAACATTTGCTATGTTATCTATGTTCTATTGTGAATAAAATATTGGCTCATGTGATTTGAAAGTCTTTTAGTTTTCATTTTATTAAAATTTAAAAAACGTCCCAACTTTTCCGGAATTCGGGTTGTATTATAAATGTCTTTACTACCAATTGTGACCAATTTAATGCAGTCTTGCGGAATAAAAGTATTTTAATTTATTAAAAACAAACCAAAAAATTAGATTGGCAGCTTGTTTCCCGAGAAAATTTTATGGACATTACATATATGTACATTACATCATCGCTCTCTTTTTCACTAATGCTAATCACTAGCATTGATTTGACTGTGACGTAAAACCACTGACTCAGACTTTCTAACACAGTAAATAACATTAAAATGGATATTGCTCCATCAGATGGAATGAATAAAGATTAGCTAATTGACATAGGAGACATACTATATTTCTTTCTCTGAATTAGATGTTTTATAGTAATACACAAATACATCACTTCCACCGTTGTGCTCACAGTGAAGAAAACAACATTCTGTCTCATACTCCACTGGAACTGAACTAACACACATACACATTTATATAGACACACAGACAGACATTCACACATGTACACACACGCTGCATGCGGTCCTGTTCAGTTTGTGCAGTCGTCCTGCGTTAACACATCTGTCTCTGCATGTTTGTGCCTAATTTAGGCTGCTTCCACACCTTGTTAACATTCAAAAACCTCAGGCAAAAAACACAACAACGAACCAATGTCGAGAAATCAAGTATAAAATGAAGAAAATAAATGAATTTTAACATCTGAATAAACAAAAGATAAAAGCATCTTTTAAAAAATAAACAGATCATTCAGTTAATTTACATCATCATCACATTACCAGGATTTTCTTTAATTTTATCGCATAATGGATTATTATTATCAGTGAGTAGAGAAGAACAGCAATAGCAACATGACATTCGGTACTGCACAAAGTGGTGATCGATCAGGTTTTGAATGAAGCATGAAGAAAAAGTGGCATCGGGCATCTGAGACAGTCTTTGGAATCATTAATTGGCAGGGTTCAGCTGGTGCCTCCCCCCTTCGAAGAAGCCCCACCCCAATGATATGACTTGTATGAGATCAGTTGATTGACAGAAGACATTACTCGCGTTAAGTCCACAGTTCAAATCAGAGCTAGTCTTCGGACAGCGCGTGCCACTTAGCGATCTGTCGCCGCGGGTGGTCGCAGATCTCGCGCCAGTGCTCGCCAGCAGTGCCAGGGGAGGAGGTGCCCAGGAGGAGCCGGCCAATGACAGGTGTACGGGATGTCCTGTCGGAGTCCAGCAGGAGGAGCTCCACGCTGGTGTCTCGCAGGCCACCTTCCGAGGGCAGGTCGAAAACGAAGAGCTCGTTGAAGACGGGGTTGGGGGCACACTTTTTCACGTGTGTCTTCTTCTTACACACTCGCTTCTTCCCCTGGAACAGGTTCACCTTTACATAAGGGTCTAAAAAAAGACGGGAGGAAGAGAAATATACAGAGTGAGACAGAAATCAATACTTCAGGAAAAGATACATTATGCAGTGGGAGATCACACCCCTGCTGGACAAATTGTTTTGTAAATGGACAATACAGCTTAAGAAATGTTAATCATGGTTATTATGTTTGACCAAACTGAAACCATAAAAAACAACAATTACTTGAAGTTAAATAAATGTAAAATAAAACAAATGTGTAAAAATATATTATGAATTTCAAAATTTATCACTTTTGTTTAGTTTTTCTTGACGTATTAAAATAACTGATAAACTGAAATAATTATATGTAGACAAAAAATGAATAAAAATGACAAAACAAGGAAATTACAAAAACAAAATACAATTAAAATGGAAAATATAAAAAATAAAAAAAGCAAAATATTAATAAAAACTTTGACAGTACTTCAGTGATGCTAAAATAATACTGGTACTAATAATATATAATTTATAATAATAATAATGATAAAAAAGATCAGTGGTTCTCAACCAAGGGTCTACTAGGGTTCTTGGCAAATTTTCAAGGAGGCCACAGGATGATCTAATATTATTTAAATGTATATATGTTACAGTCATGAATAGGGATGCAACGAAATGAAAATTCTTGGCTGAAACCGAAAACCGAAAAAGAGAAAACCAAGGCCGAAAACCAAACACCGAAAGAAATTATGCCAATTATTAGTACCATTGCATTTATTGCTATGACCGTGTACTAACTTTACTAAAATTAAGACATTGCAATTGCATAAATGAATATTAAAGTTTCAAAGATAATTACAATTACATAAATTATTTAAAAAAAAAACATAATCACATTGCAAAAATGCACAGTATAAAATAAAATTCAAACTAAAAATTTATCCCACTCATGTGTATATTAAATAATAATGTACAGGCCTACTGGCCTGCAGAAAGTTTTTAAAATGAACTGATCTCTCATAAAAACAAAGTGCATTTAGGTGAAGTGCATTTGAAATTTTTCTCTGTAGGACTAGAAAGTGCAGTACTTCTCCAGTATAGGCAAGACTGTTATCACTTCTGGGGATGGGGACATCAGACAGATAACCATCTAGCTGTTGAGCAGTTGAGCTTGTCATCTGCCTGACATTTGAGAAATATTTGAGAGAGTGCATTTAAATAGGGCCATGGCATAAATAATTTTTTTTATCAAATTAAAGCAGAAATCTGGCCGAAAATTTTCGGTGGCCGTATATTCGGTGCATCCCTAGTCATGAACTTTCTGTTCCTTTTGTGTTATCCCTTTTTGGTCAAGTTCCGGTCCTCATTTTGTTAATTAATTAATCCCCACCTGTTTCCATTCCCCTGACTACTTTCCTTGTGTTTAAAAACCCTGTCTGTTTATTTCCTCCTTGTCCGCTATTAATGTAATGTGATGTTATGTCCTAATGTTTGAAGATTTGTGTTGGATGTGCCCTTTTTCTCCCGTGATAATTAAAAGAACTCTTAAGATGTATATTCGTCCTCGTGCGTTTCATTTACATTTACATTACATTTAATCATTTAGCAGACGCTTTTATCCAAAGCGACTTACAAATGAGAACAATAGAAGCAGTCAGGTCAACAAGAGAACAACAACAGTATACAAGCGCCATGACAAGTCTCAGATAGTCTAGTATAGAACGCATAGCCAGGTTTTTTTTTTTTTTTTATAAATGAAAAGACAAGAAAAGGAAAAGTGCTAGTATTAGTTGGTTAGATTTTTGTTTTGTTTTTGTTGATTTTCACACCAGCACGTGTGACAATATATTATTATTACTTTAATTAATATGAATATTGTTATTGATATATTAAAACAATCTAACTTCATTCAAATGAAACAATCAAAATGTAAACTGCAGTTATTAATATTATTTCCCTCCATAAGTATTGTTTTTCCAAATAAATGACAGCTTCTATCTGATCTCACCTGAAGGTCCATTGGAGTCAGTCTTGGGCAGGTGGCGGGCTTTCAGTACCACCACAGTCAGAGTACTTGTGGTTGACTGATAACACAGGGACAGAAGCAGCTCTCCTCGACCAGCACTCCTCTAACATTACAGATAAAGATGAAAAAAGAAAAAAATTTATGTATATGTTTTTGTCTGGTCTGGACACAATCAGCATCACAAAGCCCAAAACTTTTTCTTTTTTTAAATTTCTTTTATAATTTCACATTTGGGCAACTAACCCTGGGCAGGTAAGAGAAGACAACTTCTAAGTGCATTAATGTTACGAGAAACTGACTGTGAATCATTCCCTTGGCACAACACCAATGTATGACTCCAATTATGTGTGAACACGGCAACATGTTGCCTTGGCAACACATCAGCGGGGTTCTGCTGCTGCCACGGCGATGACTTGGAACGTCTCTCAACCGATGAGGCATAATTATGTGTGTTTAACTATATGCAGCCACAGTCACCAGTGAAAGATAATAGCTTCCCTTTCAGCTCAAATGGAGTGAATTCTTACTGTATGTGCATCACAGTAAATTGTGTTGCCAAAACAAGATTTTGTCTTATGATTATGATTATGACTGTTACTATACTGTTCACTATTCTTTTAATAAGGTAATTGGTCTTTCAGTCTGTATCAAAGTTTTTTAAATACATTTAGAAGGGCATTAAATGTGACAAGAAAAAATGTGGGTCAATTAAAAATTTACAACCTGTGGGCCTTAAGATGGATGGCAAAGATTATTGACCCAGTGGACAAACCGATACCATTAATTGTCTCCCTTTCCAGGCCTGGGCATGTCATTGACTGTCCGCAGTAAGCACGACCAACTTGGTTGTTATAAACAGTTCTTATATTTAAATACATGTATATTTATGCATATATTGTAGTATGTATTATGTGAAACATTTCATCAAAAGACATTCATCAAGCTATTCTTACCTTGACATTCCTTTTAATAATGTCTCGACTCATGAGGATGCGCCCCTCAGACAGGTCAATGTCAGTCAGAGGAACGAGGGTCTCTCCGATCACTTCATCTCGTGAAAAGCGGTCGAAACTCAGCACCATGAAATGCAAAGCCAGTTGGGAAACCCGTGCATATGGGATTCCATAGAAGCTGAAGGTCTCGTCGAAGGCTGGGTCAAGAGTCTTCCTCAAAACACGTGTCTTCACCTTGTGCTTCTTCTCAGGCAGCAAGGTCAGCTTGATATAGGGGTCAGAGGTCAATGATTGTTCATCCGTGGGAGACAATCCATGTGCCTCCTTAATGTGAACCATGAAAGCCTTCTTCTCAAAGTTGTACTCAACCGAAAAGTGGAGGGTTCCGAGGCCACCCTCTTTGTCCTTAGATTTCTCCACAGCCGGTGTTTGTGTCTGACTGGACAGAATGCTTTCTGGAGTGCTAGCCTCCTGATTATCACCTGGCCCAAAGCCAGCCTGAAGAGATGGGATGTCCAGGTCTGGGGAACTACGCACTTTGAGTTGGAGGGTTGGTGGCTTGGAAGTGAAGTTACCATTAAGATCTCGTTTCTCCAGGTCCAGATGGAGCTCTGGCCGTCCACCGCTGGGACTGAGGGTCTGTTTTCCATTGGCTTCTGGTGTCTTTTCTCCTCCAAACTTCTTCTTTCCATTCAGACTCTCAGGATAGATGTCAACCCCCTTCAGCATGTGGACAAACTTATAGGGTGGGGTCTTGTTACTAGCCTTGTTGGCTTTGCGCTGACAGCAAATCCATGCAAAGATGGAGACACTGAAGACCAGGCCAAACACACTCACCACCGCCACGCTCACAGGAACCTCCGCTATGTATAAAACAGGAAAATCGAGAAAGAAAATCAATCATTTATTTACTTCTTTTGTAGATGTATGTAGACTTACTGTTGCCGTGACATATTAAAATACCTTCATCCAGATTAGACAGATCTTATAAAGTTATTTGCATCTGTGTTGATGATGTCAGCAGCTATAACATAACAATGTGACACCCAAAATAAAAATAATGGCAGTCTTTTGTTACCAAACAAGGTCTCAGAGGGCACTTTCTGATAAATCATGTCAGAGATTACTATTATATAATTAACATAGAACTGTATATTTCGAGTGCAGTTCAGTAGTGTCTGTGAATCCGAAAATGTCCGTTTTCGTGGTGGGTGCAGCACCTCTCCAGTCAATGAGCTAATGTGCTCTGTCGGCTTTTTGTCTTCCTCTCAGAAAACAAATCACATACTCTTCTATGACTAACGTTATCACTGAGAGCTTCTGACAGACATTCTAACGCGTTTCAAACATTTTCATACACTAGTGATGTCATAGGCTAGAGCACGCGCCTGTTATGCTCGCGCATCAGGGAAAAGCTGCGATACTGTTGCTGAGCCACGTTTCCAAAAATATAACAACAATTCTTAAACCATTCACAAATACGACGTGTTCACCGAAAACGATAAATAACAATAATTTACTCACCTATATGTGCTTCTTCTGTCGTCAGTGGTGCCATTGTGCACGCGCTCTGTCCAAGGTCCTGAAAAGATGCTTTCGGCTCGCGCTGCCTCTCACGATTCTTCACTGCGCGTTAAACTCGCCCGTCTTTGGCTTCAGGCGGAGAGAGACACAAGACTGAATAATTTAATGGTTGTAGTAGATTAAAAATGTACGCCTGTTTCTTGTTTTATCTAAAATAAACAGAATAAGCTAGATTTTCCTCACCCACCCAGTGCTGATACTCGCTGCGCTATAAGTCTGACAAGCGACGCCTCTCCAGTCCCCTCCCCTCCGATGAGTTCATCGCTTCTGACGCACTTCTGACCAACTGCCCTGAGCACTGATACCGAGCACACTCCTGTTAATCATTGTGACTGCCCAGGGTTTATGGTCTCTGTGCTATCTGAAGATGTCCAGGTGATATGGTCTTTGTTGTGGTTTTATTTACGGGAAGGACTGAGCTGATGACTCTTAACTTTATTTGTTAAAGTGCACACAGGTTCACAAAGCACAGGCCCATCACACTATTTGCAACGATTAATAAATTAACTTTTTTTTTATGTTTCCTGGAAGTGACATTTGATCATAATAACGTGGGTAATAAAACGGTTTGTCTCAATAAATTTGTCTTTTACATGTTCCTGTCCTTATTTAAGAACTATTGAATATTCATGCTAATCAACAAAAATCTGCTTTTTGGTGTTACCCTCACAGCTTTCATTATTACTCTGAAGTTGTATTTAATATGCAGGGAGTCTGTGTTTAATCAACAAAGATTGTAATCTCTGCTTTTTTTATTGAAGCACACAAATCTTAAAACATATGGAATCACAAAATTGATTTTAGTTTTTTAATCTACTGACTCTCCTAGTTCCTATTCATATTAAAAAATAAAATTTAAAATAATCAACAGAAGCTCCAGCTACTCTATTAGCAGCCAAACTATTTTGCAGGTAAGCAGATTGGTTGAACACAGTCTTCCATGTTGCAGAATTTATAGTAATTTTAGCTAAACCTTTTTTTATCCAAAAGGGAACACTTACAGGGATAATTTGCCTGAAGCAACCTATGCTCAAGGGCATGGCTCATAGCTCACTCTCTGACTCAGTCAGTAGCCTTTTGATTAGCAAAACTACCGTTGACTTTATTCAGGGTACACATTCTATTTCATTTTTGTGCAAGAAAACAAGGCTGTGAGGGACAGATGTACAATCTGGTGTTATTGTAACAACATATGTTTTCCAGAATTTTGTACATTTTTATTTTTGTATTTTCAGTGTTGCATAATCTGAGCATTCAACAAAAAATTTTAACAGCAACAAAAAAACTAATTAGCAAAAATATTTGGCGTGTACGCTGACTCCACATCACACACATCTACTTCATTTTAGAATAGTACTTAATCAGTTTTATTGTGGTGTGAGAAATGTATCAATGAAACTGTTCTTTTACAGATAAAAGCACTTTCACGTTTATGCAATAATTTGCTTATATCTTGATAGTGTTTTAGACAGAGATATATTTTTAGATCTGTGGTCAATATCTCAAGTGTGGTCTATCAATACCAGGTAGTATATTGAACAAATGTAGAATGACTTCAGTATAATTTCACTTTGAACAGAAGTTCCACATTGTTACTTTTGACTCCATCAATTGGGATGAAAGTAACACACAGGTGGGTCAGAAGTAAGTGTTACTCTTGGTTTTATATACACCTGACTATGACCTTGTTTATATGTAACTGCAACCATACTGGCATATTTTTTTTCCCTTTATCTTTGCAAAAAATGATTAAATTACATTTTCATTTCAAATTTCAGTTTAATCAAATGTTTCAAAAGTAACCCGGGAGTACAAATTTGAATTGTTTAGAATATTTGATTTATTGGCAATGTCAGTCCATTTTATAAAACATTTTTTCAACAATATGAAAATTTAAATGTAATTAAATTAGCATACTATAAATTCTCAACATCATGTAACAGTAGTTTCCATCCAGTTGTTTTTATGTGTAAATTCAAAACGTGCATAAAAACATAGGTGGAGGTGGAAAAGCTATATGTCTAAAACCTAAATGGTACTAAGGTAAATAGAAACAGATTGAGTGAATAAATGTTGACATATTCCTGACTGTTATGTCCAGAAACGCCCTTTCATAAATATCTGGCTGAATCAAACCTCTGTCTATGTTTCTGACCCTCCGTCTTGGCATATTCTGTTGGTAAAATATGACATAAACATGTTTTAATTTGTGCCGCATCACACAGAAACTCATCTCATTAGCAGTGGGACAAAAGAAAAACTTGCCACTGTAGCGAGACTAAAGTAACAACTGTTACTTTCGTCCTCAAAGAAACTCTTGACATTTAAACATGATTTACTTTTATACTGAAATATAAACTTTAGGATGTGTTACAGCACTAAATAACCTTTAGACAGAGCACATGTAATCTGTATTACATAATTATTCCAAAAATGAATTAAATTACATTTTAAAATTCTCTGAATCAGACTATAGTTACTTTTTTTACTGATTACATATAATTCACACAATAGCAATAAATTAATTATAATTTACTGATTCTCCCTAATTTCTCTTTTTCATTTTTTACATTTGGTTTTCTTAGCATATCAACATTAGCCAACATCAGCTTCTGATGAACACGTGAATTTTTATTTAATCATGTATTATTTTGTCTTTGGAAGACGTTTGTCTTGCACAAATTGCACAAATTGACGTTATATTTTTAATTATTTATTTACATGTAATGGAGGGATTCCCAAACTTTTTTGTTTTTGTTTGTCAGCCAAACCCATTTCACCTAATATATTTACTTAAAGTAGCACTGAGATTTTAAAATAAATATTTTAATAATTAAATGAAATATCACATCTGTATATTACAGTTAATTGTCACATGACAACATGCAGGCAAACACATAAAAAACTTAAAATTTTTACTACGTATTTTATTTTGACTGATGTTAATTTAAAATGATTTGTTTTAATTTAACATTTTTATGATTTAATTAATGATTTGCATTTTCATTTTTCACATATCTTGCTTTCGTCCTCGCTCCCCCCATCATTAAAAACTCGTTTCTGACGGTCTGTTGCATTGCATCGTTTATGTATGCAGAACAGAGGGATTGACTCAATATCATTAAAAAAAAAAAAACATTGTATTTATCTACTTTTTCATGTCACCCCTAAATTTATGAGATCACACCATCAACTGCATGCGTCATGGCCAGCGCCTCGCGCTCTTTCTCTGGCTCGTTTGGGCGACACTGACATCTGCTGGGTGATTTGTTAACTCAAGTTCTACAAAATCATCTGAATTTGAACTTATATAAGATTCTCACGATTCTTCACTGCGCGTTAAACTCGCCCGTCTTTGGCTTCAGGCGGAGAGAGACACAAGACTGAATAATTTAATGGTTGTAGTAGATTAAAAATGTACGCCTGTTTCTTGTTTTATCTAAAATAAACAGAATAAGCTAGATTTTCCTCACCCACCCAGTGCTGATACTCGCTGCGCTATAAGTCTGACAAGCGACGCCTCTCCAGTCCCCTCCCCTCCGATGAGTTCATCGCTTCTGACGCACTTCTGACCAACTGCCCTGAGCACTGATACCGAGCACACTCCTGTTAATCATTGTGACTGCCCAGGGTTTATGGTCTCTGTGCTATCTGAAGATGTCCAGGTGATATGGTCTTTGTTGTGGTTTTATTTACGGGAAGGACTGAGCTGATGACTCTTAACTTTATTTGTTAAAGTGCACACAGGTTCACAAAGCACAGGCCCATCACACTATTTGCAACGATTAATAAATTAACTTTTTTTTTATGTTTCCTGGAAGTGACATTTGATCATAATAACGTGGGTAATAAAACGGTTTGTCTCAATAAATTTGTCTTTTACATGTTCCTGTCCTTATTTAAGAACTATTGAATATTCATGCTAATCAACAAAAATCTGCTTTTTGGTGTTACCCTCACAGCTTTCATTATTACTCTGAAGTTGTATTTAATATGCAGGGAGTCTGTGTTTAATCAACAAAGATTGTAATCTCTGCTTTTTTTATTGAAGCACACAAATCTTAAAACATATGGAATCACAAAATTGATTTTAGTTTTTTAATCTACTGACTCTCCTAGTTCCTATTCATATTAAAAAATAAAATTTAAAATAATCAACAGAAGCTCCAGCTACTCTATTAGCAGCCAAACTATTTTGCAGGTAAGCAGATTGGTTGAACACAGTCTTCCATGTTGCAGAATTTATAGTAATTTTAGCTAAACCTTTTTTTATCCAAAAGGGAACACTTACAGGGATAATTTGCCTGAAGCAACCTATGCTCAAGGGCATGGCTCATAGCTCACTCTCTGACTCAGTCAGTAGCCTTTTGATTAGCAAAACTACCGTTGACTTTATTCAGGGTACACATTCTATTTCATTTTTGTGCAAGAAAACAAGGCTGTGAGGGACAGATGTACAATCTGGTGTTATTGTAACAACATATGTTTTCCAGAATTTTGTACATTTTTATTTTTGTATTTTCAGTGTTGCATAATCTGAGCATTCAACAAAAAATTTTAACAGCAACAAAAAAACTAATTAGCAAAAATATTTGGCGTGTACGCTGACTCCACATCACACACATCTACTTCATTTTAGAATAGTACTTAATCAGTTTTATTGTGGTGTGAGAAATGTATCAATGAAACTGTTCTTTTACAGATAAAAGCACTTTCACGTTTATGCAATAATTTGCTTATATCTTGATAGTGTTTTAGACAGAGATATATTTTTAGATCTGTGGTCAATATCTCAAGTGTGGTCTATCAATACCAGGTAGTATATTGAACAAATGTAGAATGACTTCAGTATAATTTCACTTTGAACAGAAGTTCCACATTGTTACTTTTGACTCCATCAATTGGGATGAAAGTAACACACAGGTGGGTCAGAAGTAAGTGTTACTCTTGGTTTTATATACACCTGACTATGACCTTGTTTATATGTAACTGCAACCATACTGGCATATTTTTTTTCCCTTTATCTTTGCAAAAAATGATTAAATTACATTTTCATTTCAAATTTCAGTTTAATCAAATGTTTCAAAAGTAACCCGGGAGTACAAATTTGAATTGTTTAGAATATTTGATTTATTGGCAATGTCAGTCCATTTTATAAAACATTTTTTCAACAATATGAAAATTTAAATGTAATTAAATTAGCATACTATAAATTCTCAACATCATGTAACAGTAGTTTCCATCCAGTTGTTTTTATGTGTAAATTCAAAACGTGCATAAAAACATAGGTGGAGGTGGAAAAGCTATATGTCTAAAACCTAAATGGTACTAAGGTAAATAGAAACAGATTGAGTGAATAAATGTTGACATATTCCTGACTGTTATGTCCAGAAACGCCCTTTCATAAATATCTGGCTGAATCAAACCTCTGTCTATGTTTCTGACCCTCCGTCTTGGCATATTCTGTTGGTAAAATATGACATAAACATGTTTTAATTTGTGCCGCATCACACAGAAACTCATCTCATTAGCAGTGGGACAAAAGAAAAACTTGCCACTGTAGCGAGACTAAAGTAACAACTGTTACTTTCGTCCTCAAAGAAACTCTTGACATTTAAACATGATTTACTTTTATACTGAAATATAAACTTTAGGATGTGTTACAGCACTAAATAACCTTTAGACAGAGCACATGTAATCTGTATTACATAATTATTCCAAAAATGAATTAAATTACATTTTAAAATTCTCTGAATCAGACAATAGTTACTTTTTTTACTGATTACATATAATTCACACAATAGCAATAAATTAATTATAATTTACTGATTCTCCCTAATTTCTCTTTTTCATTTTTTACATTTGGTTTTCTTAGCATATCAACATTAGCCAACATCAGCTTCTGATGAACACGTGAATTTTTATTTAATCATGTATTATTTTGTCTTTGGAAGACGTTTGTCTTGCACAAATTGCACAAATTGACGTTATATTTTTAATTATTTATTTACATGTAATGGAGGGATTCCCAAACTTTTTTGTTTTTGTTTGTCAGCCAAACCCATTTCACCTAATATATTTACTTAAAGTAGCACTGAGATTTTAAAATAAATATTTTAATAATTAAATGAAATATCACATCTGTATATTACAGTTAATTGTCACATGACAACATGCAGGCAAACACATAAAAAACGTAAAATTTTTACTACGTATTTTATTTTGACTGATGTTAATTTAAAATGATTTGTTTTAATTTAACATTTTTATGATTTAATTAATGATTTGCATTTTCATTTTTCACATATCTTGCTTTCGTCCTCGCTCCCCCCATCATTAAAAACTCGTTTCTGACGGTCTGTTGCATTGCATCGTTTATGTATGCAGAACAGAGGGATTGACTCAATATCATTAAAAAAAAAAAAAACATTGTATTTATCTACTTTTTCATGTCACCCCTAAATTTATGAGATCACACCATCAACTGCATGCGTCATGGCCAGCGCCTCGCGCTCTTTCTCTGGCTCGTTTGGGCGACACTGACATCTGCTGGGTGATTTGTTAACTCAAGTTCTACAAAATCATCTGAATTTGAACTTATATAAGATTTCCAAACACATTAAATGAGATAATGACAAGAATAAAACATTGGTTGACCCTCAAAATACATCACTTGCTCAGCGTTAGAGAGAGAGAGATGCCTTTCACTTTTATTATGCATGCAGCGCTCGTGCGTAAGAGCAGCGGGCGCGTGCGTAAAGAGGAAGAACCGTAAGTCTCTCCAAAATGGCGACGACCATAGAGACTGGCAATGCAGGAGCTGCAAATAAGAAAAAACACCTCGGAATCCCCGAAGCAATATTTGTGGTCAGTGGGAATATGGAATATAGTTCATTTTCTCGTCTGTGCTTTCGATAGTTTCCCGTAAAAGCAGTTTGTTGTTGTGTTGGTCTTTAAACGGCTTTCTTAAGTAGAGAGCCCTGCTCTTCTCCTTATAAGGCTGCTGGCTTTGCTTGCTCATGTCTTGAATGTACACTGAACTTTGGGTGACCGATAACACACGATTAACCAGTATTTAAGTACTTCATAGGATGTAATTAATGAAGGAAGCCCCTAAGATGTAATTAATGAGATGTGAACTGTAACTGTGGTTCTGTAGGAAGATGTGGATGCCTTCATGAAGCAGCCGGGCAATGACACGGCAGACGCCGTGCTGAGGAAGCTGGATGAACAGTATCAGAAATATAAATATATGGAGCTCAATCTGTCTCAGAAGAAACTCAGGTTTGGTTATGATCTGTTCTATGCTGTAGAATTCTGTTCTATGATCAGTTCCTGTGTCAATGCTAAAGGATGCTCCTCCTATACATATGTCGACTACCAGTTTCCTTGCACCATTGTCGACTATGGTTGTTCTTTTGTTATAAAGAACAAATAAACAGCGATTTGCTGCTGCATTCTTTTCATAACTCAGAGTAGCATAAAATATTGTCGCTAATTCCACTTGACTGATGTATTTTTTTTATTCTGTTTTGCTAAGGTTGAAAAGCCAGATCCCACAAATCAAACAGACATTAGAAATCCTACGGCACATGCAGAAAAAGAAGGTGAGCCTTTCACAATTTTTAACTTCCATATATTCATATATGCAAATGGCTGGATGGAAGCAAATCAAATATCAACTCTCTAATGCCTTAAAATGTTGCTTTTAAATTAGTGTACTTTTAATTATTGTTACCTCTCACACTTTGTCTCCTCTCTTAATTTTCTGTTTTCCTGTTCTTAATTATGCATGTCCAATCACAGGACACTACAGATCCCATGGAGACACACTTTCTTTTGGCTGATAACGTCTATTGCAAGGCCTCTGTCCCACCCACAGATAAAGTGTGTTTGTGGCTTGGGGTAAGTGTTGGCTACTGTGTTTCATTGTATTAATAGTTAACCTGAAAAACAAAAAAATTATCACATTTACTCTCTTAACCACCTGTTATATCTACAGAGACCGATGATTTACAGACAGATAAAATCAAGCGCTATTCTAATTAGAGCTCGACCGATTTAGGTTTTTTGGGGGCAGATACCGATATTAGGGAGAAAAAATGACATATATATATACTGACCTGTTTTTTTTATTTATTCATCAAAAATAAGACAAATTTTATGAAACTTCGTGTTATACAGTAAATTAAATTTTTTTATGACTGGATTCCGCAATTCCATTTTTTCTGCATCATGGAAACCATAGGGCCCTACTAATGTAGCAAACAAATATGATAATATGAGATAAATGAGAGTTCTGGGCCACTCAGTGGTCAGTATAAACGGCAGCATTGACTAAGCGGCTGCAATCAGCTCCGGTGGCTGTAACACTGGCTTTAATGCGGCGCAGACATGTGCCGAGATGCGCAGATCAGCTCTAGTCTCTAACATCACTGAATCTGCTTTTAAAAATGAGCCATCCATATCATCATGCAAAACTAATGCTGGGTACACACCAAAATATATTTTACATCTTATAAGGTTTTCAAAATGTGATAGACCACAGACATGAGGATAGAAAAAAAAACGTTTTGCTCCTATAGTGTGTGGTGTGCCATGATGTGACGAAGACAGCACACCACACACAAACAGATTTTCAACCAGAGTCTCGACTGTGAACACAAGAAATCTTGCAAAATCTCGCGAGACTTCAGAATAAGCATGACGGACGATATGCAGGAAGAAACTGCAATGATAGTGTTTGGAATGATTTTGTACACGACACGTTGTATTCGTGCTGTTGCCACAAATCAACAAGCTGATCCTCCATCTCTGCTGTCCACATCAATTTCACTTTGTGCTGTGCCATGACTGCTTCCGTCTACCAACATCTCGCTTTCTGATTGGATATTGTTTCGTTTCATGTGATAATCTCCAGAGCGTGCGCGCATTTGTCCTCAGGGTTCCCCCCACACATCAGGGTTTCTGATCGTAAATATTAAACATGTTGAATATTTATGATTCGCGATCGGGGTGGTTCCGAAAATAAAAGTTTGTATTGGCGGCATATTCGCCGATACCAATAATATCAGCTGAATGATATATCGGTAAGGGCTTTAATTCTAATTATTCTATTATTTTTTTTCATTCACCAGACTGAGTCAATGAGAAATACTTAAAAAATATGGAAGTAAAAAAATATGTAACTTTGAAAATATTACTGTTTTGGCATTTTAAATGTTCAAAGCATTGATGTTTACTGCCTGTAGTTTTTGCAATTTTGCTAAATACAAACAGGATACAATCAATAATAGGATAGCTAACAAATATAAAATTCTTATGTTGACAAATCGGAGTACTATTTAACCAATTTTTCATTTGAATCCTAAATAAAGCATATGTGTCTGCACAACTATTGTGCAGCTCAGTTGTGCTGTAAGAGGGTAGGTAAGGGATTGTACAGCTTGTGCTCCTCATGAACTGATGAAACCGTTTGCATGATTAGCCGTGTATCACATACCTGTCTATAGTTAGTCTGTACTTTTGAATTACATTTGGTTTTGTAACAGCTTAGTTGTAAATTGGAAATTCAGTCCAAATTGAAGCAACTTGAGAACTAAAGAGTCACACAAAAGCGGATACCACACATCGCGTGAATAGAGCTGTGTCCAGAAAAGGAAACCCAGACAAAAGATCAGCAGAGAGTAGAATGGAGATATTAGAGATTAAGGATGTCTGTTAAGTACATTTAAGTAATTAATATAAAGTTAAACATTCAGTATCCATGGCTGTATAGTGGATGTGCAGAAGCTGATAAGCATTGCATGTGGCGGCACAGATGCGCAAGCTTGTCGAGTGAATATCTCTGGAAAGTTTGTAGTTCGGTCGGCTATTTCAAGTAAGTAAAATGCACAAGTTACTAAAGTTATTTGATGGTAAGGAGAGGCAGGGTGTGAGAGTGAGTCCGAGAGCGCGCACTTCTGTTGCATGATTATAGGGACATTCACTATAAACAACATTTACTTTAAATGTCAAGCATACATAACTTTATTTAAAGCAAAAGTGAAACTAGCAGACTGTGTGAAATGCTCTAAGCTAGAAGTGTGTCTCTCATTCTGCACCAGTACAAACCTGTGATTTGCGCTGAACGCGGAGACTTCCGCCACTTAATATGTTCGTTTGGAAACACAAAAATGTACCTATGTTCCGCAAAACAAAATATTGCATTCGGTCATTTGGTACACACGTGCACCGTACCGAAAGCCCTGTACCGAAACGGTCTGGTACGAATACACGTACCGTTACACCCCTAGTATAATGTATAACAAGTGGTTCCCTGCATTATTTTAGGAAAACGTTGTGTGATTACAGTAATGAGCTGCTGCAATGGAGCACCTTTACCTAATTTACCTAATGCACCTTTAAAATGAACAGTGAAAGTAATGAAAGCTTATACAATACATTTTAACAGGTATAATTAAGAAATATGGGTTTGCTTAACATGATTCATATTATTATTATTTTGTTTCTCTACCCAATATAAAAAAAAAAATGCTGTGAAAATATCGGTATCGGCAAGTACCAAACCTGAAAGTATTGGTATCAGACTCATGCTGTGAAAAAAAGAAAAAAGTGGTCCCTAAAAGTCCCCCCTAGCTTGGATACAATATTTATGCTTAATGACAAACACTCAAATAGCTTATTGGGCTTAATTGATATAATGACAAACTATCTTACAGCTGTGGTTTTTGTGTTTGTGTACCAGGCTAATGTCATGTTGGAGTATGATATTGATGAGGCCCAGGCGCTGTTGGAGAAAAACTTTGCTACAGCTTCCCGGAATCTGGACTCTCTGGAAGAGGACCTGGACTTCCTTAGAGACCAGTTCACAACCACCGAAGTCAGTATCCTTAAACCATGGCAAGGGTGTGTCTGTGTGTGTATATATACATACATATAATCTTTTTTTATTATTATTATTTTTTATTATTAAAACATTGTCTCTACATATACTCTACCATTAAACAAAAGAATTGGGGGCTGGCAAGATTTTTTTAATATATAAATAAAAAATACAGTGAAAGTTTTTTTGAAAAATATAATTACAATTTAAAATAACTGTTTTTATTTTAATGTTTTTAATATAATCTATTGATGACAAAGCTGATTTTTCAGCGGCCATTGCTCCGATCTTCTCTGTTACATGATCTGGCTCAAAATCATTTCCAATCATCATCAATGTTGAAAACAGTAGTGCTGCTTAATAATATTTTTGTGGAAACATTCTTTGATGAATAGAAAGTTTGAAAGAACAGCACTGATTTGAAATTAATTGAAATTTTTGTAGCATTATAAATGTTTTTTTTTTGTTACTTTTGCTCAAATGAACACGTCCTAATATTATTCTTTTAAAAAAAGCTTACAGATCTCAAACTTTTGAACGGTAATGTATCTGAAAGAGATTAAAATGGTATTTCAATTTTTTGATGTGGAGTGCATTGAGACATTTCCTTTTGTTGCTTGTTATTGACTCTGTATTAATGAATCTTGTTTAGATTTAAACATTAAAGCCAGTTGTGAGAGAGATGAAGTTTTGCACCGGCTCTAACACCAGCACTATTTTGGTGGAAAGTGCAGATATTTATGTATGCATATTTATGCGATCAACGAGTGAATCATGTGGAACATTCCTTATCAAAATTCATATCACATTCTCTGCCTCTGCAAACTGTTGTGTATTTTAAAGGTTAGTCAGACATTTGTGTGGCTTCTGTAGATTTCTTTCAAGGAAGGACTCTTTGGTTAAATCAGATACAGACCATTCCACCTGTTAGGATCTGTTTGTGAAAGATTTCTTGAAGACTCTTGTGTCATCAAAGTGTAATGTTCTTTTTAATTTCAGTGTAAGGAAATACTTGCCAACTTTTTCAGATCCACCTTAACCACTACTCTCACAGATATGGCACGTGTTTACAATTGGGATGTCAAAAGAAGGAGCAAAGACAACCTCCTCAAATCTGCTGAGCGGTCCTAGAAGAGGAGGCCTAGTTTGGTCCCACCCCACCCGAATTCCTTTCCCATCAGAAAATTCACCCCCCATGTATCTGTTTCCACCAAAACCAACTGTTATCTTTTGATTTATTACTTTTTAACGTATTTTTTCAAGTAAAAAGGTGAAAAACATCAAACAAAAGTAATAATGGTAGTTTTCTTTTTTTATGATGAATTATTAGCTGTTTCAGAGGGGGCTTCTCTCCACAGGTTCTACACATTTGTCTTCCTCTGTGCTCTTTTTTTCCTCTGATTTGTTGTTTGGGAAACATCTGAAATTTCAGTTCTGTTAAATCAAAACTGTTTAAACTACTATGGGCTTCAAATTTCTTTCTGTGTAATTTTTATTGCCAGATCTTGCAGAGATCGTTGTCAAAATGCAGCATGCACAATATCAGGGGGACATCTGGTTTAATTTATCACCCTCTCTTCTCCTTTACTTCCCTTTTCTTAACACTTCCTTCTCTGATGTCAGTTTTTTCATCTCTTGTCCTTCATCTGTACTTATGTCACATTGTAGCCATTAAACACTGAACAAATAATGAAGCAATTTGGGAAAAGGCACAAAATCGATGAAATGGTCTGTGTTTTTAATCTGCGTAGCTTTTTATAATTCCTGATCTGATTGAGGTTCTGACAGTGATTGAGATAAATCCAACTAATTAAATATGTGCCTGCAGTTCCATCAATTTCTTTCTTTCTATGACAATCACTTGTGCACTACTGAAACTACTAATGTTGTCTTGATCTTCTATTGCCTTTCAATTATATTCTCTTGCAGCAACACAACTTCTGTACTGAAAATATCATAATTGAACTGTAAAACGACCCTCAATTCCAACAGGTCAGGGGTGGAATGTTAATCAAGTTATAATAAGCAACCAGAAATTTTTTAACATGTTACTTTAATCTTTAGTACATTTCATGTTCCCTTGATAAAGAGGTACAGGGTGTCTCAAAATCACTGAAACCGAATCAGTAGTGTTTGTACAGCCAGTCCTTGCAAATCCACATCAGCCACAAAAAGCTTACATAGCGAGCAAGTGGTCAACCCAATCCAAAATCCTCTGGTTCTTCCCGGAGACACTGTCTCAGCCATGTTTTGAAATGGCTTCATGTTATCCAATAATGTAAAAGATTAACAACTCAGCCAGTTGTGCACTGTTATGAACTGTATAGACACATATTCTCTGATTTGAGAAAGCGGCTATGGATATATTTTGTAGAAGTACAAGTGAAGAGCAAATCATTTCAAAAAGTAAAGATGTTATAGATGAATAAAGTTAGGGTTAAATATGTGGCGATACAAGCTCTATAGATACAGATGTCTTATGTGAATGTGTGAAAGGTCAATGGCCCTCACTTCAGTTAGAAAACCTATAGGAAGAGCTTTCTTTTTCACATTAGATAGTACAATCTCAGGCTGTAACACTCAGAAACACTCTTTGGGATAAAATGTGTAAAAGATGTACATAACTACAACAGGTTAAGTTTTTTTTGTAATTCTGGTGAGCACCAGAGGTGTCTTGTGGCAATGTGTGATAAGTGAAATTCTAATATTTTTAAAATGATGCAAACATTTATTAATCCATCCGGGGCTCATGGATGTGCTTCCAGTAGTCCCTTATGAATCTTTCCGTTAGATCATAAAAATTAACCATCTGGGTGATGTGATGCATTATCATACCATGTGTCATCCGTATCTCACAATTTTTTACTTTTTTTTGTTCATATGGGAATCATTACAGATAATGTGTTTTTCCACTCTTGGAATTCTTCATGTAGTATATTGCAGTATATCTCCTTCCCTTTGTCTTTCATTTTACTAAACTAATCAGACACTTCACACCTTCAGCAATCAAATGTTTATGAAGTCTGAAGTTTTTGAGTCGACATAAATGTGTATCCCAGCTTTGAAGACAGCAAGCAAAACTTGTGTTAGTCAGTTATCTCTCCCATGATATAACCAATAGAAGATACTTGGAACAAGCTTATTCTCGATATTGGAGACGTCCAAAGCCAGAACATCTTTATTTGGGAAGTCAAACTTTTGTGGCTCAATAGAAAGAATTACAGCTGTGCAGATATAGTTTAGAATGGCTTTTCAGCAGGAGTTCTGCAAAAGTATTTTTTATTTTTTAACTAAGCTTCCATTCTTATCAGTTCAAGTTGGCCATATACAAGATTGTGTGATTAGGGAAAATTAGCAAAGTAGTATAGAAAAGTGAAGCAATGTGGTATAGTGGGACTCGTTTAGGCAATCAGCAGGCAGGAAAGGGGTGATGTCATAATCAGTGAGTTGAAGACTGACCCTGTGATTGGAGGAGGCGTTTCTTTTGTCCACCAGGGCCCAAATGTTTGATAGGTACCAGGGTGGTGATTACAGTCTCAACAGAAACACCGACGATCGCCCTTTGTCACTTCTTCAGATGAATGCACCACGTTTGGTACAAATCCACTCTTCACTCCCTCCCAACCCTCCTGGATGGTAATCTCCCCACTCTTCACCAGCTCAAATATATCCCGTGTTAGCTCTGTAAAAGCCCTCTCGACGTTTATGGCGTCGCGTGCTGAAGTCTCCACGTAGCGCATGCCGTACGCAGCTGCTAGCTTCTCGGCCTCTTGCCGGCTGACCTGACGCTGTGGCTCCAGATCACATTTGTGACCGACCAGCAAGAAGACAATGCTGTGGGGCTGCACGTGGCTGCGTGCCTCCTCTAGCCACTCGTGAACGTTCTGGAAGGAGCGACGGTTGGTTATGTCGAAGAGCAACAGACCTCCCACTGAGTTACGATAATAGGCTCTGGTAATAGACCTGAAGAAGGAATAAAAAATAAATAATGTTCCTGAATTTTAAATGACAGTATACAGAATGCAATATTGCAATTCAAATTTTAATGTGAGAAAGTAGCATTTATATTGGCATGAAATGTATTTTCTAAATGCATATTATTGAACTGATTGTGAACGATTCATCCATGTATATGTAAAAACAAAAAAAGTGAAATTTTTAATCAAATGGTCATGACTTGATCTTTCAACAGATTTGTTGGACATATGCTGGACTTTTTCATCATTTTGTCAGAACTCACACCTTTCTTAGAATTGTCTGCAAGCTCAGATCTGCCTCCATCCAAAATGACATATATTTTGTGTTTTGCAGATTGCTGCTTTAGTATTTGTAGATTATTTTTCCACATTTCTATACTGAAAAACATAATGAGCATATTTTAAGTTTTAAAGGGTTTTCTTGCCAAAAAAATATAAGAAATAAATATTTACTGTACAGTGTTGACCCTTGTTCTTCATAATCTCTGTAATTCGCTCTGGTACGCTGGATATTAGCTTCTAGGCCAAATCCTGACTGATGACGATCCATCATCCATCTTGCTTTATTAGTTCTCAGAGTTGATCACAATTTGTGGACTTTTGCTTGTCCAGTCACCTTTTGAGAACCAACATGGGACTGAGATCTGGGGAGTTGCCTGGACACTGATAAAAATTTCAATGCAATGATCTTCTTTATCACTCTTGCTTTGTGACATGGTGCTCCATCATGCTGGAAAATGCACGGATCATCACCAAATTGCTCATGGATCGTTGGAAGAAGTCGCTCTTGCAGGATGTTTTGATACCATTTTTTATTCATGACAATGTTTTTGAGCAGAATTATGACGGAGCCCTATCCCTTGTTTGAAAAGCAACCCCACACATGAATGGTCTCGGGATGCTTCACTGTTGGCACAACACAGGACTCATGGTAGCATTCACCTTTTCTTCTCCAAACAACTGATTTTCCAGATGTCCAAACAGTCAGAAGGGAGCTTCATCAGAGAAAATAACTTTGCACCAGTCTTCTGCTGTCCAATCCTTATACTTCCTGCAGAATCAGTCTGTCCTTTACGTTTTTCTTGAAGAGAAGTGGCTTCTTCGCTGCCCTTCTTGACACCAGGCCGTTGTCCAAAAGTCTTCGCCTCCCTGTGTGCAGATGCTCTTACACCAACCTGCTGCCATTCCTGAGCAAGCTCTGCACTGGTGCTGACATGATTCTGTAGCTGACTGCTCTGGAGAAGATGGCCCTGGTGCTTGCTGGACACTCTGGGGCATCCTGAAGACTTCTTCACTGCACTGCAGTCGAACCTCTCTCCTTGAAGTTCTTGATGATCTGGTAAATGATTCTTTCAGGTGCAATATTCTTTGTAGCAATTTGCATGTGAGGCCATTTAGATGCAAAACGATGCAAAAGTTTTCAGCTCCATTTGGCTTAGTGGTTAGAGAGTTTGACTCCTAACCCTAAGGTTGTGGGTTTGAGTCTCGGGCCGGCAATACCACGACTGAGGTGTCCCTGAGCAAGGCACTGAACCCCCAACTGCTCCCTGGGTGCTGTAGCATAAATGGCTGCCCACTGCTCCGTGTGTGTGTTCACTGCCATGTGTGTGCACTTTGGATGGGTTAAATGCAGAGCATGAATTCTGAGTATGGGTCATCATACTTGGCTGTATGTCACGACACTTTCACCTTTTCACTTTAGAAACAATGTGAATGATAACAGCTTAAACAGCAAACTTTGCAAAATGCAAAATTTTTTATCACTGACAAAACTTTTGGCCATGACTGTAGATAGAAAGACAGACAGACAGACAGACAGATATGATATTTGATAGTGCTGAGAAATAAACAAAGGATGTGTGTGTAACAGGAAAGGAGAAAACAGGAAATGTAAAACTGCAACAGGAGGCAGAGATGAAAACAAGGTAGATGAAAAATGTGTAAAAAGGTATCAGAGTGAGACTGTAAGAAAGGTCTGAGCTTGTGTAGGTGTACTGCTGGGAACGCACTGAGCTGTGAAAGATGCCTAAGGGCCTCTAGAGTTACTGACATTTGTGACATTGTAGATGGCAGTGCTTCACCAATATTTCTATTTCCTGTAAGAGTTTTGCAAAATATTTTGTTGGTAAAGAGACCTTTGAGCTGCATTCATTAGTAAATACATATAGACAGTATCTCTGAATCACCTAGGGCAAAAAAAAGAAGAATCAGTGATGCGTGAATCAGTCTGTCATCAAGTCTGGGAGAAATATATCAGCATGGATACCATGGAAACACCAATCATGATCATATTTGACATTATACAATCAATAGTTAAATATGTAAAATAATGTGCCAATCAGCATAAAAATCTTTCTGAGCTAAACAGTGATATCATTTACATAGACATACATCTTTATGGAATTGGGGGTCTATATTATAAGAATTAAATTTTCTGAGGTATACCACTTAAACAACTCCATATGAAATGTAGTCATCCACCCTATGAACAATAAATACATTATTGGACATTTACAGTGATGCAGAATCATGAGAAAGGACTAATGTAACATAACCCAAGACAAAGATTTACAATACCTGAAGCGTTCCTGTCCTGCAGTGTCCCAAATCTGCAGTTTAATGCGTTTTCCAGGTTCGATCTCCACCAGGCGGGAGAAAAAATCCACCCCTACCGTCGGGTCTGACACCTGTGCGAAGCGGCCTTCTGTAAATCGTCTAATTAAACACGATTTTCCAACAGTGGAGTCCCCAATAACAATCAGTCGAAATTGGTAAAGCCAAATTGCCTCCATGTTAACTCAGGTCTGTCAAAGCAAAAAGGAGAGAAGTGAATTAGATGCTTCCAAATCTCATGATTTCCAAGGACAGAAAAGAAAAGAAAAAAAGACACATTCTTTATTTTATTCACCCACATTTTATGTCAGCCTGCTTTAACAGTTTACTAAAAGGAGTAAATAGAGCAAATTTATCTTTAAAATGGTTGAAACCTCTTCTGAGAATGTGTTGTGCAGGTTACAGTATTTCTGTACTTGTTTTCTGTGGGAAGTTGAATCATCCATTCAGAGTTTCATTATAACGCCTACATCAGTTATGATAAGGATCTGGTGTTTATTCTTTATACATCACTAAACTTTTGTAAAATATATACAGTCAATTCTATATAACTGGCATACTAGAATTAACTTAATGCTGTTTATCAGTAATGGAAGAATATACACATAATAATTTGTTTTAATGCAATGTTTCAATGTTTATATATTCTAAGCCATGTGCAGGTTACTGAATGCAACCACTTTAACAGTTAGCATGACCTACTGACAGTGTGTGATCCTGTTAAGATTAGAGATTGAGATTTCACTGAGGCTCGCCTGATAGCTGGACTAGCTGACTATCGTTGGCCTTGTCAAAATAACGACTAGCCAATACTCTCTGTTCTACAGTATATCTATAAAACAGACAACTGTTAAAAATAGCGTTGTCTTTGTGTAGAAGCATCCCTTGTGTAGAAGATCCCTTATTAGGTGCTCTTTACTTACGTTTTTTGTTTGGTCGGTTCAAAGCTACCAAACGGCAGATTCCATAATCTTTAAAGGATTAAAGACTCTTTAGAAACCGCTGGATGAAATGAAGGACATAAACTATTCACACATGCCGAATAATAAACAAAACATTCGTCTCTACATAAAACAAAACAAACAGGTGCAAACCAAACTGCGCGTGTAGGCGGTCTATTTTGTTTGGATGTTGCTAAAGATCAATCGGCGTGTTGTTGAAATGATCCCTGCCTGCATCAAAGTCGCGTAAAGTCAAAGATTTACGCCTGTCATTTTTACATCCACGCTTGAAAGATGGATAAATGTTTGGATGTTTTTTTGCTGATGAAATGGAAGCGACAGCAGAAACATCATATAGCCTGACTCATCCCGCATCAGCACCAGTACCACAATCCTCCTAATAGCAGCCACAGGAAAATGCGTTCCATAGCCAAAGGACGCCTTAAGATAAACAGAGGCCCCTGGCATTTTTTTATAAAATGTATTTATTTTTATTGGATGTCTTGTTATAATTATATATGTTTTTGTTTTGTTGCAATTTCCAAAAAAAAAAAAAAAAAAAAAAACTGCTTAAATTATTAATATATTTGATTATGCAAATTTACTCAAATTCACTCTTGGCGCTTGTGGAGCAGCAGAATTATAGTCTTTTACATCAAGTAAACATTACGTTTTTACAGGCATTATACGAAGGTAATATTAAAATAAAATGCAATCAAAACTTTCCTGGGTGAAATTTTAGTTTACAGGTATGATTTAAACACCATAATTTACACAAAAGACGAATTATTCATCATTAGTAGACTGAAATATCACTTTGGAAGTTGGCATAAATGTGGACTCACATTGGTGGTTGTTAAATACGTTTTTATTTTGAAACATGCCGTGCTCACGTTTAATTAATTAAATCATAGCATAAACACAGAATAGCTCTGGTTCTAGAGTTTCTTTACTAGCGTGCATTCTGCTCACAGCATATCGGTGGGACGTTGCTTACCAACTAAACAAACTGTAGATTATTACAAGCAGGGTGTCACTGAAAATGAATGTGTGGGTTTGTTTATAGAACGCTTTTGTCAATTGCTGCAAATTCCCATATACACAAAATAATTATTCGAAAAATATAATTTACCTGCAGCCAGTAGGCCCCTGCATTAATGCGCCCCTGCCATATACATAGACATTCAATATTTTAATGCCTTTCCTTGACTCACTCATGTTGTTTCATACATAATTTTATGATTACCTCTTGGAACATATGGATTTTATTTTCATTTTATATATTTTCAAATAGATCGATGATCATATGGGTTGAATTAGACTTCCTAGATTTCAATGTTTAACCAACCTTGCTTTTAGTTGAAAAGAAAACTGTCCCACTTTTCCTATTGATCTACCCCACTTCTAAAAAAAAAAAAAAACATCTAAACGAATCTTTCAGTATTACATTTAAATTATTTTGAATATAAATTTACATTTAGGTCGATTGAAATATCACAAAAAGTAAGCTTAGCCTAGTCTTCTCCGTCTTGAGTCTACTATCTTCCTTTAGGTTTAATTCAATGTCTTTCTTGTGCGCCATCTATTTCAGGTTTTACGAGCAGAAGTAAACCAGTAGCCTATGACGGGAAATGTAGTTTATAGGTGATTCTCGATACTAAACGCTGGACCTTCTGGAGTTCTTCCCTAGTCTTAAAGTTTTTGAACGGATCAGCGGTATACTGGATATTTGGCTCGAAAGACTCGACAGCGGATCCGCACGTACACTACGAAAAGTTGTCGACAGGCGAATAAAGTGTGAAACTTCTCACCTCTTGAAGAAACGCTTTTTTGACAGCTGTTAGGCGTGCGTCTTCAGTTCCAGCGAAATATTACGTTCTTTGAAAACCTAGACGTGGAGAGTACTTCGACCAACAACTTTAATTTTACGTTAATAATAACAATAAAAAAACTTTCTTTCTTTTGGACAAAATTGTCATGTAGTTTAGACCGCTGAAATGCAGCAGGAGCGGCTTCTCAAAGTCCTAGTCATTGGAGATTTGGGTGTGGGGAAGACTTCCATCATAAAGCGATATGTGCATCAGGTTTTTTCTCAACATTACCGCGCGACAATCGGTGTTGATTTTGCTCTAAAAGTCCTGAATTGGGATCACCAGACAGTCATTCGACTGCAGTTGTGGGACATTGCAGGTCAGTTACTGAAGTTATGTATAGTTGTCTTTACCTGTAATGATAATGTTTGTCACTATACTTAATCTAACATGTCAATAGGCTTGTGCAAATAAATGAGCATATGGGAAGTAGATAGGAGCCATATGACGTGCCATACCGCGTCAAAAACTATTCTATAGCCTACATTTTCTGATTCTTGTAGGCTATAGGCTACTTATATTAGGCTATCCATGCAATTTTGTACCTCAAACTAAAAGATCATGCCCGTGGTATCTGTCAGCTATAAATTTATACATAAGGCAGCTATTTCAGTCAGTTGTTTATTTGCTTGTCTTAAATATAAAAGCAAAGTGAAATCTGCAGTGATTAGTTCATTGTAGTTTTTAATACACTCTGACTTAATATTTACTGTTAAAGAAAATTGAGCAAAACTCAATTTTCAAACTCAAAAACAAAAATACAGTAGAAATTTCCTTTTTTTGACGTGGACGGAACCAAAACTGTTTATATAAAAAGGTGAGATTTAGATTTAGAAGTTTCAGCAACTTTGACCATAAGTTACCAAGTACTGATGTTTTATTGACCATCCAAAGTGGAAATGCACTACTTATTGAGATAGTATACAGAAAGACAGGTAGCGATAAATAACTAGAGTTGTGCTAGAGTAATGCTTTTAACTCTTAGCTTGAACAATGTCATTACATGCAGTCCAAAACATGCCTTGTTTGAGATTTTCCTGCTCTCAGCTGGAGTATGTGACCTCACAGTGGTATGAATCCCTCTCTGTGTCTATATACTCAGAATAAACTGAAGCACAGGGTCAGGAATGTGTGTATCATCTCTCAAGTTCATATTCACTGGTCTTAATGACTAGTGACTCATGGACTCACTGGTATTGGTCTCATGTGAAGGTCCTCACATCACCTATTAGTGAAAAACACTAAAAGCACTTTACCTCACTCTCACGCATAAAAAAAATCACACCAGCTCCAGGACAAAACATTCCCACAGTGCATTTAATTCAACATGACTGACATATTGGAAAACTCAGAGTCAGGTTTACATAACTCTAAAAACTGCAAGGTGTGTATGACAGTCATCCCTGATTGAACACAGTAGTTTTCTGACCTCATACAAGTCAAACTTCAAGGTACTCCACTGTGAACCCTGAATATTAACTGTGAAAGTCTCACTGGCCTCAGTTCGCCTTCATTTTTAACATGATAATGCATTAATACAGCTTTGGTACATTTAATATCTTCCACAAAAGAATGGTTCTCCTTGTAAAGCCTTTCCAATCCATTCATGTTCACAATTGTTTCTATGTGGTGCTATGAAATCAGGATTAAAATGTATGTAACTTCGATGATTCAAGAGTTGGAAACAATGTGGAAACATTGGAGCTAGCGCACTGTGGATTGTGTCATAAAGAAATGTAAAAGTTACCAGACTAGCTACAAAGAACATTTATTGACATAATATTGAATGATTTGATTCAGTTTGTTTCAATTCGATTAAAGATACAGTTAAGCAGACATAATAAATGTTTATGATTACAGTTTGTGTTTGTAATGATTACAGTATAGGGATGTATGTATGATATGTAGGGATAATAATGTATGCTGACAAAAAAGAGTGTAGAAAAATCATCACATCACTATAGGTCTCCCACCAACACGCTTGGGCACAATTAGTTAAAGGGATAGTTCACCCAAAAATGAAAATTATGTCATTAATAACTCACCCTCATGTCTTTCCAAACCAGTTAAACCTCCATTTATCTTTGGAACACAGTTTAAGATATTTTAGATTTAGTCCGAGAGCTCTCAGTCCCTCCATTGAAACTGTGTGTACGGTATACTGTCCATGTCCAGAAAGGTAAGAAAAACATCATCAAAGTAGTCCATGTGACATCAGAGGGTCAGTTAGAATTTTTTGAAGCATCGAAAATACATTTTGGTCCAAAAATGGCAAAAACTATGACTTTATTCAGCATTGTCTTCTCTTCCGTGTCTGTTGTAAGACAGTTCAAAACAAAGCAGTTTGTCATATCCGGTTCACTAAAACGAATCGTTCGATGTAACCGGATCTTTTTGAAACAGTTCACCAAATCGAACTGAATCATTTTAAACTGTTCGCGTCTCCAATACGCATTAATCCACAAATGACTTAAGCTGTTAACTTTTTTAATGTGGCTGACACTCCCTCTAAATTAAAACAAACCAATATCCCGGAGTAATTAATTTACTCAAACAGTACACTGACTGAACTGCTGTGAAGAGAGAGATGAACACCGAGCCGAGCCAGATAATGACTCGTTCACGAGTCAAGAACCGGTTGCATCGGTTGTCGGATCACCAGTAGTTCTTTCTGACAGTTCGATTCAGTAAACCGGTTGAAGAAAATGGTTCACCGTTTCTTTTGCGCTCGACGTAATGCCGTCATTGGCGATGACTGCAAGCCTTCGGTTTACCTGGGCTCATAACATTAGCACAGAATCAGTTCAGAATCAATCACCAAAAGAATCAGTTCGGTTCAGACGCTCTGTGTGTCAGTCTGTTTCACGCTGAATCACACATGCGCAGTATCATCAGCTCCTCGGTTCTTGAATCGGACATGTCTGACAGAACCGTTTCTTGACTCGTGAACGAGTCATTATCTGGCTTGGCGCGGTGTTCATCTTCAGTTCTCTCTTCACAGCAGTTCAGTCAGTGTACTGTTTCGGTAAATTAATTACTCCGGGATATTGGTTTGTTTTAAATCAGAGGGAGTGTCAGCCGCATTAAACAAGTTAACAGCTTAAGTCATTTGTGGATTAATGCGTATAGGAGATGCGAACCGTTTAAAACAATTCAGTTCGATTTGGTGAACTGTTTCAAAAAGATTTGCTAACTGACAAACTGCTTTGTTTTGAACTGTCTTACCACAGACACGGAAGAGAAGACAATGCTGAATAAAGTCGTAGTTTTTGCTATTTTTGGACCAAACTATTTTCGATGCTTCAAAAAATTCTAACTGACCCTCTGATGTCACATGGACTACTTTGATGATGTTTTTCCTACCTTTCTGGACATGGACAGTATACCGTACACATAGCTTCAATGGGGATTAATGCGTATAGGAGATGCGAACCGTTTAAAACAATTCAGTTCGATTTGGTGAACTGTTTCAAAAAGATTTGCTAACTGACAAACTGCTTTGTTTTGAACTGTCTTACCACAGACACGGAAGAGAAGACAATGCTGAATAAAGTCGTAGTTTTTGCTATTTTTGGACCAAACTATTTTCGATGCTTCAAAAAATTCTAACTGACCCTCTGATGTCACATGGACTACTTTGATGATGTTTTTCCTACCTTTCTGGACATGGACAGTATACCGTACACATAGCTTCAATGGAGGGACTGAGAGCTCTCGGACTAAATCTAAAATATCTTAAACTGTGTTCCAAAAATAAACGGAGGTCTTACGGGTTTGGAACAACATGAGGGTAAGTTATTAATGACATAATTTAGCAAACTGGGCGAACTAACCCTTTAACTGTTTCCAATTATGAACAGGCCAAATTGTAAACCGTGTTTAAATGGAAATGCATCTGTCTGCTTTGACAGATTTTTCAAAAGAGCATAAGGATTTTGCTTTTCCAGTGTGGTCAAGCACATGTGATTTTTTAAATGGATAGATGATTATGTTGTCTGCAGTCAAGGAATCCATGCACATTTGAGTAGTCTGGTTGAGTAGTGTGTTAAGGTCTAGGTTTAGGCAGTTTAAGAAAATGAAAAATATTGTGAATATATTGTGAGATAGCTCTTCTAGACCACTATAAAAAATACAAATAAATGAAAAAATAAAACATTTGAAATTAAACCTTGAAGGTATAGCACACAAATAAATTAATATTTGCCGAAAATATACTCAACCTCAGGCAATCCAAGGTGTCGATGTGGTTGTCTCTTCATAGGAACAGATTTTGCTCACCAATGGATCCTCTGTAGTTTAAACAGCTGCTAAAAACATGACAAAAATACACAATTCACACGGCTCCAGTCCATCAATTACATTTACATTTACAATTACATTTAATCATTTAGCAGACGCTTTTATCCAAAGCGACTTACAAATGAGAACCATAGAAGCAGTCAGGTCAACAAGAGAACAACAACAGTATACAAGTGCCATGACAAGTCTCAGTTAATCTAGTATAGAATGCATAGGTAGGTTTTTTTTTTTTTTTTTTTGTGCTAGTGTTAGTTGGTTAAGTGCAGGCGAAAAAGATGAGTCTTTAGCTGTTTCTTGAAAATGAGTAAAGACTCAGCTGTACGAATTGAGATTGGGAGGTCATTCCACCAGCTGGGCACAGTCCAAGAAAAGGTCTGTGAGAGTGATTTTGGAACTTCTTTGGGATGGTACCACAAGGCATCGTTCACTTGCAGAGCGCAAACTTCTGGAGGGCACATAAGATTTAACCAATGAGTTTAGGTAAGTTGGTGCCGTGCCAGTGGTCGTCTTGTAGGCTAGCATCAGTACCTTGAATTTGATGCGAGCAGCTACTGGTAGCCAGTGTAACCTGATGAGGAGAGGAGTAACGTGAGCTTTTTTTGGCTCATTGAAGACAACCCTTGCTGCTGCATTCTGGATCAATTGCAGAGGCTTGACAGTACATGCAGGAAGGCCCGCCAGGAGAGCATTACAATAGTCCAGTCTGGAGAGAACAAGAGCTTGGACAAGAAGTTGGGTTGCTTGCTCTAACAGGAAGGGTCTAATCTTCCTAATGTTGTATAAGGCAAACCTGCAGGAACGGGTAGTTGTAGCAATGTGGTCTGTGAAGCTTAACTGATGATCCATCACAACTCCTAGGTTTCTAGCTGTCCTCGAAGGAGTAATGGTTGATGAGCCCAGCTGTATAGAGAAGTTGTGATGAAGCAATGGGTTAGCTTCAATCACCAGGAGTTCTGTCTTCGTAAGGTTAAGCTGAAGGTGATGGTCATTCATCCAGCTAGAGATGTCACTCAGACAGGCTGAAATGTGAGCAGCTACCGTCGGGTCATCTGGTTGGAATGAGAGGTAGAGTTGGGTGTCATCAGCGTAGCAGTGATAAGAAAAGCCATGCTTCTGAATGACAGATCCTAATGATGTCATGTAGATTGAGAAGAGAAGTGGTCCAAGTACTGAGCCTTGAGGAACCCCAGTAGCAAGGTGGTGTGACTTTGAAACATCACCCCTCCAAGACACACTGAAGGATCTGTCAGAGAGGTAGGACTTAACCCACAGGAGTGCTGTTCCAGAGATGCCCATCTTTCTGAGGGTGGACAGGGGAATCTGGTGATTAACAGTGTCAAAAGCAGCAGAAAGGTCCAGTAAGATGAGTACCGAGGATTTTGAAGCTGCTCTTGCTAGTCGCAGGGCTTCAGTAACCGAGAGCAGAGCAGTCTCAGTTGAGTGGCCACTTTTGAAGCCAGATTGGTTGCTGTCCAGGAGGTTGTTCTGTACAAGGAACATAGAAAACTGGTTGAACACAGCTCGCTCAAGTGTCTTTGCAATGAATGGAAGAAGGGATACCGGTCTGTAGTTTTCAAGAAGCGCTGGATTTAGAGATGGTTTCTTGAGCAGTGGGCTTACCCGAGCCTGCTTGAATGCTGAGGGAAATGTTCCAGAGTGAAGAGAGGAGTTGATAATGTGAGTAAGCGAAGGTATGACTGAAGAAGAGATCGCTTGAAGGAGGTGAGTGGAGATCGGATCAAGTGGACAAGTAGTAGGATGATTGGACAGGAGAAGTTTGGAGACGTCCATCTCTGAGAGTGGGGAGAAGGAAGAGAAAGACTGTGCGTCGGTCATTGTGAAGTTGTCCTCAGTCTGCGGTGTGGAGAATTGGTCGCTGATGGATCTTGTCTTATTTGTGAAGAAAACTACAAAGTCGTCCGCTGGAGTCGATGGAGGAGGTGGTGGCGGCGGATTAAGAAGAGAAGAGAAAGTCTTGAAGAGTGTCCGAGCGTCACAACAATTAACATTTTTTAATTTCAAAAACGCTGCTTCGGGCCTCTATCCATAATTTTGCTTTCTCCAGTGAAAAAAATCATCTTGTCTAAATAAAGACGAAAATATGCACAGATCGAGCACCATATACAGAGCCACAAGTGAAAATAGTACTAAATAAATAAGTTGGATTTGTTGAGAGGACAACAGGGGATGGACTTTTTTTACTAGAGGATCATAGACTTGTATTTTTGAGGATTTGAGGAGCCCTGAACTCTTGATAATGAGTATGCTTTTAGCAAATTAGAATTTTGAGGTGAACTATTCCTTTAAATATCATACACAGAAACTAACTTACACTTTTTTTCTGATTTATTCTCAGGGCAAGAGAGGTATGGCAACATGACACGTGTGTACTACCGAGAGGCCGTAGGGGCACTGGTGGTTTTTGACCAGACCCGTGCCTCCACCTTCCAAGCAGTGTTGAAATGGAAAAAAGATCTTGATTCTAAAGTTGCCCATGGAAATGGGCGTCCTCTACCAGCTGTCTTGCTGGCCAACAAGTGTGATCAACAGAGATATGGTTTGTGTTCCCAACTGCCCAAACTCGAAAGTTTCTCTAGGGACCATGGATTTGTGGGGTGGTATGAGACTTCTGCGAAGGTAATGATTATAGGTTATATATTTGATTATATTACCCTTGCTAGTGCCTAGATGCTTGTTTGAAAAGACACTTATTATTACAATTCATATCATTCCTTCTTATTTTTAACAGGACAACACGAACATTGATGCAGCCATCATGTGTCTTGTAGAAAATATAATGGCCATTGAGGATGTTCCTGTGGAATCGGACCCTGGTGTACTGATCCTGCCTGCTTTTGATTATAATCTAAAAGAGCGCAGTGACTCTAGATGTTCTGTCTGCACAACATTCCAGTCCAGCAAAAACCCACAGTGAATTATAGGGTGAGATGATGAAAAGAACACAGAACAGAGTGGGAAGGAAAAATATAAAGAGAAAAAGAGAGAAAACAGTCACACCCTTTTTTGGTTCTTCAGATAGTGCTGAAGTAAGCCTTTGAGGGAAAGAAAAGACCATGAAGCCTTAACACTTACATGCACTAACATTGACACATACCAAAACAACAATGTCATCAATAAAACATGCAGCGTTTAGAGTTTTCTCTGATAAATACTTAACGCTATAGACTCACAACTAAATAAGGCTCTTGTGGTTATACTGCAGCAGAAGAGCAGCGTGCGCACATTTGCCTCAACTTTGTGTCTGTTAAAGACTTAAAGACTTTAAGTCTGCATCCTCAAAATGTGTGCATGCATTTGTGATTACATAGCATAGGGGTGTGCTGTTTCTAACACAGTCTACAACAAGCTTGTACACTTAACGGTACTTGAGGTTCTAAAAACACAGTTAAGTAACTAGACCATTGCTGCTCATCAACCTGAGATAAACTTGGGAATTTAGGCAAGATGCAGACCATATATGGCAAGCCCATGTAAACCGAGAGCAACTAGACAAAATACTCTCTGTAGTGCTTTCTTTAGAGATATGAGTGCACAAATCATTATGATAGATGAAATTATTATTTATGTTGTATGAAAGGTTTATATCAGAGATCACGGGTGATGTAAGATCTTCAAATGATAGTGAATTAAATTCAGAGTTAAGAAGCATGCAAAATGAAATCCATTAGTGTGAATGATCAGCAGTGGATTCACACAGTCAAGTGTGTGTGTGTGTGTGTGTGTGTGTGCACATAAGTACATGAAAGCATTAGCATCAGACAATTAATTTCACTGAAACATCTCGGCAAAAACTGAGGAGGCGCGTGACTAGTGTTTAAATGTGTGACTGGATGTTTGAGTGTTTTTTTATGTCATTACACACATGCTTACTGTCTGCTCACAGCAGTTTGTTTACCATGTATAAGTTTTGTCTGACTTGCAGAGGTTTTTCTTCAGCTCCTATCATCAATGCTTCATTGCCTATAATGTATGATGCCCATAGCTCTCTTACTAAATAGATTTTACTTTTTGACATTTTGTTTGAGGAAGTGTTTTGGATTGTGCAATTATCTGTATAATGTCACATCTCACAAAACAGTAATCATATGTACATTTTTTCTCTCTCTCTCTGCTAGTCCTCTTTGCCACATAACAGTCTGCCACATGGCATATGTGTCTAACAGTGACCTTTACTAAATTTACTTTTTATTCAGCATACAGGATGATGAATGATTTTATGGCAATTTATATGTGACAGTTAAATATTTCTGAAAAAAATAACTATATATATATAAAATGAGAAGCTTTAACCAACCTTTACTGTTTTTTTCTCTCTTCGTTTTCCATTTCGCAGCCTTGCTGTATTAGCATATTTAAACATTTTGATATAATAATAAATATTACAGTAAATAAAGGGTATGTAATTTTTTTGGATATTTAGATTTTACTGGACATAACATTAAAAAGATTAGAAACTGTGTGACGAGATTAGCCTATGCAGAAACCATGTTAACCATAATTACTTTTAAAAGGATGTACATTTCTATGATTAATAATATAAATAATAATAGGCTTGTCAGCGGGAGACGGTTTTAAATAGTCAGCCCACCTACCATTTTATAGCCTACAGCAAAGAACTGATAAATGAAAACTGGTTATATCAGAGCCATGTCAATTATTATACAGCCTGTTATATTATGATTATAAAAACACTGACATCTTCGAATCACACAATGTTTGAAATCTAAAAAATGAAACAAATTTTTAAATGGAAAATGACTCATTAAAGAGAAAGCATATCTAACGCCTGAAGAAGTGCAGTATTTCCAGCCTTGGGCAATAACTGTTATCTGAGAGCATCCTCAGCGAATGTGTATTGATCGCTTCACATGTGGTTTGGTTGTAGCTGTTCCAGTTTCCAGTATAAAATGCTATTGTAACGCATAGTCATTAGTCACTGTAGTTATCCATGCATAATCAATGCACTTTATATGTTACAAATGACTAGAAATCGCTGCAAATATAATGAAATTGCTGTCTGTCCCAATTAATACATTTCAAGCATATTAACAAAATGTTCAGTTTAGTACTATTGATAGCTCCATGAACCACGTGACCGCGTGGCGGTGAGATCAAAGCATGCTCTGGTACAGCGAGTTTACTCTGCAATATGCAGTGGGATATACATATAAAATATGTTGCATTATTTGTCTACTAGATAACATCTGAATGGCAAAATGAATGCAGTGTCTTAAAATCCTGTCAAAGCTAAGGATATTCAGTGAAAACAATTGGCGTTGTTCATTGGTCGGGCATCGACCAATAAAATGTCTTCATTCGCACCAAAGCCCCGCCCCCAGCTCTGCTCTCTCACATCTGCATATACAAGTGCACAAGTGAGTTCTGCAACAGAATACCGCAAAAAGAGTAGCAAAAGTCAGAGCGCTAGGATTTGAACTTGTACTTCCAGATCTGAGAGGTTGTAAGTGCCGACTTGACGTTGTGCAGCGAAACTGAAGTAAAGTGCAAAAGTAAATATGTCGTAAACATGTGTGTATGTCATTTTCTTTGTGTGAATGTCATTCTACACATTTGTGACTATTAATCTACAACTTCCAATTCAAAATACGGGTGTTTTGATCATTGTCTGTGTGTGCAAATTGAAAGATTCAGCTTTTCACATCAGAGCTGTGAGTGTACATTTTAACTTACAAATACAAATATTAATATGACAAGTTCTCACAATCAGATCTTCAACCTCTCGAGTTTTGCTACTGATTTACCTTTATACTTTCGGGACCAAATCACCTTTGAAAAACCACCGGGAAGAGAGGCGGTGAAAGATGTTTTCCTGAAATCATGTTTGAGCAGATATTTTGGTAAGTAGCACACTTAACAGGGGCATTATGCCAGAAAGGATTCATTAAAAGTAAACTGCAATTTGAAAAAAAAATAAAATAAAAATAATAATAATAATTAAATGAGCTAAAAGAAAAAAAAGCTAGATGTTTTGCTGTTTCCCAAGGATGATACAGCCCAGCGGTAAAGTCTCCATAATGCTGTGGATGAAGAAAGAATCAGTTCTTCTTTTTATTTTTCCATTGATTTCAGGTATGATAGGCTACTGCCTGACAAGTTCCCTCTTATAAAATGTTGTTGCGTTTATTACTGTCTTTTTTTGGCTGCCAGCTGTCTTGCTCTATATTTAGTAATATTTAACAGTTAATTAATAATACGTGGTATCTTAAAAAAAATAAAAGTTGTAGCATGCTGTTTATTAACTCAAGTGTTAATTCCTTAAGTATTTAAGTAGATTTCAGGGTGGACATGAGAGTAAAAAATGACACAAAATGACAATGACATGAAAGACCAAACATCGAGCATAAAATTAATCTCTCCATTATAACATCTCTAAAATAATATAATTTGAATCCTACTCTACAGTAGGCTACACAGTGTGGGGCATGAATAGACTACAATACAATATGCTACAAAATATAGATGACCTTAGCCTTTTAAGGTATATCAATTAGATACTTTATGTGATATGACTGGGACTGTTATACTGTGTGTGTGTATATATATATATATATATATATATATATATATATATATATATATATATATATATATATATATATATATATATATATATATACTGTAAAAAAATCATTATACAGAATAATACAATGTGCACTATATAATACAGTACAAAAACTAAAGGTAAAGGTGGTTTCAATGCATTATTGCAAATAGACTGTGATGCTATGATTTGACTAATGAATAAATTGCTAAATAAAACTAACAGCTTGTCTCTTCTCAATTTACCAGCCCAGAACTCTGAACTACCTGCAGTAATGGACAGTGACATGCTCAGTGAATTTGCTTACCAACCAGGGCCATCGTACCTGAGTCTGACCCTGTTGGCTCTGACCGTGGACTGTCTGGCAGTGTTTACATCTGCGTGCTGCGGTACATTTGCACCGGCTGCTGCCAGCCTGTAGTTGTTGGACCTGAAGACGAGAGCATGTCAGGAGTGGTGTGATAGCAGCTTTTGTTTGTAATAGTGTGTGTGTTCATGACTGTGAATTTAGTTTTTGTATTGGAGCACTTATGTTTGTCATCTTGAGACGTTAATTTTCAGCGCAAGGTTTGCTGTATTTATGAAAGTAAACTAAGAAAATTGACACAACGTTCATTTATTTGCTTTATTTTTAAACTAAAACAGCAATGTTTAATTTAGAAATCTCTGATTGATGAAATGTTGCAGTTTTATTTGAAAATAAAGGGAATGGGCCTTGTTGAACAGTGTGCAGTTTTTCCTCATTTCCTTTCATGTTGTCTGTTTTGGATGTGCGTATTTTTCCCCTTTTGTATAATTACACATTGGTTGAGAAAAATCCCTGAACACAATGTTTTTATGTTCCCATATTCCTTATGAAACACTTATAAACCATTCTTTTTCATTATGTATATAAAGAGTTTAACTCATCTCAAGGACATCAGAATTTTAAAAGTGTAAGATAATAAATGGCTTGTCACTTGTTAGTCACTTGAGATAAAAACATCTGGCAAATGCAGGCTCTAAAACCTGACTGTTGGCAGTAAAAGCTTTATTTTAGCATCCACGGAGTCATGCATTTGACTACACTAATGACGCAAATGTTGACTGAATGAGAGGGAGGAGTAAACCATTTTAGCAGGCTTTCCATGCTCTCTCAGTAAAGAGATCTCATCATCTCCTTGCGTTTTTTATGACACAATCTGCAGTACCACACACTGTACTTTAAATGAATGTATAAAGAGCTTTTGTAAAATTTTAGTTAAATATTTTAGTTATTTTTAAAGATTTATACGGTGATCCAGAACTGTTTTTAGAATAAAAAATCCAGTGCAATTTTCTATTAAATTTATAAGCAGAACCATATTGTGTTTTTTCCATGTCAACATCTCTTGTTTAAATAAGTAGGATGCTCCCTGAGGAAGTGATCAGTTGCAGAAACCGTTGCCAAGGGCTACTGCTGGATCCAGTTGCCATGGAAATAGTTCCATCTGTTTTCCTCTAGATGGGGCTGTCACATCAGCTGATGTCACACCAGCAGACTAGATGTTAATTCTGGAGACCAGTTTAATGTTTTGTGTTTTTCCAGTGTCAAAAATATTAATGTTCATTGAAAATGCATTGTTTTTGTTCATATGAATATCACACCATTTATATGTTCTTAGTAAATTTATAGTAATTTTGTTTTAATAGTAGTTTTGTAAGTGATGTAAAAACCTAAAACACCTATTTAAAAACAGGGTTATCTTCATAAATGTTTTATCTTTGTTAAGCATAGCCTAAGAGCTTGCCCTGACATCTAGATAGAGTGTCATCCATTTTTAAAGTGTACTATATATAGCCATTTGTGACAAGTTCAAATGAGCTATTTACATGTTAGAATAAGACTTGTTTTCATGCTTCTCCCAAATCAAAAGTCAAGGTTTGACACCATTGTGGTTTTGTTTTTTCAACCACTTCCTCATACAGAGAGGTGTGTTTAACTGTTGTACTTCCCTTCTGAAACCTTTTCTTTTGCTTACCTCATTTTTGACACACTTGGTTTTAATGCTTTAGAAAAGGTCACAGGTCATCACTTTTTTTTTAAATTCATGGTCATGGGACATGTGTTTTAAAATTTCAACACACTCTTTCTGATCTTCATTTTGCTTCATTTGGATGTCATAATACGGTGAATAGCACAACACAGTCAGTCAGCCATTCACACGTGAATAGACATGGACAAAGTGATCTGAAAGCTTTGTTGTGCTTCTGAAACAGTTGGATGTTGTTTCCAGAGAGAAACACAAAGTCACATAAAAAGGTTGACTGAGTCATAATCTTTTGAAACCTTCCGAACATATTTATACTTCAAAAGATCAGAATGCAAAATTCAAACATCAAAACTTTTACAGTTAATTGCAACATAGCCTATAAATTAGTTACTAACCTAATACAGTAATACATAATAACCTTTAAATTCCCTTACGTGATTAATAATTAATATCATTTCGAAATCTGAATAATTTTGAATATTTATACAAATACAAGAATGTTTCAATTAGTGCTGTCAATTTATTTGTGTCCTGTGCATATTTAGTATGTATGTATATGTACCTATATATACCTCTCTCTCTCTCTCTCTCTCTCTCTCTATATATATATATATAGCCTATATTTATTATACAAATATAACATATTTTTCTTAAATATATATGTGCTTGGTGTGTATTTGTATTTATATATACATAATAAATATACACAGTGTACACACATATAAAAACTTTTATTTTTGGATGCGATTAATCTCTATTATTCACTTGACAGCGCTAGTATGACCAATCTGATTGACTGATTGATCTGATTGATTGATTTTGATCCTTGCAAAAAATATTTAATGCCGTCCAAAAATGAATTATATTGTGCTTAAATTACATTACTTTAAAATTGTACGTAAAAAACGTTGTTGTTTTTTTAAATAAAATGTGTAACCTAATATATATATATATATATATATATATATATATATATATATATATATATATATATATATATATATATATATATATATATATATATATATATATATAAAATAAATATCATACGTTATATTCATTTAAAAGCATTACTTTGAATCTCCAGGGGCATTTTAGGCAAATGGATCAGCTGTCAAGAAAGGATCACCACAAGAGTGCAAGTAAAGAGTGGCGACGCTATTTCCCACGAGCTCGTGAACGCCGCTCGCTCCCGCCCAATCAGACTCCAGCTCGTCGTTCACCTGATCACAGCGAAGCCATTTTGTCCTGAGCTGCTCCGCCAGCGCATTCTTCAGCAAACCGGAATAACGTAGAGCTGACAGTTCGAACCACAGACACCGCGTCAGACAGGGGTTTTACAGCTACACCACCCCTCATTCAGTCCCGATCAGCTCGACGTCTCTCGTTCGCACCGTAGGCGGAACCGTGTCGTATTCGCGGATTAAGGGAGACTTTAAGCGGGACGGAAGGGAAGAGAACCAGGCATCCGGTTAAAGACGCGCTGGCTCACCGAGCTGGAGTCCAACTTGAGCCGGACACTTTCAGCTGTCCGCGTCGGGATGCGTGCTGGACTTGTTTTTAACAATATTTACCAGTCTTTTTGAAGATTTTATGTCATCTAGGAATAGCTTAGGCTCGCACGGGATTGTTTTTTGTTGCTAGGGTCTAATATAAGGAAACTGGAGCACTAGTTCAAGTTCAGATGTGATATATCTACTCAGCTGGCTGGGCAGATAGTTTAGGTTGTCGATTAGATAAGTCGCCTAAATAATACTTTGGTTTATTTACCGGTATAGTTGCAATGTTTTGAGTTGATCCAGCTTTCGTAAAGTCTCTCATAGTGTTTGGTTTGTATGTCTATGCATATTTCTCGCAAGGAAACCTGTCGGAGTTATTGACTGGTTAGGTCTCGGTGCCAATATAATTAGTAACGTTAGGTTGATAAAAGACAGGAAAAACCACAGAACAGATTTAATCTCAAACTAGTCTGCTGTGCTTCTCATATCCACTTTGTTTTCTTTTACAAGGTCTGTATTGGTGGCTCAAGCTGGCTGACAGGTGATATTTTCTGCCTGAATCCTCTGAGCTGGCCTCACTGATAGCTATGACATTTTCCAACAGTTGTTTTGTATCTTCAGACTTCAATATTACAAGTATCTGCTCGTGGTGCCAACGCTGTAGGAGTAATTTTAGCTAACAAAAGCTCAGATCGCCCCTCCATATTAGTCACGGCATATCTAGTTGTGACAGTTTTAATAGTTAGGTCACGTTTTCCCTTCATTTTTTGCTACAAGTGTATGAATTAGTGCCAGTTGACTTGGTGGCTGGTTCGAAACTTATCAAACTCATCAGTTTGTATCGAGTGTATTTTTGTAAAATCGTCAACTAGATCTTAGTGGAAAGACACACCTTTGCAGCCAAACCAGGTCAAGTGTAGTGGTTATTTTTCGTATCTCAGAGTTGAATAACAATGTCAGGACAGTCCATCACAGATCGCATCGCCGCGGCCCAGCACAGCATGACTGGATCAGCCATCAGCAAAGCCGTCTGCAAGGCCACAACGCATGAAGTCAGTGGACCCAAAAAGAAACACCTCGATTGTGAGTATACCAAAAACACACGGTCTCCTCACAGGTACTCTTGAGTGCTTTTTAAAAGCTCGAAGTCTTACCACGTCCCTGGCATGCTGTTCAACATCCTCAGCTGTCTGGACACCGGTGATGAATTGGATCGTGCTCGTGATAGGATTGCTGATCTGTCTTTAGACATGGTCAGTTCGAGGAGCTGATGCCACTGTAATGAATGAGTATACACTCATTCATTGGATTTGTGACTCATTTTATTTTACTACAATGATCTACGTGTTATTTCGGAAGTGTTGTGGAGGTTGTCATCATGCAATCAACCTCGATCTATTAATATCTGCTTCTTAATAAGCAGCCGCTCTGGCTTGAATCAGTGAAAGCAGCTGTCGGGGATTCTGATGCATCGTGTTTGAAGTCATGTGTGCGTAATATCTTCACGTCTTGTTTGATCTCTCTTTAGCAGTAATCGTCGAGACATTGTGGGAGCGGTGAAGGTCAGGCGTGTGTGCAGTGAAGCATTGACTCAAATGATTCTTTTGACAAAAGCAGAGTTAATGCAGAATGCACGTCAGTTTCATCCTCGCAGTGTTTGCAGAACACAGCTTCATGTTTAGTCTAGATTTGTTTCCTGCGTCAGCCACCTGTTATGCATCCTAGCAGCTAGAGTGTGTTGAGCAGCCAGCTTCGATGCTTCTGTTTTGATCTTGCAAAACTGCATAACACAACGTTTTTCGTAACCGTAACTCAACAACACAATTACTGAAGGTCATGTGTTGCTTACTTCCTCTTTTTGCTCAAAGCTGAGAAGTATTAATCATCCAGAAACATTACTTGCTTAAGCCGGTTCTTGGTATTGGGTAATTTTAGAAGTCTGACGTATGTTGTTTTGCTTTCGCGCAATACATCACAACTATGGATTAGGGATGGGTTTGGATAAAAACCATGAGGGTTGTGTCTGTCCCATTGACTGCCAAGTAAAATACACTGTCAAGGTCCAGACAAGTTTATTATTTTTTGTTTTCTTCAACCGCAAAAAAAAATGAAATTGTGAAATATTTTGAATGCCATATATTTCTAATGTTTCCAAAATTTTTGCTCAAATTCATTTGATGCATGAGTTTTTTTTAATTTTTAATTTAGACAAAATTGTATGCAATTATCAGTTATTTGCCATAACTTTGAAACAATTATCAGTTCATGTGTATCAGCCAGATTTTTTTATACCATTGCGTTCCTTTTATTTATCATTGCTTAGGATGAGCTCAGTGTTTTTCCATTGCTTTTCATTCTGGCTAAAGTAATCTGTCAGATTGGAAATTTAGATACCTGACAAAGAAGTTGATCTGGCTTTTTTTCTTTTTTGAAGGTTCTATCTTTTATTATTAAGTTTTGTCCAGCTTGTATTCACTTTCCTGTTCTGTGCAAACAGCAGTGAGATTTTTACTGAGTCAACAAACAGATTTTGCACTCTGACCTCTTCAGAAGCAGTGAGTGGGACACTTGAGCTTACTGTACTGAGATTTTTGCCACTTGGTCTTACATTCTTACCAATAAACTAACTGGGGGAACTGTTCCCAGACTGATTACCGTATTTTCCGGACTATGTCGCACTTTTTTTCATAGTTTGGTTGGTCCTGTGACTTATAGTCAGGTGCGATTTATTTATCAAAATTAATTTGACATGATCCGAGAGAAATGAACCAAGAGAAAACATTACCGTCTACAGCCGCGAGAGGGCGCTCTATGCTGCTCACTGCTCCTGTATCCTACACTGGGCAGCATAGAGCGCCCTCTCTCGGCTGTAGACGGTAATGTTTTCTCTTGGTTCTAAATAAATGCGACTTATAGTCCAGTGCGACTTATAGTCCGAAAAATACTGGACACAGCTGATTATACAGAGTTTCCGATTTCCCAGTTTCTGTTGACCATTTACAGGTCCTCTTGATCGGTATTTCACACAAAATGACAAAAGCTGTCTTCAATCAGTTGTTTAAATCCAAATTTGGGGCGTCAGCTTGCACTAGATTTCATTAGTCCACTGGGATACAGTGTTGAAAGAGAAATAACTAATAGCTTTGGGAAAGTGTGCAAGGTTTTTAGCGTTATATTTTTGACAGCTGTTCAGGAGGTTTATTTCAAACTATAAGTAGGAAGTAAACAAAATATCCTCAAGCACAGCTGTAGATTTTATTGCAGAGTTGCCCACTCCTTAAAAACGTAATAAAAGAACAAGCTGTATTTTTTTTAGCTAATGATCATTTAGCAGCTTGCCGCCTAAGTGGGTTGAATTTGATAAAAATAAGATACAGTAAACTAGTGGTTACATAAATATATATAAACGTGTATTTTAGGTAGGTCTTTAATATTCTCGTCTCGTAAGCCACTGATTCTTTGGCTATTGCGTTGCATCTTGCATATTTTTTTGAGTGCCTTGTCACAAGTGTTGCTTTCTCATGACGCAGAGGTTAAAAATGTCATGAGTCAGGTTAAAAATAGTTATAAAAAACACACCTTAAAATCTTTGCATTCTTTTCCATTCTATTGCTTTCAATCTAGTTGTCATTGAACACAAAAGTATGTCACATAAACACCCCCAGACTAATTTAGGAGAAGCCGAAAGCAGTCATATTATTGTATGGGTCTTTAAGTCTGTCTCTCAGTAAACCCACCACACTGATTGGTTTTGAATGTATAGTTTTGCACATGTCTAAACCAGACTTTACAGCCATAGTCAATAATCATGAGACTATTCTACTAGCAGAAATCTGAGTCTGGTGTGTGTCAGGGTTAAAGGTGAAGTGCTGCTGATTTTGAACCAGACCACTTAAATGATGCTGTGTAGCAAAGACAAAACAGCCATTGTCAAACATGTCTGGGAAAATACCACCCAGCCTTTCAGAATACAGATTAGCCTTCAGGATGCTCGGTCCACTGCTCCACAAGTAGCTTTTACGTATGAACTCATTGTAATTTTGTGGATGATGGATGTAGTATTGCTTGAGAAGCATGTAAGGAGAAATAGACTCAGGAGCTATGGTACTTAAACTGATAAAGAAGGATGCCTTTGAAGCACATATTCAGTAATGCAGTTTTTTAGGAAGGAGAAGCAGTTGATCAATGTTTGTTGAGCATCATTCAGCATGAGGACACAACTGCACCACTTTAAGAGAGCTTATTTATGCTGCATGACACATTGCTTCTGTTCCCCTCACACTTATAGTGCTGATGTGGCCTATTTATATCTGCTGAGGGCCTTTGCTTCTGTTTGATAGCTTGTTTTGTACCTTATAAAAGCCCTTGGCTCCTCTTCTGACATCTCCTCTGCAAAACCCGGGACTTTATTTATGACTCATCTCAGGGGAGTGAATTCTCAAAGCTCTTCTTTTTTTTCTTTTTTTTTTCTCATTCCCATATGTGCAAAACTGCATATTTTCTAATTTGGTTACACAACTATAATCTTTTATTGCACAAAACTATTATTAACAGACAGACACATCAAATCAAATAAAACTGTTAGACTTTCTTTATACTAACCCAAAGGACTTGCAGTCCAAAGGTCGCAGGTTCAAGTCTCTGTACCAGCAGGGTTTGTAGGTGGGGGGATTGAATGACCATCATGCTCTTCCACTCCTTAATACCATGACTGAGGTGAGACCCTTGAGCAAGGGTTCACAGTGTGTGTGTTTGTCTTAACTACTCATTGCTGTGTGTGTGCACTTGGATCATGGGTTAAATGCAAAGCACAACTTCCAAGTATGGGACAACATATTTTAAATATATAAAAAAAAGTTTTAAATAAATCTTTTAATAAGATTTCACTAACCAACTAGTTGCCATTCCTAATTTAAATATGCCGTTTTGGACCATAGACATTAATGTATCAGCATTGATGCTTAAAGACATGAATGACATTTTTCTAATTTTGTTGCCTTAACATTTTCTCAGGTTGTGTGAGAAATAGTGTGGACTGATCTTATATATATTTGCGAGGCTTTTTTGTTCTTTTCAATATAGACTAGAGCTTTACAGAATTCTACAAGCTGTGCTCCCAAGTTGCTGATTAGTTGCAAAGCTGTGCTGGTTTAAAAGAGAAAAAAAAAGAGAGAGAGAGAAATATGGGAATGACATGTGAGGAATAGCTGCGGTATTCCACAGGACTCTGCCACTGAACTCACTGTTCAGGAATCCCAAATAGACCCTTTTACAAAAATGTCACCGTCATCACATTTAAGTTCTCAGAGTGCTGATTGAAAACCGACCTCGTCTCACCACGTCTCAACTTGAACGTTGGAGGACCATCCGCCAAACCGACCCCAGATAAGCATAATTTCCTTTTCCAGTACTTCGCAATCACAGGAACAAGGCCATCAACACACAGCTGGGAAGGAAATGGAGGCAGAGATACAGACATTGCAAACAAGGTCTGAAAAAGGAACCAAGTTATTTTTATTTTGAGAAGAATTCTCCTTGCCATTCTCCTTGAAGCTAGCTGAAGCGCTCATTGAATTCAAAATGGTTTGCTGTTCTTATCTGCAGGTTACTGAGGTTGGCATTTGTTTTTAAAGCATAGAGAAAAATCTCTACAGGTCTGGAGGTCCATTAATCTTAGTGATCAGCTTTTCCACAAAGGAAACCATCTTTTTATTTATTCTTATTTTATTTATTTATAAATTTTTCGCTGTAATCAAGCTATTCCTGCTAATAGACTTTCATGCTTTTCCATCGGAGTACCATTTTGTCAGTAAACGGCTGCACACTGTCCAACAAAACTTGCCTAGTGGTCACGTTGTTACCTAATTATTGTTCTGAATTTGAAACCCGTTTCTTGTGGTTCCTACAGATTCAGAACTTGAATCTTAGGGCCGTTTTTGCTTTTAAGACAATGACGATAGTTCTAGGGTGATGGAAGCTCAAATGCTCATTGCTGTTGTGAGAAACAGCTTGTCAATAGGGCTGCAACTAACGATTATTTTGATAATCGATTAATCTGTCGATTATTTTTACGATTAATCGATTTATGTACTTATGTACTTATTTTAGTTTTGCCCATTTTTCCCCCAAGTAAATTATTAATAAAGGGTCTTTATCATTCAGCATAGATTTTTAAGAGATTTTAACCATTTTGCATTGTCATATCCTCATCAAAAATATACCTGGAGTTGTTTTATTATGTGTCAGTAATCCTTTGTCGAACTCTTCTGCAATCAAAACACTGACCCATACTCTATCAAATTTCACAAGGAGATTTCAAATAATGTTTTCACCATGGCAATCCTTAGAGCTCCTAAAGTAGTTTAACATCCCAAACAAAGCTTAAGGAATCTTTCAGAACATATTTTCACGAAGAAGGATGAAACAGAATAAGATTGCAGTGCGTTGTATTTTATTATTTACTGGGAAACAGCTTTATAGCTTATGCTGTGAAATTGTAAACAATCCTTCGAATAAAGTGCCAATGGCATGAAACCTGAATGGAACTCACAATTTAAAGTAAAATCCATCAGAAGGTTGTCCAGAAAAAAAAATTGGACACACAAAAAACTGCTGTGTGAAAAAGAGCAGTGCATTTCAAATATATTTAAACATTTACCTCTCTCATTCAGTCATAATTAGGATGCAAGACTGAATTATAAACTGGTAAACGACAAACTGATCACAGAACGTGTTTGTAAAGCTTCAAATGTTAACTGTTAAAATGACGACTCGTTTGTTACGACTAAACATTTGCAAACAACATTGTACTGGAGAATCTGCACAAATAAAAGTCTTAGGTGCCGTTCACATATCGCGCCTAAAAACGCGTGGAAAACGCTAGGCGCACCGCTTTCTCCTTCTTTCCAAAGCGCTCGGGCAGAAGCGCGTCTGCCTTTGCTAAGCAACCATGACGTGCTCTCTCCATGAAGAAGCAGAAATTTCAGCAAAGGATAAATGGATTTGCATCTCTAAAAATCGCACCCGCATTGCGCTTGCGGCTCTCTGAAAAGTTGAGATGTTTTTAACTCGATGCAGTGCGGACGCGCCTGGAAAAACGGGCGCGTCGCGACCGCATCGCTTCCATTATGAGCGCGCATACCGCGCGCCTACATTGGAAATAACGAACTTGAGCATGCAAAAGACGCGATATGTGAACGGCCCCTTAAACAGTTCAGTAGTGCAGAGTTTACAGGTTACTCCTCTTTTTTGAAGGCTCAAAGTAAAGTACTTCCTCATCCCGCTGAACTTTTACTGTCTATGGCAGAGACGCTGTTCGGGAAGCACGTGACATAAAACGAGGCCAGCTATTGGCTATTCGCTACTTCTCCTGCTGTACTGGCTGAGTAAAACCTCCGGTGGCTCATTACTGCCACACTTTGGTCACCGCAGATTTGAAATATGCACGAAATGAGCCGCTTACGGCAAATAAAAGTTATTTAGCAACTAATCGATGACTAAATTAGTTGACAACTATTTTAATAATCGATTTTAATCGATTAAATCGATTAGTTGTTTCAGCTCTACTTGTCAATACAAATATTGATGTCTGGGTCACTAATAGATACATTAATATTTTAATTTTGTTTCTTTTGTTGTGATTAGAACTGTGAAATCGCAATCTTTTAGTAACAAGTTTGTCATTCATCTTCTTTGGACTTCACTGCTTTACACAAAATTAGTGCTGAACTTGGAGCCATAAAACTAGTGTAGAGAGTTGGTACACAATGTTGTGTGTGCCGTTGTTCCAGCATATTTATTGCAGCACAAAAACTCAGCAGACTTGCACTCATGCAATTAAAAATATAGATTTTTGTCTGAGACCATATTGTGCAATAAAACGTTGCATTACATTGAAATGTCAATTCCAACTCCACTTTTAGTACATTATGGGCCATTTCTCTTGGAAGCAGGGGTCATGGAGGACTGACCTGGAGTCAGTGATTAGTACGGTTAGAACAGGTAATTAGTATGGCAGCTGTGATGGTTCAGAGGTGAGCACCAGCTACGCTCTTCTGGCTGACAGCTGGACAGATTGTCTGGCCACCTGGACAATTCACTTCCTCGTACACACACGCACACACAGGAGAAGCTTCCTGCCAAACTTCCTGTGCCTCATCAAGGCTCAGTCCTGATTAATTTGTAAGCCTGGGCACTGCAGAGAATAATCATGACTCGAATCAAAAGCACTTTAATTTGTAATTTCGCTCATTTTTCATTCTTGCATGGAGCTGGTTTTAAATCCAAATCAATCTCTGCCTGCCAATTGTCAGTAATATGTGTGCTGGAAACCCAAGGATGTTTTGAGCCTCTGTTATCTCCAACTGGTGGCAGGCTCAGCCTGGTATGGATGTTTCCAAAAGGTTTCATTGTCTGTCAGTTTAACAAATAAGACTTTGACACAGGCGGAGTGAAGATGGGTGATCTCATCACTCATAGCCTCTTCATTTTCTACCCTTCGGTGACATCACTGGGCCACGATTTTCTTCCACCTCTTCTCTTGGATTTGATTCTCACTGCCGCACCTCATTTCGTGCACTGGTGCACACATCTCAGCATGGAGCCATGCAGGTGTTTGTGTTTGTAAGGGATAATGTGGAGATGTGATTGTCTGTTTTAGTGCAAGGCTGTCAGAAAGTCTATTTAAAGGCTGCGCTGTGAAACGCTACATTTTCTCAGTTACTCTTGCAATCTACTTTTATGATCATAGTGTGTGACACTCAGAAGCTTTTGTAAATGAGAAAACTGGAAATATGTATTTAATTTGATTGCAGTTGAAACAAGGACCAAATCTGTGATTTTAGATGTCCAGTACGGCATCTCATAAGCTTATGTTTCCATTCAAGGTGATTTTCATATTTTGCCAAAAAACAAAACAAAACCAATATATTGTGCCATATTATGTCAGTGATTTTTTTAATGATTTTGATGTTGAAGTTTATTATTACATTAATGAAATGTATCAAAGTATTTATAATAAACTTTAAATAATTAAAAGTATTTCACAATTACCAGAGCTACTTGTTGTTGGGGAAATATTTTTGGGACCAATGTCACATGACTGCTCACTTTGGAATAATGGTAAATGCAGATGCCATTCATGCCAAACCAGGTGTTCGACTTTGAGCTGTATACTCTGAAATAGGCACATCTATAGCAACACTTTTAACCACAAAATGAAAATGAATCAAAGGACAAAACCACAATACAACAAGTAAACAGTCACCTTCTTTAGCAAGACTTTATTTATCCAACTCTGTGCTAGCTACATTAGAATATTGTATGTCTTATTTTCAGTTAATCTTTCATTATTATGGAATTAACACTAATCAATAGTAAACAGAAATATTACAAGATAACTAAATTTGAAGCTGGTCAGGTCGGAGCTCGTTTATAAATGTACTATGCACATTTTAGACATTTTATTGGCATCTTGGTTTTTCATCTAGAATCTTTTTATGCAGCTATAGCAAAATTCATATGTAGATGGTAATCTGACTAAAGAATGATCTCTAAATGGACTGGGAAAAGCTTATTTGATAGTTTTTGCTGATGTAGGCAACCTATTATGTTGGTTTACCTGCATTTGAAGTGTTGATACAATATAGTGGATACAAGATTTCCCTTAAATATGCAATGTCTCAAATCTCAGATCCAAATGTGCATACAACCTCATACATTCCCTGCGTCAAAGGCAGGTTTTTTTTTTAAGCTCCTTTTCAATCTGTTATTTGTGCCTCTCTCAGTCAGTCTTTCTCTGTTTAAGACAGTGGACTTTGTGATCAATATCACCAAATGTGTTCTGTTTTAACTGATTAGATCAGCACGTATCCTCAATTCAGACGAGTTTTTCACTCTCTTTCTCTTTCCCTTCCCCTCCCTCCCAAAGGAGCCTATCAGCTCGCAGGCTCTCCTCCTGACCATCATAGAAAGCGAGCAAGAAAGAGAACGAGAGCGAGTTCAGGATTGGAGAGAGTGCGAGGGAAATGGGTGAAAACACTGTTGAACCAGCAGTCATCTCGTAACTCATACCCCAACAGGCTGCAGTGTGTTTTAAATAATAGTCACAGTGTATGAATATGCATTAATCTTGGGAAGAGAGACTGAATAACTCAGTGTAGTTGACTTGAATCTTCAGGATTGCACACACTTATTAATGCTGTTTGCAGTACTATTACTACTGCTCACTGTAAGTACTAAACTTTGGCTCGTTTGGTAACCTTCTAACTGGGTCTATTACGAAAATTTTAATTTTAAAAATGAACAACAGGCCTCAAACTAGACTGTTGATTCATGTTTATTACATTTATGCATTTGGCACTGTTATAGAGTCCCCACAGGTCCATAAAAATTTGTAAAATGCCTTAAATTTGGTAAATTTTATTTAAACACGTTATTACCATACGAGCAAAATCCTATTTTGATCAACCTCTAATTCATAGTAGGTATTGGTATATTGTTATTATATGAACCAGTTTAAGTTACAAGATAAAACATGTCTTGCGTATTTTAAACTTGCAGTTACCCTGTTTTGCAGTTGAATGTGTCTCCTAGCATGTGTAAGTAAAATAATTTGAGATGCATGGTTTATTTTGCGATTGAATGGGTTAGTTTTGTAGGGACACAGGGTTTCAATTTTATTTTGTGTAGCTCTTGAAGTGCCTTAAATTTGATTTTAAAATCCGTGCAAACCCTGTGTTATCCAAAGTGACTGTGTTATATTGCATTCAAGGTGTACGTTTTAAGAGTTCATGCATTTCCTGGAAATCAATGTTTAATAGATATATTAAGAGTTATAATCATCTCAACCAATAACTGCTCTTTCAATGCTAACAGAAGTAAATGTTAAATTACATTTCTGTGTTTCACAGAATTCTATGAAAATTATCGTAAAGTGCCTCTATGTAAATATGAGTTACACCACAGGCTCATCTACACACACTCCACAGGCCATTTATAGGCCGTTTGTACCTCACTGGCATCCTGTAAGTGTGTTTTGTAGATCTATAGCCCATACTAATTTACCATGTCTTTTGCCAGATCCTTGTGATTCATCATCAGTTTCCAATTGGGAGCTGCAATACTTACTACTAGAACTCCCTGTTAGAACAACAGACGGGCCTAGGGCCGAAATCTAACAGATATGTAGGTGTCATCTCCCTCATTACCTGCTCTGTGTGTGAAAAGATGTTTCTCTCAAGGGAAGGGGTCAAAGAGATTTGCCTTTGAAGAAGAAAAAGAACACTATGGGCTGTAGGAGGAATGTCTTCATTATGCAAACAGGACCGAACAGAAACCAGTGTTTTCGAGCCTCTGATGGTGTTCAAGAGATGCTGCTTTCGGATGCTAGTATGCAAAGCAAAACTGGGATGCTGATGCATATTTAAAGACAAGATGCTCTTTGGATCTTCTCTTGTCTGTGAGTGTTGCATAACAGAATGACTGGGTTAGAAACCTGTCTAACCCTTGGTGTAGCATACAGACAGAGAGATTATGAGAGTGCGCGGAGATCTGCCCTGCCGTGTTTGTGTCCGTGCCGTGTTTATTGGAACATCTTGTGCGGGATCTTTGAACCATTAGAAGATGTGAATCCGTGATGTGTGTTGCTCTAACATGTGCCCCATGTGTGTTTTCAGACTTGATCCACTGCACCAATGAGATGAATGTGAACGTGCCGCAGCTGGCCGACAGTATGTTTGAAAGAACCACCAACAGCAGCTGGGTTGTGGTCTTCAAAGCGCTCATCACCACACACCACCTAATGATGTATGGAAATGAGGTGAGAGAATCTGCAATGGTGCTTCATATGTTTTTTTTGGCCCATATCAATCAGACACCCTTCTGTGCTGTTACTGTTGAAGATACAGCTTGGTCAAATTGACCCTACATGACAAATCACACCTCAGCACTCACACTTTTGCTGTTTGTGACCGAGCTTGTATGACACATGATTCTAATATGCTGATATGGTACTCAAGATTCATATTATCGTCATCAGTGTTGCTGTTATGCGTTATTTTCATGATTCTTTGAGGAACAAAACGTTCAGCATTTACTTGAAATGCAAGTCTTTTGTAACATATCTTATTACTGTTACTTATTTTCATTTTAATTCATCCTTTTTAAATCAGATGCAGATGCAGTTTCTGATTTGAGCCACATTTAACTGTGATGTCATTGTATCCTGTTTTGGTACATAACTTGTATTTGTAAAAAAAATAAATAAATGTATTTGTTTTCATTTATTAGTTTTTGTATTACGTAGTCATGGAGGACTGGTAAACAGAATATCTAACTGCTGTTGGACATTTCTGTAGATGTCACCTTTATTTATATAGCGCTTTAAACAAAATACATCGCGTCAAAGCAACTGAAAAACATTCATTAGGAAAACAGTGTCAATAATGCAAAAATGATAGTTAAAGGCAGTTCATCATTGGATTCAGTTATGTCATCTCTGTTCAGTTAAATAGTGTCTGTGCATTTATTTGTAATCAAGTCAACGATATCGCTGTAGATGAAGTGTCCCCAACTAAGCAAGCCAGAGGCGACAGCGGCAAGGAACCGAAACTCCATCGGTGACAGAATGGAGAAAAAAACCTTGGGAGAAACCAGGCTCAGTTGGGGGGCCAGTTCTCCTCTGACCAGACGAAACCAGTAGTTCAATTCCAGGCTGCAGCAAAGTCAGATTGTGCAGAAGAATCATCTGTTTCCTGTGGTCTTGTCCTGGTGCTCCTCTGAGCCAAGGTCTTTACAGGGGATCTGTATCTGGGGCTCTAGTTGTCCTGGTCTCCGCTGTCTTTCAAGGATGTAGAGGTCCTTCCTAGGTGCTGATCCACCATCTGGTCTGGATATGTACTGGATCCGGGTGACTGCAGTGACCCTCTGATCTGGACACAGACTGGATCTGGTGGCCACGGTGACCTCGGAACAAGAGAGAAACAGACAAATATTAGCGTAGATGCCATTCTTCTAATGATGTAGCAAGTACATAGGTTGTTATGGGAAGTGTTTCCGGTTCCGGTTTACCTAATTAATGCAGCCTAAAAATCCTTTAACGGATTTGGATAATAAAAGCATATTAGTATGTTATGTGTATGCCAGGTTAAAGAGATGGGTCTTTAATCTAGATTTAAACTGCAAGAGTGTGTCTGCCTCCCGAACAATGTTAGGTAGGTTATTCCAGAGTTTGGGTGCCAAATAGGAAAAGGATCTGCCGCCTGCAGTTGATTTTGATATTCTAGGTATTATCAAATTGCCTGAGTTTTGAGAACGTAGCGGACGTAGAGGATTATAATGTAAAAGGAGCTCATTCAAATACTGAGGTGCTAAACCATTCAGGGCTTTATAAGTAATAAGCAATATTTTAAAATCTATGCGATGCTTGATAGGGAGCCAGTGCAGTGTTGACAGGACCGGGCTAATATGGTCATACTTCCTGGTTCTAGTAAGAACTCTTGCTGCTGCATTTTGGACTAGCTGTAGTTTGTTTACTAAGCGTGCAGAACAACCACCCAATAAAGCATTACAATAATCTAACCTTGAGGTCATAAATGCATGGATTAACATTTCTGCATTTGACATTGAGAGCATAGGCCGTAATTTAGATATATTTTTGAGATGGAAAAATGCAGTTTTACAAATGCTAGAAATGTGGCTTTCTAAGGAAAGATTGTGATCAAGTAGCACACCTAGGTTCCTAACTGATGACGAAGAATTGACAGAGCAACCATCAAGTCTTAGACAGTGTTCTAGGTTATTACAAGCAGAGTTTTTAGGTCCTATAATTAACACCTCTGTTTTTTCAGAATTTAGCAGTAAGAAATTACTCGTCATCCAGTTTTTTATATCGACTATGCAATCCATTAGTTTTTCAAATTGGTGTGTTTCACCGGGCTGCGAAGAAATATAGAGCTGAGTATCATCAGCATAACAGTGAAAGCTAACACCATGTTTCCTGATGATATCTCCCAAGGGTAACATATAAAGCGTGAAGAGTAGCGGCCCTAGTACTGAGCCTTGAGGTACTCCATACTGCACTTGTGATCGATAGGATACATCTTCATTCACTGCTACGAACTGATGGCGGTCATATAAGTACGATTTAAACCATGCTAATGCACTTCCACTGATGCCAACAAAGTATTCAAGTCTATGCAAAAGAATGTTGTGGTCAATTGTGTCAAACGCAGCACTAAGATCCAATAAAACTAATAGAGAGATACACCCACGATCAGATGATAAGAGCAGATCATTTGTAACTCTAAGAAGAGCAGTCTCAGTACTATGATAAGGTCTAAATCCTGACTGGAAATCCTCACATATACCATTTTTCTCTAAGAAGGAATATAATTGTGTGGATACCACCTTTTCTAGTATCTTGGACAGAAAAGGGAGATTCGAGATTGGTCTATAATTAACTAGTTCTTTGGGGTCAAGTTGTGGTTTTTTGATGAGAGGCTTAATAACAGCCAGTTTGAAGGTTTTGGGGACATGTCCTAATGACAATGAGGAATTAATAATAGTCAGAAGAGGATCTATGACTTCTGGAAGCACCTCTTTCAGGAGCTTAGATGGTATAGGGTCTAACATACATGTTGTTGGTTTAGATGATTTAACAAGTTTATACAATTCTTCCTCTCCTATAGTAGAGAATGAGTGGAACTGTTCCTCAGGGGGTCTATAGTGCACTGTCTGATGTGATACTGTAGCTGACGGCTGAATGGTTGCAATTTTATCTCTAATAGTATCGATTTTAGAAGTAAAGTAGTTCATAAAGTCATTACTGCTGTGGTGTTGGGAAATGTCAACACTTGTTGAGGCTTTATTTTTCGTTAATTTAGCCACTGTATTGATAATGATAATGCTGTAATGTAATAATGTAATAGATAATGAATGCATTTTAATCTGCAATGAAAAACGCTACAAGCATGTTCTGTTAGTGTTGTGGTGGAGTTAGAAAGTGCACGGTTTATGTACAAAAACAAGAATTAGTTCTATACAGGCACAAACACAGTCCACTAATGATTAACAGTAGGTAGGTGAGAATATGACACGCACAAACACACATGATATATACAGTTAGGATGTGACCTAGATGTGCACATGGACCCCTTAATGTATTGCTCCTACATGAGCTCCTCTAGAAACGCACACGTTTACCTAGCTATAGTATCTAAATGAGGACGTACCAAATACTTGTTCTCTTTCTGTGTAAAGCTAATTGTAATTTTAGACTTTACAACTAACAAACAAAAACTTTTTGCATTTTTAGAATTAGAACACATTCATAAGTTGTTTTCACATTCACTTTTCTCAAAAGGACATTTTGTCAGTTTAGGTAACTTTAACTTGAAGTTAATTCAGCTCTAAGAGATTAAGTCCAGTGAAGGATTCGTCTGCTTGATTCAGATCGTCACTTGCATGATACTTTAAAAGGACTGACTCATGGTCATTTCTTTGTGAAGTGGTCTACACCAGTCATAATACATGTTTGTTTTAAAGTGCAGCCAGTGAAGACAACGCGTCTATTGTATCATACCATTGTTCTTACACAGTAAACAGTCATTTTTATCTCATCACATTGAATTTAGACTGTAAGCTCACAATTTGGGTAAAATATAATTACATTGTCTGTGGCGCTGAAGATTCTGCAGGTGGCACAGACACACAAAAACAATGGCAGCGCTAGTTGCTTTCACACGCGTCCTTGATCATTCACTTAGGCTATAAAATAAAGAGTCCTTCACTATATGTCCTGAGCTCGCCTGTGTCAGAGATAGATAAAGCGTGCAGGACTGTCCTTCAGCACACCCTGTTCTGTGGCATGATGGGGCACTTATCAGCCAGGGGTGGTTTTTGTTATCGGAGCTGAACGTCTGGTCCAGGTCGAGTCTGGTCTTAATCCTTGACCACGTAATGGCTTGAAAAACACACGTTTGGTTATCACTGTCTGTTGACAAGCAAAGACGTTTGGAGGACATTTGTCTTGTCAGCAGTAGCCCTGTGAGAGGGCACAGAAAATGCCATAGATACGGTGTAGTTGATAAGGGAGTTTCCATATGCATTTGTGCAAATAGGAGAGAAAAAGGGAGATGTCACTAAAGGGTGGGACAGATAGAGAATGCACAATTTTCTGTAGTGACGTCACTGGAAATGTATGTTGTGTAGGGTAGAGATAGAGAGAAGAGTGGGTTGAAGAAACATCTGGGTTTGGATAACTTTAAGGATAAGGACCTTTAAGAGAGAGAGAGAGAGCGAGAGGCGCAAGGGACAGAAAGAAAATGAGTTGGAATTTTAATCAGCTGGTTCATGTGGGGTCACACAGTGGACAAATTGTCCACTTGTATGGAGACACCACTGACACCACTGTCCATCTAGAATGGTTCATTTTGGACACGGGGAAGACGGAGTGGGCGAGCGAGCTAATACATGAGAGAGAATCTCTGTGTGTGTGAAAGGGAAGTTCATTGGATCAGGTTAACGCTGGTGGCTCAGATAAAGTTTTGTTCAATCAAGATAAATAACCCCCTGCTGATTGTGTGTAAAGAGACCTGTCTCAGTCTGCTGAGAAATGTAAGAACTTATCTTTTTGGCTTCATCATTAACTTCTCTGTTAATACTATTTGAGTTGAATAGACATAGACAAAACATACATTTGTTCATATTCAGAAAACACTGGCCAGAACGCTGAATGAAATTTAGATTGAATGTGAAACATTGAAATTAAAAGTTGCATCTTTATTTTTAATAATCGCTGGGATCATATCATATGTACCCAATGCTGAAAAGGACAGTCCAGAATTACACACAAGTTCTTAATTTCAAATGAAGGTCCACCACTATGCTCCCCATGCCAGAGTCTAGTATCTAGTATTAAACATGTTTTATTAAATTGTGCTGGTTTAACTTCTCTCAACCTTACACCAGCCAATAATATATAATTTTGCTTTGACAAAATGTCTCATTCAGCTGTGTCTATAGAAAATCTAAATTACTGTATTTTTCGGAATATAAGTCGCACCTGAGTATAAATCGCATCAGTCCAAAAATACGTCATGATGAGGAAAAAAAACATATAAGTCGCACTGGACTATAAGTCGCATTCATTTAGAACCAAGAGAAAACATTACCGTCTCCAGCCGCGAGAGGGCGCTCTATACTGCTCAGTGCTCCTGTAGTCTACACTGAAAACATAGAGCGCCCTCTCACGGCTGTAGACGGTAATGTTTTCTCTTGGTTCATTTCACTTGGTTCATGTCAATTAATTTTGATAAATAAGTCGCACCTGACTATAAGTCGCAGCACCAGCCAAACTATGAAAAAAAGTGCGACTTATAGTCCGGAAAATACGGTAACTATATTTTCTTTAATAGATGTTTCTGGTCTTATTATGCAGTTCATGTTAATCCAAAGATGAAAAAAGGACTCAAAATTTAAATAACTTTCACATCTGAAATGTCTTTCTTGATCAGCTAATGTCACATAGACTGCATGTACTCCTGGATAATGTTCATTAATAGCCAAATAGTTGTAGGCATTGTTTCAGGCTATTGCTGTAAGTAATGCAGCCTTTCTGAAATGGTTGAAATTAATTTGATGCTATTTTTAAGACCAGAATGTGCAATGTATAATCCATGGAGTTGTGTCGATTGCAAGCAGGAAAACAGGAAAAACAAATGCCGTTCCATGTTGCGTTTTAAGGCTTTTTTGACAGCTGTGAAATGGGCTGTTTAACATTCTGGCCATGCGCTGACTCTGAGTTCAGGTCTCTTCTGTGTGGGATCTGTTTGCATAATTGATGCTGTATGTGAGTGATGTGTGCTAGGAAAGGTAATTATTACCTTTATGAAACATTCTCTCGCTCCCCTGATGACTTCTCCTTCTCTACGCTGCAGGCAGGAATGGCAAATCTAGACAGAAAACAAACAGCTGCTGCTCAGCAATCAGTAATTCAGAAGAAGGGAGTAATAAACTGCATGCGGGAATTGGTGGCTCACCTTGTTGGATTGGACCATTTACTTTTTTGTTTTTAAAGTTTCAGTGACATGAGTCTCCTAAAAACAGTTACCCATGATGCTTTGCCACTTTTTTTCATAATAGCTGTTCCCCACACAGGTGTGCTGGAGGGTTGTTTTTATTTTATTTTATTGATTTGCAGTTACGTTTTGTATTTACTGTTTTTTTGCTGGTGATATTTTGGGAGCGGGAAGCATAGCACTACATCAGCTTTGTATAATGGGTGACTTTTTTTTTGTTTTTTGATTTGGTCACACATTTCTGTTTTTGTATTCTGGTACTGTCATTTTAGCTCTGAATCGGTGTTATTCCAGCTCTCTACTTTACAAAAAGAATGGGTTTTGTGTTTGAAAATAATCGCTATCGAACAATGCCTCCTTTCGCATCCTGTCATCATCTTTTTGTGCTTGCCATTTTTCTTTAAGCCTTTATTTGTTTCTAACCACCATAATTGCTCAGGCGGTATCCATAGAAACCTCAGAACATGAATGGATCGAGAGAGCGAAGACCAGCAGCTGGTACATTATCAGGGCATCATCATGCATCCTATTTACACACGTTCCCTGCAGGGTTAGCGTTCTTGTGCACCATCCGGCACACATACAGATTACACACAGGAGATCCAGTGCTGCTTCTGGATCAGTTCCCAAAGGCACAAACAAAATCAGTGACTAAAACATGAGCAATTCCTGTTCCCAGATTGCTGATATCTTCCCTCAGTCTGAGCTGCTGTGTTAATAGAAACTGCTCTCTTTGGGAAAGAAAGCTCCCTGTCTTAATAATAAATGATGCTTCACTCTAACACTACTTGAGGTTTGTTCTCACATTAATTATTTGCTAAGCTGAGAATGGCGGACCCTTTCTGGTCTATCAGTCTATATTTGTCATCCTTCTGACATCCATTTTGTATAACCTCATCTATGTAAAAAAAATGTAGGGAGATTGAGGCTTTCATGCAGAGGAGCAGGCAGGCGATTGTGGATTTGCAGACTCCACTGAATCAGAAATCCGTATTGATCTACGCTCTGGAATGGGGCAATATTCTCTGCAGTTTGGTACACACTGGCTCGACCATGCGTTTTCCACAAGGTTTCTCTCCAAGGTTAAGCCACAGTGCCAGAGCTGCCATCCTGGGGATTTTCGGTACACCTCACTCCGCTTCTCATCTGATCCCTAAGGATTTTAGGCTGGTATTTGAGGCACCGGTGCAAATCAAAAGTATGTCAGTAGTTTTCTTTGAGAATGATTGGGAACACACTGTTAGATCAGGGAGTTTTGATGCTAAGGACCTCTAAATTTGAAAGGAATCCCCTTCCTAAAATATTAAGACAGCTCCACTATATATTTTCATTTATAAAGACCAATTTATACTGCATAATATTGTAGAGCTGCAAAAAAATTTGTCCAAAATAAGATTTCCAGAGAAAAAATGTTTTTTAAATAAAATATTTTTCTAAAATATTTCTGGAACTATATGTAGATTTCTATTAATTTTGTGCTGTTAAAAACTAGAGACTTTTGTTTATTTTTTGCGGATATTTTCCATGCATCTCAACTGATCAGAAACATTGCTCTGCCTTACGTTCCATCACAAAGTTATGTTCAACTTATGTTTCTGTTATATTAATCAGAAAATAAATACAAAAAACTTTGAAGAAAAGTTTTAATGTGGTTTATTGGAACATTCAAGTTAGCCCATGTCTATATATTAAATGAGTGTTTAACTCTCGTCTGTGCAGTTTATCTCCTATGATGTACCTGAGGGGTTTAGTTACTTCAGAAACAGAAAGATTATGATAAATCACATAACAGCGTTGACCATTTTCTGCATTCCTGAATGATTCTATGTGCACGTGATCTGTATGTTACAGGAGAGCTTGTGTGTTGTGCAGCAATGTAGCAGTACATTAGCAGAGATTAACTACCTGTACAATAAACGGTTTAAAACATGAATTCACCCAATCAATATTGAGTATCCACATGCTACAAACATGCCTGATATATAACCTCCAGCACTCAACCATCGCCGTCATTTTAACCTTCAGCTTCTTTCTGATTTGAGGGATCCACATATCTGTCAGGCTAACTAATGATGTTTAATGCATGAATACTGTACTATGGGCTGTTTATATTAATTATGCTTGTGATGGAGTGGTCTCAGTGTGAGTGAAAGCCACGATGCTCCAGCTTTCAAAAAATCCACTCCTCATTCCAGTCAAAAATCACGCCGCTTCATTCCTCGCCCTGCTCTCACTCCACTCCTCTCAATTACTGTGATCCCCAGTGTTAGATCACTATTCTCCAATTGTCCTTTTTTGTATATTGTTAAAATGCCGCTGAACTTTTACTGTTTGCCTGCACAAATTTTAAAATAGAATGAGGAACCTCACGCAAAGCCTCAATCACATGACCAGGTTCACCCCACACCAAGAGCTTCTTAAAGATCAGAGATCATTGATCTTTCGGAGGGTGGGTGGCCATCGTCCCTCTATATACACTGCCTACGGTTCAGTGGATTACCACTCTTGATCCTCCAACTTAAGCAGAGCTCTAGGAATGCAGCATTTTTTTTGCCTCCCATCCCTTCAGATGTGTTTTAGGAATCTTCTGGGATTAAAGTGACTCACGACCTTTGAATACTTTGGCCACAGGTGAAAAATGGCCCCTGCCAGGACAATTTCCTTCCTCTGTGCCAAGCAGATTTTGCCTGACTGCAGGTCCTGTCACCAGGTCCTCATGCTGGTTCCTTCCCTGGGGTGAAACAAGCCTAAGGCTCCATCCCAGTATGTAAAACCGTTTCCTGCTGACTCTTTTTCTCTGGTGTACCGATTTATGAAATAAGATCAAGGCTACACTTACTGCATTCTGGATTAGACTTAGTGTGGGACTGATAACTTTATAGTGTCTCGTTAATGGCATTAACAAATACTTCTAGGAAACACAATTTGTTCTATCCAAATTTAATTATTCAGACTATTCAGACTATTCATTTGTCGGCGTACCAGCCTATAGTGTGTTGCAAATGGGCACAGACTGTTTGTTCTTTTAACTAAAGAGTTGCTCCACGCTAAACTGAAAATTCTCTCATCATTTACTCACCTTTATGCTGTCCCAGATGTGCCATCCCAGTTACTTTCTTCTGTGGAGCACAAGCAAAGATTTTTTTTTAAAATAATGAAATAAAGATATAATTAAATAAAAAGTTGACTCTTTATAACTGTAATCCATACTACCACAGATGATGAATAAATGTCTGTTGATGCAATGTCTGAACTGTTCAAGATCAATCAGTGAAGTTTAAAGTAAGCATGAAATAAAAAATCACCATCCTATTTTCTAAATGCATGTTATTGATATTACTGTGAATGATTCATCCATCATGCTTTTCTAAAATTTTTTTTTACCTCAGGCAGTTTTTTATTAAAAAATCGTAACTCGATCATCTGGTGAGACTACTTCTTTCTCTTTGGTGATGTATGCCGGACATCTCCAATTATTTAGTCAGTTTAATTCCTTTTAAGTCCTTTTCTTTTATTCGACTGCAAGCCTTCAGGTCTGCCTCAGTCCAATCAACAATCGATAGACCTAACCGAGCCCCAATCCTACAAAAGAATGTTTCACTCAAATGTGCATCACAATTCGGCAGAAAATCTGTCTCCACTTTCATTAGATCAAAAATTTTAACCCTGTAGTTTATTGACAGGTGAGAGGGCAGAACTTTGTGTGCGATATACTCACTAAATGAGATGTCATTTGTGTAGCCACTTAATTCATTTTCTGATCTCAGAATATGATTTTTATGATCAGATCACAAAACAGTTTGGTTGGTTTTGAGGTCGGTGTAAAGGTTCTGTTTTCCTGTCATGTATGTCATGACATGCATGAATGCATCCTAGTAGTGGTTTAAAAAATTTTCTGCATTCCCAAAACTCCCATCATGTCTGTTCTCAACAGCATCCAGAACACTGTGTGCTTCTCTTTGCTCTGTTTCTCAGCCCACAGGCTGGATGGTATTCACCATTCCATACACAGTAACTTCTATGTGGATAACTGTTTACAGAGTTTTCCTACCCCAGAGGAAGCCAGAGCTCTCCTTCATAGTCTGCGCACTACCCTCTCCTCTGGTGGCTTCGAAATCAGACAATGGGCCAGTAATGATCCTCAGGTCATCTGCCACCTTCCTCCTGAAGCCAGGTCAGAACAAACAGAGCTCTGGTTATCACACCATCCTTCTCTTGATCCCTTGGAGTCTACTCTAGGCCTCCTCTGGAACTGCCATACAGATACCCTCAGATGCAGGCACAGAGCCATTGAATCTACCACTCCAACTATGCATCATATTTACAGAGTTCCTGCTAGCCAGTATGATCCTCTTGGCTATATCCTTCCTTACACCACAAGGGCCAAAATCATCGTCCAGCACTTATGGGGAAAGGCACGAGAATGGGATGGCCCTAATCTCCCTCATGTTCTCTTAAAAGCCTGGCTTTCATGGGAGAACAAACTCCCTAACCTCTCCACCATCACTTTGCCTCGCTGCCTTATACCTCATTCTGTAGACACCTCCTTAGCCACTCAAGACCTCCACATCTTCTGTGATGCATCAGAGAAATCCTATGGTGCGGTAGCCTACATGTGCACAGACGATGGTCAGCAGCAAGGGAATGTGTCCTTCCTCATGGCGAGGTCCCGTGTTGCTCCCAAAAAACAACTATCCATTCCACGACTTGAATTATGTGCTGCCCTCATAGGAGCTCAGCTATTCAGTCTCCTCCAAACAGAGCTCACCCTCCGTATCAGAAAGACTATTCTGTGGACTGACTCTACCACTGTACTCCACTGGCTCACCTCTTACTCTTGCCGTTACAAAGTTTTCTTTGGAACAAGGGTAGCTGAGATTTAGGAGCTCACTAAAGGCCTGCAGTGGTGTTATGTGGATTCTAAGAACAACCCAGTGGACGACCTAACTAGAGGAAAGCTACTTGTTGAACTTAGTAGGCCCTGCAGGTAGAACCAAGGACCTGCCTTCATGTTCCAATCCCCCGAACTGTGGCCCACTAGCCCCGTTATAGATCAATCTGATGATGCTGAAGAGTGCCGTAAGCCCAGCTTCTGTGGTGCTGTATCTCTCAGTCCATACCCCTCCATCCCTGACCCCAGTCAATTTGCCACCCTCCAAGATCTCCTTGACTGCATGGCTACATCCCTTCATGGAGCAGCAAAGACTCCATCAGCAGAAAACTACAGTGATTCAGAGACAGCCATCCTAAGACAAGCCCAGGTGGATTCCTTCCGGGATGATTTAGCCTGCCTTCAAACCCAAAAGCCCCTTCTTCCTTCAAGCTGTTTACTCTCCCTTGCCCCAGAGTTAGACCCAGCATCAGGGCTCATTCGAGTTGGTAGAAGGTTACGGCGAAGTAGTGATCTACCCCCAATGCCATTCATCCAGTAGTCCTGGACCCTGCCCATCCAATCACAATGCTTATAATTAAGGATTTTGATGACCACTTACAACATCCTGGGCGAGAGAGGCTGAGTTAAGGAGGTGGTACTGGATCCTGAGGGGTCGTGAGGCAGTAAAAAAATATCAGCATAGGTGCCCGAAATGCCAACAGTTCCGAGCACATCCTATTGTTCCCCAAATGGCAGATCTCCCTCCCACTCGCCTTCACCTTAACACACCTCCTTTCTATTCCACTGGGATGGATTGTTTTGGGCCCTATACAGTAAAGATTGGCAGACGAGCTGAAAAAAGATGGGGAATAATTTTCAAATGTCTGACGACTAGGTGCGTGCATCTTGATCTACTCAGTCACATAAATACAGATTCCTTCCTGATGGCGCTTAGGCACTTTGTTGCTCGCAGAGGTAAATCATTTGAACTACTCTCTGACAGAGGTACCAACTTCATTGGCGGTAAGAGAGAGTTACTAGATGCCTATCAATCCCTGACCCTTGACCTTCAGGAAACTAGCTTGTTGGCTAGCTCTTGGCTTGTTAATTTACTATTAACCTCTAGCTTCACCCACCTAATCTCAAGCCAATTAGGACACTATAAATTGCACCTGTGCCCGCAGCACCTTCATTCTGGTGCACATGGATGCACTGTGCAGAGGACTGAGTTCTTTCTCCTTTGTTTTTTCCCTGCGTGTGTGTATTTGACCATGTAAGTGCTTTTGTTTGACACTTAACTATTATTCTGTATTTCTTAAATTCGTCCTAAATGTGTTTATTTTGCTGTATTTCCTGCTTAAGCATGTTCTTTAGTTATTTAGATATGTATTTGAGATTTATAGTATGAGTAGATGGCCTTATGCATTGTTTAAATTACGTTATTTCCTGTGAATTCAATGTTATGTTTTTTGTTAACTAAATCATTGTAATTCTGTCCTTTTGTAGAAACCACACCCTCACACACATACACCCCTACATACACACCCATACCTAATACCTGATTTGGAAGGAAAATAAAGACCTTAACATCAGAGTGACTAGACTGGACCTGTTCTTACTGACAGCCCCATTGGCTTCAAGCTAGCTACCTAAGCATCCTCCTACTCCTTTTCATGGGAGCTGCAGCAGACATAGTTGGCAGCTCAAAGAGAACTCAGAGGAGTCTGGTCTTTTACACAGGTCTAGGTTTCAGCAGCGGGGTGTTTCTGCATGTCAGGAATGGAGTCGCTCCCGCATTCTGACAGATTAAGAGCTGCAGAGTCACATTTAGTGTATGACTATATATTATTGTCAGCATTTTGATTATCTGTTCTCTGTTCCCGCAGCGTTTCATTCAGTATCTGGCCTCAAGAAACACGCTCTTCAATCTGAACAATTTCCTTGATAAAGGTGCATTGCAAGGTAAGAAACATGAACACCTTTCCTGTCTCTAAGGCATTGTATGCGCACACGCTGATGACAAACCCCTCGATCTTGCCCTCAGGCTATGACATGTCCACGTTCATCAGGCGGTACAGCAGATATCTCAATGAGAAAGCCCTTTCGTATAGGCTGGTGGCTGTGGACTTTACCAAGATGAAGAGAGGGTGGGTAAAACTCAGTTCTGCCTCTGTAATATTGTCTACATAGTCAAGATTGTGTTCAAACACAGTCTCCGCAGGGCACAATCGAATCAGGCTAGCTCATTACTCCGATAATTAAGTTGTTTGTAAAAGCTGATTTTTTTTAAAGACCTAATTAAGATTGTGGGTAAGTGGCGATTTCTGATTGTTTGTTTATCTGTTTGTGGTGCAGTATTGATGGAGTCATGCGTACCATGAACACAGAGAAGCTGATCAAAACGTTGCCTATCATTCAAAACCAGCTGGATGCGCTGCTGGATTTCCAGGTTTGTGATGGAGTTCATGCATGTATGATTTAAAGCTTCCTAATTATTCAGATCCAATCAAAATTTATTTATTTTTATATAATTTGTTATATTGTTTTTTTTACTGGCTTAAAAACCTCCAATTTGAGAAAAAAACATCCACATACTATTGCAAGTTTGGGGTCAGAAATGTATTTGAAAGAAGTCTCTTATGTTCACCATGGCTGCATTGATTTAATCAAAAATGCAATAAAAACTGTAATGTTGTGATATTAAAATTGAAAACAACTGTTATCTGTTTTAATGACCGCTACTTTTTTAGCAGTTATTACTTCAGTTTTGCATGATCTTTACAACATCATTATAACATCTAATCTGTTGCTCAAGTAACATTTCTTCTTATCAGTGTTAAAAACAGCTTAATGTTTTGTGTAAACCTTGATGCAGTTTTATTTCTTGCATTTTTTTCTGAATACTTTAGAAAAATAGAAAGTTCAAAAGAACAGAATTTATGTGAAAACAAATCTTTTTGTTACTTTATAAATGTCTTTACTATGAATTTGATCAGTTTAGTTCATCCTGGCTATGAATACAAATATTAATTTCTTTAAAAAAATATATATATATATTTATAAGCTGTCCCCAAGCTTTTAAACAGTAGTGTATATGTAAAGAATTTAAAGTAGGTTGATGAAATGCAAGAACATTTACTGTATGAAAAGTCCCTTATTCTCTTCTTTTAATGAAAGTAATTCAGCTTGGATAGATTTAGTCAAGATTATTTGACTGCGCTTGTGATTGAAGTGATAATCAGTTCCCCTAACATCAAGTAGGCTTGGTGACCCCTAAGCCCTAGGTTGGAAAACCCTATATTAACAGAACAACATGGATGTTGATTCAGTCCAAGCTATTTGGTATAATGTGTACTCTATCCTGTGGATCTGTGTCCATAGGCTAACCCTAATGAGCTGACTAACGGAGTGATCAACGCTGCCTTCATGTTGCTCTTCAAAGACTCAATCCGTCTGTTTGCTGCCTACAATGAGGGTGTTATCAACCTGCTGGGTAAGAGTAATCCACTCCCTCTCACTCTGGAGAGCATCCTTCTCTCACACTCTACTTTAGGGGTTACGTCTTACTGCTTTCTAAACAAAGAACAGTGCAGTTGAACCACAAGAGCTCAGGTCTTCCAGTATGTTATACATATTATCCCTCTGGAGTCGATTAACACGCTTTGAGGCATTTTCTCCTGATAACCCCAAAAAGAACTTAAGAACTTAAATTATAATTTTTTTTTTGATCGTACAGATAAGAGCAATACATCAATCGAATCTGTAAAGGGTCTACTTTTTGTATACAGACATAATAACAACAAAACTTTGTGCATTTATAAAATAAAGATAACAAACAAGCTTTTGTCTGCACTGATTTTCATGTAGACACGCATCATTAAAATGAACTGTAACTGAAGTGAATACTCAACGAAGAGACATGAGAGATATATCTATAGAAAGCCTGACATATCTACTTTTAAACTAAAGTTCTCTAAGTTCTCACAGAATAACAAATATTCTGTGATAAAGTAATCCATATGAAAACAACGCGATGTCCGTTTTTCACGTCTCCCTTCATTATCTTCTAATGTGACCACGCCCCCGCGCGATGAACGTGCTGTTCAGATTCTAATGTTTCACTGAAGCGCGCGGCTTGAATACGCCCACACAACTGAAGACAACACAGTGAGACTGTTCAAGCTTTTTTATTTTACTGTTTGCTTCGCGATGAGAGGAATAAGACATAATTCACCCCCCAAAAAAGTGATGTGGATTACCTCAGGATTTGAGATTTGGATTTCCTCAGAAAAAAAGAATGAAGCACTTTATTCAGCAGAGATCATAAACATGAGTAAGTCTCTTTTTATTTATTTGTATACTTGTACTAGTTTTTTTACTAGTTACACTTTTTCCAAAGACTTTTTCCAAACTATAATTCCTGACTAAATGTATAATCAAGTGAAACATTATGAAGTTTCAATAACAATATACAATACTATACCATTCAAAAGCTTGATGTAAATAATATAAAATAAATGTAACCGTAACAAATGTAACAAAAAAATTGCTGTTCTTTCAATTTATCCCCCCCCCCCTTCCCCCCAAAAAACCTGAAAAAATATCTCCGCTCTTTTCAACATTAATAATGACGATAATATATATATATAGGATTTCTGAAGGATTGTGTGACTGGAGTAATTATGCAAAAAATTCAGTTTAAAGGTCAGCTTTGATTGTTCCTAATAAACTGTTTATCTGCACAAGTTGATATTAAATTATGTTGTGGGATAATTAAATATATTCTAAATAAACTACAAACATAGAATTAAATACATTTATTTTGTCCTCACATTTTTTCTCGTAACTCTTCCCTCTCAGTCACACACCTAACTAAAAGGCTCATTATGCAGCTCATTATGCGGGGCTTTGTCTTCTCAGGTGTAAATCACAATGTTTTATTGCCTTTTTTCAAGTGTTTTAAAATTTGTAGTTTTTCACTAACCACGCATAAAAAAATTTTTTTCTCAAGAACACAATCATGTACATAGATGCTGCTCACATATTATTGTAGCCCAGTTTGTGCTGATTACAGTGAGATTAGACTTTAGCCATTTAGATGTTTATAAGAAACTGAAAAAAGCACAAATGTCAGGGCATGACATAACTTCTCCAGGCCCCAAAAATACCCTTAGACCTCAGAGGGTTAATCACTAGTCTGAGATAATTTTATCCAAAATAAACTGCAAATCAGTCCCGTTGTTAGTAGAAAATGTTTCACGTTTTCAAAACGTCTATATCTTGAAAATTGGAGGGACCGTATTTTCTACATCTGCTGTCAAATAGGCCACTCCAGACTAACCCACAAGTTTTTGTTAATGGATCAATTCGTCCATCGCCGATGGCTGATAGACAGAGAGGAATAAGACATAATTAAGTTTGAGCTCTAATTATTCAGTCGTTTTTCCATGATTTCTATTGTTGTATTATTTTATTTTGTGACAGACGGCCATTTAGCTTGGTGGTCTAAAAATGCATTAGAGTGCTAGCTGTCCTTGAGCGAACCATTACAGCAGCTTTTATATGCCCCTGCCTCTGTCTGACAGCCCCAGAGTGTTTTGACAGTCCTCTGATGGGTAATTGCAGTCTTTATCTGTTTGAGCTTCTCTGCTAATCGTTCTGTTCTCCCCATCTCTCTTTCTCTCTCTCTCTGTGTGTGTCTCTTGTCCTCCTGTTTCAGAGAAATACTTTGATATGAAGAAAAACCAGTGTAAAGATGCTCTGGACATCTATAAGAAGTTTCTGTACAGGATGACCAAGCTGTCAGAGTTTCTTAAAGTGGCTGAGGTACCAGTGCAACACACACACACACACACACACACACACAGTGTTTCGATATGACAGGTCTGAGATTAGACAGGCTCAACGACCCCTCTGCTCCAACAATTTCTCTCTCTCATATTTTTCCATCCTACAATGCTCTGGAATTCATATTCACTGGACTGATTCATGCACAGTTGCCATATATTTAGTGTTCTGGCACTGCAATGCATTGCACAGTCCTCATGGATATCCATAAAAATTTACTTGCCTCTTCTGCCAGAAGTGATTCAGAATTTTTTTTTTTTTTAGATTTTAACTCTTTGACACTGATGAATTTCTGTGCTGTTGCCTTCTTCCTCTCACTTCCCCTCCATCCATCCAGCCAGGCATTAGTCTGGTTTTATTTCCAGGCTGTTCTTCTGATACATCAGATATCTCAGGGATGGGATTTGATTTGACAATGAGTCTCTAGGTACAAAGTCCATCACCATGTGAGATTCCTGTCTAATTTTTATTTATTTAATTTTACCTCCACTGGGTCTCATTTAAAAGTCATCATTTGTAAAAATAGTTTTTGAATGTTAACCACTCCACACGCCACAGTCAACAGTGTGAGACATTATCAATGTCTTTGTCTGTTCCCATTGGTCCTCCGTGGCTCTCGGCATGCCACACCTCTGTTATTTTTCTTTCTTTCATTTTTCGACACTGCATGACTTAATGATCCTTCATGTTTGTTCTTTTTCTGATTCCTCCTCCCTCACCTCGTTTGTTTGTTTGTTTACCGCTTTTTTGTTTTGTTTTGTTTATGACACAGCAAGTTGGAATTGATCAGGGTGACATCCCAGATCTCACTCAGGTCAGTGTACATTTCATCTCCACTTTCTGTTTCTCCTCTTCTTCCTGACTACGCTGCTGATGTTGTCCATCGTACCACTGCTCTCCCTTCCTCCTTTTTCTCTGTTCCACCTGTCCTCGTCCTTTCTCTTGTTGTCTTATGTCCTGTTTTTGTACCCATGCTCACAGTTTTTTTAAATGTCCTGTCTCCTGTCCTCTCTCCTGTTTGGTTTAAAAAGTCAGACTTAATATTAATAGCTTCAAGACCTAGTGGTAGAGCTTGATAGAATTTACCAAACACTAGTTCCCTCTCAGATGTGTTTAGTGATGATCACACTATTTCAGTATGACTTTGTGAAGTTGCAGTAAGCACAGCTCAAAGTCGATATCTTTGTTTGAGTGTTGACATTGAGTGATGAGTTGGGTTAATATTAAATGTGATGTTTATTCCCCTTCCATAACACATTGTTTATTGTTACTTTCAGACGACTAGAGGATCATACCTTGTAGGTGATGGGTTATATGCACTGCTTGTATTTGACCATTATAACCTTTGCTGCTACTAGTGCTGGGTGATATATCAAATATTGACAAAATCTAAAAAGTTTTGTCAAAAATTTGCCAGAATTGTTAATTTTTGCAAAAAAAATTTTTTTGGCCATCCAATTTTTTAGAAACCTGTGCCAGTAGGCCAGTTTAACAATCTCTATAAATGAAGTAATGTTTTAAAATTATAACAGATATTTGCTATTTAAACCAGGGGCATATAGCAATTAAAACTGATATGTCTGATTAAACACACAAACATAAACTTATAAATTTTTCTGTGAAAAATATGCAGGTACATACTATAATTTAATAATATATATTGTTGCATTGTTCTATATAATTATATAACCTATATAATGCAATAATGAGATATATATATATATATATACAGTACAGACCAAAAGTTTGGAAACATTACTATTTTTAATGTTTTTGAAAGAAGTTTCTTCTGCTCATCAACCTGCATTTATTTGATCAAAAATACAGAATTTTTTTTTTAATATTGTGATGGATTATTACAATTTGAAATAATTGTTTTTAAATTGATTATACTTTAAATTAGGGATGGGCGTTTCCGCAAATATCACATTCGAATATTTGAGCTCACAAAAAACGAATATTCAAATATTCGTTTATTTAAATTAAGTTTAATGAGACAGACGTTATCTTTCAGCAACATTTATTGTTTCCGTCATTTCCGTCAAGCTTGAACAAGCTTACAATAAGCTTGAACATTACACATATTGTTTTGTAGCTGAAAACCTTTAACAATGCGTGCAAACAAACAAAAGTACAGATTAAAAAAAAAAAAGTGAACAAAGAAAAAACGTAAATAAAGCAGCCTGCAGCAATTAGGCTATTGTACAGAACGTAGCTTACACTTAACTTTGAAACTTTTAAAATGTCAGCAAATCTTTTTTTCTTTTTTATTCTATTGTTTTACATGTTCTTGTTAAGAAACACAGGCATGTAAACATGATCGGGGGAAAGTCGGCTCCTTAGTCTGGATATATAAGGCCGGCCGTGGAGAAAACGCGCTCTGACGGCACAGACGTTGGCGGGACTCACAAATAACGGTGTGCTGAGCGAATAAGTTTTGTGAAGCGCTTCGTGTTTTCGTTTACCACTGAATGGGATCCTCATCTGGTGGAATACATGGCTCCAGCAAGAACTGTTCCAACTCGTCCCGGCTGGACTCTCTGTAATCATCGCTGAAGAACTGGCTCAGCCTTTTCCGACGAGTGGGCATTAGGGTGACCAGACCTCCCGAAAAATTCGGGACAGTCCCGAAATCTAAACTGTTATCCCGAATCCCGAATCTGGCCCTAATTGTCCCGAAAATTATACTAAAGCAAAATCTTGAGTAGTTATTGTCTGATAAACATTAAAAAAATTGTCTGCGGAGGTTGAGTCGTCCTGCAACCAGCCCCCGCCGGCTGCTCATTGGCTGCAGCATCTTTTCTCTAAAAAAGTTAAAAAAAAAATACCATAGGCGGCTAGGCACGAATTTAGATATTCATTTATCTAATTAATCTATATGCACAAAGACAATATGACATTTTTGTCCCCTTTTTGTTTTAAAGCTTGTTGAAGAGAGCACAAATTTCTGCAGCTGCGAGGAGGACAGTGATGCACACACAGGAGTGATTGACAGTTTCACGGTGTACAAAAAAATGCTCCGCTATACAATTATTTTGTTATTTTCGTTTAAGCTTACAGAAAGGTACAGAAAGGTCTGATTTACGCACTGTTACAACAGTCATTGTTTTATTTTATTTATTTTTTTACAATGACATTTGAGTTCATGATTTTATTGTTCTTTTTTTGTGGTAGACTAACGAAGTCTAATATCATAAGCCCCCCATCCCGTCACCCAAGACCGCAGACACCCCCCGCAGTTCTTATTCATTCATTTTTTTGCTTGCATACATCTTCAAATATGCCATGGAGAATCACAGGAAGTTACCGAATGAGGTTTTATTGTGGATTTTTATTTTTTTTATGGCAAGCAAAAATATAGCGAAATTCGAATATCATTTTAATTTATCGAATAATTAGAGCAGAACGAATATTCGAATGTTCGACTATCCGTGCACACCCCTACTTTAAATTATTTATTTCTCTGATGCAAAGCTGAATTTTTAGGATCATTATCACATGATCCTTTAGAAATCATTTTAATATGATGATTCATTATCATAGTTGGAACAGTTCTGCTGCTTAATATTTTTTCAGAATATGCGATACTTTTTTAGGATACTTTGATGAATAAAAAGTAAAAAAAAAAAAAAAAAAGTTATGTTTTTAAAATATAAATAATTTGTAATAACAATATACACTATCCATCCATCCATCCATCCATCTTCTTCCGCTTATCCGGGGCCGGGTCGCGGGGGCAGCAGTCTAAGCAGAGAACCCCAGACTTCCCTCTCCCTAGACACTTCCTCCAGCTCTTCTGGGGGGACACCGAGGCGTTCCCAGGCCAGCCGGGAGACATAGTCTCTCCAGCGTGTCCTAGGTCTTCCCCGGGGTCTCCTCCCAGTGGGACGCGCCTGGAACACCTTCCCTGGAAGGCGTCCAGGAGGCATCCGGAACAGATGCCCGAGCCACCTCAGCTGACCCCTCTCGATGTGGAGGAGCAGCGGCTCTACTCTGAGCTCCTCCCGGGTGACTGAGCTTCTCACCCTATCTCTAAGGGATCGCCCAGCCACCCTGCGGAGAAAGCTCATTTCGGCCGCCTGTATCCGGGATCTTGTCCTTTCGGTCATGACCCAAAGCTCATGACCAATATACACTACTGGCCAGTAATTTGGGGTCAGTAATTTTTTCTTCTTTTTAAATAAAATCAATACTTTTATTCAGCAAGGATGTGTTAAATTGATAACAAGTGATAGTAAAGAAAATATATTATTAAAATATATATTATTATAATTTTTTATTTATTTTGAATAAATGCAGTTCTTTTTAACCTTTTATTCATCAAATATATTAGACAGCAGAACTGTTTCCAAGGCTGGAGTAATGATGCTGAAAATTCAGCTTTGCATCACAGGAATACATTTTTTTTTAAGTATATTCAAATAGAAAACTATTATTTTAAGTTGTAATAATAATGTATGTGTATGTGTATGTGTATGTATGTATGTATATATGTATGTATGTATATATGTATGTATGTATATATGTATGTATGTATATATGTATGTATGTATATATGTATGTATGTATATATGTATATATCTATGTATGTATATATGTATATATGTATATATGTATATATATATGTATATATATATATGTATATATATATGTATATATATATATATATATATATGTATATGTATATATATATGTATATATATATATATATATATATATATATATATATATATATATAATATGATGTATATAATCAATGTTCATTTAATGAAAAATGAACTTTTTATTTTTTTACTACATTTTACAATATTTTGGTTTAGTCAAAATTATTATTCCTTAAATTAAGTCATTTTAGAGCAAATACGGTGTATGGTGAGATCAAATATCAATACATATTTTTTATTTTTTTTAGCTATATCTCTCAGCCCTACTTTTTTCTGACTGCATCAGCGGATTCATCCCTTGAAATTCAGGCCAACTGATTGAATGTGGCCCAAACTGCCATCCTCTGCCCCGTCACTTTGCAGGCATGGCTCTACATTGCTTTTTCTGCTGATCTGAGACTAGATGTGCAGTTGTCTCTTTATAGTTTGATCAAATTGTTAGCTTAGATCAGCATAAAAGCAAATCTCCTGCTGGGTTGCATGAACCCTTGCAAGCTCTTGCGAGAGCTATATGTTTTACCCAATGCCCTGTTTCTACTTAATGTGAGAAAACTGCCCCAGCAGCCTTACATTTGTAGGCTTGAAGTATTAATATAACCTCGCTTTGTCCTTTTGCGTAGCCGCATGCACATCTATAATGTAGTCATTTAATCAAAAGCCTGTTCATGCCATGTCTTCTCTGAGGAAATCAAATCAGACAGGAAAGGAGCTAATTAAAAGCTGTTACACTTTTATCTTTCTTTTTTATAACACTTCTGTGAAAGCCCAAATTTTTAAAAAAAAAAATAAGTAAAACATTTTTACTTCTATTTGAATTGTAGCCTGCTGCATATGTGTTTTTTCCCCTCTCTTCTGGCTTCTGTTTTCTGTGGAATGGATTAGACCCAATCTGCCCTCTCAGCGATTTGGAGAAAAAGCCAACCTAGATCAGATCCAGACATGTTGTCTAGCGCTGCCAGCTAGGCTCAGTCGAATTGCATACCTTACCTTTAATCCATAAAAGCAGTTTTTACATGGGTTGTCTGTTTTGGAAACTTGGCACAAAGCACCTGCTCTTTTCACAAACCGTGAGCTCTGAGCTTATGCTAACATTTGCTCTCATTTGAATGAAGCATCACAGGATGTGTGTGCTCTTAGGTGCTAACATACACATCCCGTGTTTGCTGATCCGGGACCCGTGTAATGCTTCCCCTCGTTGTTGTTCAAATAATCGGCTCAGAGGAAGGTTTTAGCTAGATTTGCGAATCAACACAAGAAATTCTCACAGAAACCACAAAGTACTAGTTCCAAAAGCCAGTGTAAATTGTTTAATGTCATGGCCCAATACTGAGATATATCAGTGACCTCATGGGTCTGCCATGCGTTTGAGATTTGGATCTTCCACAGTGCATGTCACTTCTTCTCTTTCGAATTTGTACTCTTCCTGTCTTGTTTTTTGTGCTTGTTTATCCTTTACCTGTACGCCTCTTACTAAAAGCTTAAAGCATGCTCCTGTTATTATTTACTGAAACTCAGGTGGGTCGGTTGTGTGTATGTTTGACCATGTGAGTGTGTCTTCTTTAAACTGGTGCTGTATATTCTCATTGAGGTCTTGACTCATCTCTTTCTCCTTCAGGCTCCCAGCAGTCTCCTGGAGGCTCTTGAGCAGCACCTAGCCTCTCTGGAGGGAAAGAAAATCAAGGAGCTCTCCGCTGACAACAGGTTTAAAATCCTACAGATCCAGACAATCCAGCATCACTCTGTACAGCCCTGTTTGGGCATACATCTGTGAAGTCATTTTTCAAATTTTTGTCCATCCATTGAAATTGAGTGGTTTAAACATTGATCAACGCACATACATAGTTCATCAGATATTGTAAACAGACGCTCAGTCAGTGAGGTCTGTTCTCGCATGTCAAGCAAGCAAGGTAATTGATTTTCCATATTTATAATATTAATAAATGAATGGACAAATTCCATTCCGCATTTCCATCAGTGCTAATGGCGTTGAACAGAGATACCAACATTGATTTTTATCTATTTATTTAATTTAATTTCTCTCTCTTTCTCTGTTTATTTCAATCTTTTGTGCAATTATTACTAGGTTTATGTAAGTCTTTGTGACATATATTTTTATTACAGTGTGTTTGCATTTCTTAAAAGAACAAATGATCCTCTGCTGAAATTCCAAATAAAACAGGAAACACGTTTTTTTAACAAGAAAAACATATATTAAAACTGTAAAACTTAAAATGTAAAATTCTTTTTTGTATCTACTGGCATCACTTTGAGTTGTGGGCTGGTTGAAAAATATAACATGGTGGTCATCATAGTGGGCAACACATTATGTGTAATATAAAACAACTTTTATTAGGCTAATGACATCTCATTCATCTCATGTGAGTGTACTTTTTTATAGCTTTAAGATTAGACAAAATATGTGGTCAAATATGCAAGTTGCTGTATATTCTGAATAATACCTCTTAACAGCACTTTACTTCACAAGCCATATGTCGAAGCACTTGATACAGCAACAAAAAACCATCAGCAAAAATGTGTATATAGCCACGTACTCTGGCATGTGAACAGTATTAAATTGATCAGCTCTTAAATAAAGAACTGATAGGGAAATCTCACTGTGTGTTTCTGTGTTTTTGTTTGTAGAGCCAACACTCTGTCCAATGCGGTGTCGTCCCTGTCCAACACGGGCATGTCCTTCTCCTTCTCATCCAGCAGGATGGACGAGAAGGAGAAACAACTGGCCCTGGAGGAGGAGCAAGCCCGTCTGCAAGCTCTCAAGGTGGGTTAAAATCGATCCCATTGTGTTCTGTGAATGAACATGTTCTGATTGCTAATTAAGTTTGAAGTGTAGACAGGAAGTAATGTTAGCACTTGTGTAGAATATAAAGAGCATACCCAGAGAACTTTGTTGCAACTGATATTTGGCAGGATTGAAGCTGCTGTTCTGGGAACATTTTGTTCTACACATACAATTGTATTTGTGTTTACAGAATACGCCCTTGTACCTTCAATGATTAGTCTCCAGCAGTAAGTGGTCAACGGGGTTAATCAAACTTCTCTGTTCCCGTCAGGATGTACTGTCATACCTTGTGGGACACAAACACTCACACCAACATGCACACAAACTGAATGACACACACGTCCGTTGTGTCGAATGTGTCGACACATGCAAAGTGGCTCTGTATCTGAACAGTTCAAACATTCAAAGCAATTTCAAAAGTCCAACATAAAAGTATTTACACAGCTCATGTTCGGAAAAGTTTGTGTGTGATTGAACTGGTGTTTCTTTGTTATTGTTACCAATCCTCCAGGAGGAGCACGCAGAGTTTTACAGCATTATCACTTTCTTTTTCTGTGGATTCTTTTCTTCCCACATTTTCTTTTTGTTGTAAAGGGCTTAAAAAAAGGCATAGAACCTTGCCATGTCACAACCTACTTTCTCTCACTTTAGAAACTAGAATCTATCTGTGTGGTTAGAACAACATTTTTTTTTTTGTGATTTTTATTTTTAGAAATGAAATGAAAACGAAATGAAAAACAAACAAAAAAAAGCTTCAGATTTGCTTGTTAATAGGGCTGCACAATTTGGCCCAAAATCTATCGGTGTCTATAATAATAATAGTATTAATAATAGTTTACAGATTTAATAATATAAAAATTATATCTAAAAATAATTATATACAATAATAATTATGATTCCAAATAAAAATAATAAAATAAGATTTTACTGTTTAAAGATTTCATTGTAAAGTAGAATATAGGAAAAAATTATATAATCACTTTAGAATGCAACTAAAATTTATGACACATACTTAATACTCAAATAGTAAACCAAGTTTTTATTTATTTTTTTATTTTATTTCCACAGGTTCTATAGTGCTTGTAGATTTTCTTTTGTTGAGAGAAGATCATGAGCTGCTCACATGTAAAAGAACACAGTACACAGTCTTAAGTTTAGGTCTAAGCCTAGTGGCCAGACTTTAGACCAGACATGACTCTAGGTTTTGGTTGGTCTGATGTCAAATTGTTTTGCTCTAGTGACTTTCTTGGCTTGAAGTAGCTCTACATGTTGATGATTTATTGGCTTTTCTTGTTCTTTTCTTATAGTTGGTTTAGGCTACTCTAGTAGTTTCTGAGCTAGTCTGCTAGTTTTTGTCCAAGGAAGTGTGACCTGAGAGATCATCTCTGACTTCAGGCATCTCTTATACACTGACAATGCACACACACGGACAGCAGATCTGAGCTGACTGGCACTTCAGCTGCTTGAGTGGCTGTAATCTGTCTGATTTCACAGAGCTCAGCTGAAGGAAATGCTCTGTGCTGTCATTCTCTACGGTGGCCTTTGCAGGAGGAATAAGCAGAGCAGCCCAGTTTATACATGTTTACATTCTCTTTAAATGTTTTCTTCCTGTGTTTTTTGATTGTATAGAACCAGCGTTTGAAGGAGATCAACATTCAGACGCCCTCCACCTCGCCCAGTACACAGTCTATGGGTAGTGTCAACAACCACACTGCGGGCATGGACTTGTTCACCAACACCACAAGCCCACCCTCAACAAACAGGTCACTAACATACTGTACTTGACTGCAGTACATATTATACCATACAGTAATACAAAGCTCATTAAATCTACAATATATGCTTAATTGCTCAATTCCAGTCTTCATGTGCTACCGCTTTGCATATTTTGCATGTCACTCTTATTAAACACAACTGATTCATATAACCAGCTCATTAGAAGAGAGCTCCATGCATGAAACTGTGTTCTGGTGCTAAGAGATACATACTAAATGTGTACAGCGGTGGTACGCGAGGACTGGAATTAAGAACCACTGTGCTACTGTGCATACGCCAGTCTGAGATTTTGGGATCCAGAATCATTTCAACTGGACATAAAGTTTTTATTTTGAAATAAAGCTTATGTCAGACAAATTAAGAGAGATTTAATATTCAGTATACTATCTAGGTCACTGATCAAATAACAAAATTGTGACTGATAATATGAAGAGACTGGCACCTTCAAATTTATATTTAGATATTAGTATTTCAGCATCTTATATACTGTACAATATTACACGGTTAAATTTTGCAACAATTTAAAATACTTACTTGATGTATTTGACAACTGTTGGGTTGTTTGCCTGATTTAAACCGCTGCTGGCATCATGAATCTCATGATTCGCTTCTTTCAACAATCAACCTGTTGTGGGAGTTGCATCTTCAGCGAGGAAGCTCCCACAACAGGTTGATTGTCGAAAGAAGTGAACGGACGGTCACGACCCAGTCTTTTCTCCCTGCCAGGCTTTTAATGCAAAATGTTTTTTTTTTTTTTGAGGTGTTTGCCCTTTTTTGGCTCTGGACTCTGAGCTGCTCAGTGATATACTCCCAAATTCGTTTTCAAAGCCTTTACAGAACACACAAAGAATGAAAAACAGCATATTTAGACTGTGCTGTACACTATGTGAGGAAGGGGAGTACTAGATGTCGACATCTACAGAAAAATAACTGACACATTAATACCTGCTGTTTTCATTCGCTCCCTTTCTCAAAGGGAGTTGATGAAGCCACTTGAAAACAATGAAAATCACAGTCCAGTTGCTTTTGACTAAGTACTAACAGACATTGTACAATGATCTATAAATGTATGATTTTATATTATATATTTAAGATATTAAAAATGTAAGTTATTTTTGTGAAAACAGTGATAATTTTTTCATGATCCCTTGAAAAACAAATTCTAAATAACAGCAATTATTGGAAATATAATTTTTTTTTAACAGTGAAAAAGACTTTACTTTTAATCAGTTTAATTTTATTGATAAATAGAAGTATTAATAGCTTTAAAAAATCTTATTGTCCTCAAATATTTGTAATGTAATCCGATGTTTTGTAATTTTACTTACATTTATTAAACTTACTTGTAGTTTGTACTGTGTTAAATATACACAGTCTATGTGGTAGAATTTGAATGTGTTACTTTTGCACTAAACTCCGTTTCTCTTGTACAGCATGCCAAACCTCACCAGTGACTTGTTTGACCTCCAGCCTGCCTTCGTTCCTGCTGTGCAGAGCACTCCCATCTCCACCACCAGCAAAGCCTGGGGAGGTGCGTTCCACTCCACCCACATACATACATCTGATCACCGATGCCATGTCTATTGCTTTACCACTTTAGATCACTGACCTTTAATTAAGTCTCTGAAAAATCATTAAAACACACCAATCCTTTGAAACTGACATGACGTGTACCCAAGTATGGTGTCCCATACTCAGAATTTGTGCTCTGCATTTAACCCATCCAATTGCACACGCAGCAGTGAGTAGTGTACAAACACACACACATACACACCGTGAACATTCCCTCCCCCCACCTACAATCCCAGCTGGTACCGAGACTCGGACCCACAACCTTTGGGTTACAAGTCTGACTCTCTAACAATTAGGCCATGACTGCCCCCAAGAAAGCTAATAGGTGTGCCAAATGTGGGGTTCAAACCCACGACCCTGAGATTAAAAGACTCATGCTCTACCAACTCCGCTAATAAAGACAAAGGCGGGTAGCATCTGCCGAAACCTGGGAAAAAATTGCAGTAAATGTTATTTGTTTGTTCACTTGCTAGTTCACTCTTGTGTACATTGTCTGTTTCAAATCCTCACAAGCTGTTTGTAAGCCCTGTCCCAAAAGCTACCAACAGCCCTTGGTGTTCACACTTTGGTGACATAATGGCTGTAGACTGTTGAGAAGTAGTTTGCAGTGGTGTTCGCTTTGCAGAAATGTGCTTTAAAGGCATCATGATTGCAAGAGGAGCACTCTTCTAAAACACCCAGCGATTTTGTGGACTTCACAAACTCACTCTAGAGGAATCATGACCAAGCAGCTTGCTAGGTTTTGCAACCCAACCAATGTTTTGTTGTGTTTGTGTTCTCCATACCATCCATCCTGTTGTGTAGATTTACAACAGTGTTTTTTTTTTAGATATTCTGAAGTTTGACCTATTTGGGTGCTTTTCCACTCAGGGATTATGGCTCTGCTTGGGAGCTGTGCTGAGGGTCAGAGGTTCATTTTCAGCAGTTCAGCGCACCTGCTGTGTTAGTGTGAATTGAGGACACAAGGTGCAGAGTGTAGACACACTCCCAGATTCTCAACTATGCCAGGATTTGTAGGTCACAGTATGCACTTGGAGAGTGCACTTTACAGCTAATGGGCATGTGCGCCGAAGCCTAGCCAGACTCCAGACTCGGATCTCCTGGGATCCACATATACTACTAACAGTGCAAAGATACTCCATTAATTAATTAATTTTCAGACAAAAATGCATTTAATGCCATTCTCTACTGGATGATAACTGTTATCAGAAACATTATTGTGGAGGAAAAATATGCATGTAAAATGGTCCAGGTTTAACTGGGTTGCAAAAAAAATTATACTATGATTATTTAGACACATTGAGATTGACAATTGTGATATGATGAACATTTAACAATTTCATTTCAGGCAAAAAGACAAAATCACATTTGAAATAGCATGTGCAAGACCATAAATTAACTAGATTAATTAGCCTTTTTACATGAATAAGCTATATTGTTACTTAGTTTTTATTTTGATGAATTGTGCAGCACTGGAATCGATCTAAAATCTTAATAGTTAAAGTATTTTAAACTCTTTCTGGCCCCAAACTTTTCAAAAGTAGTATTCAATTGAGATGCACACATGCTGGCTGCACAATATGTTGGACAATTTGAACTTAAATTTTAAATGACAATTATAATTTCGATGCATCACTGTTTGTTATACACAAGTCTAATCCAGTAATTTCAGTGGCCAAAAGATAAGGCAACACTTTCATATTTTTTTTCCACAGAGCTACAATCATGATGTGTTGTTTGACATCTTTCCATGTTTTGTATGTGTGTGTTACTCTCAGGTCTAGAAAGCAGCACTCTTCATCCCATGGCCTCCATGGCTTCCATGTCCACCATGAATGTAGATTTTGATGCTGTATTTGGGACTAATGCTTCCAATAGTGATGTGAAGCCATCAGCTGGTAAAATGTCTCACAAGTGTGATTATTAATAACTGCGCTTATTAATCTCTGAAGATTTGACCCTCGTCACGGTGCTTAATAACTGCAAAACTACGTAACCCTCATCCTAAAAAAACCCCTCTTCTGCTGGTTTTGCTGTATTTTGTGTTTGTGGAGCTTTGCTGCTGGAACGCTGAAACAAACTGTACAGCTGGCTGCAGAACCTGCCCGCCTGACTTGGTTCTAGAGAGATTGGGAATGTTCTTTAGGGAGTTGCTCATCGTACTTTTTTTATTTTTTTTTCACTTACTCGCTCATGTCGCTGCTCTTTGGTTGTGGACAGTCTGTTATCATCCCTTCATCCATCTACTGTGTGTGTGTGTGTGTGTGTGTGGAGGCTGGGTGCTGACTGGCATTTTTCTCCATCTGTTAATCGTCTGCCGTTACACTCTTTATCTGAACACAGACAAGATGCGCACAGATTTCCACTCACCACTACACTCAGCCACTCTCTGCCCCTTTACTTTACTTCCTTCCTTTTCTTTTCTTGGCCCCTTTTTTCTTACCTTATGCTTTTTCCCATTCCCTCTCTTATGCTATCTTTCCTGGGTTGTGATGGCTGATCTGATGCGGTGAGTGTATTTGGATGATGATTTTTTTTTTTGTTGCTCTCTATGTTCCTACTGGCGAAGCAGGAAGTAGAACCGTAGAAATATGGCATGTGTCAGCAGACTGTCTCTCTCGCTTTTTCTCTCATTTACTAAAAGAATTAGCAAAACGCCCTATGCTATTAACCATTTGAAAACCAGATGTCAGCAATTAATGAAACCCATCAGCTGTTTGAAATTCAGAATTAAATTGCATTCACAAGTGTTATTTTTGTTGTATTTATATACCATTTTTATTTTATTTCTTTTTATTACAAGCATAAACTTATTTTAATTAGTTGCTAAGGGTAAAAAAAAAAAAAAAGTTTGTTTTTCCTCTAATATGTTTTATTTTATTTCAGCTTTATTTCAGTTACCAAAAACTTGTTTTAATAATTTGTTACAAATAAATACCCTGATTCAGAACATATTTTACTTGTATAATGTGATATATTTTTTGAATTATTGGAATTATGAATTTTTGAATTATTTGGATTGTGATTGGAAAGTGGGCAATCCCTAAAAAATGGAGACAACACTGAAAGTTTGCAGTTATTTGTCGAAAAGATTTAAAAAACTGTGAACACAAGCATTGTGATAACTATTGGCTAGATTTTTTAGAAGTCTGTGTTCGTATAAAACAACGTCTGAATAGCTGTTGGTTAAAGGTGCTCTAAGCGATGCCGGGAATCGTAACTTCTTGTTGACGTTCAAATTGTTGTCAAACACAACGGAGGCTAGCTAGACCCTCCCTCCTCCTCATCCGTGCACTAACTCCCCAAACCCCACCCCCAAATCTTTCTTGTCGGTTATTGGCTGGAACAGTTTGTTATGTTTTGTGGTGCTGGTGAGCCCAGTTTTGTTTTTCTTGTTGTTTGTGGAGCCTGTGGTGTCTAGAAAGACCCCGTTTTTTTACAGTGTGTTCAGGGGACAAGCAGCTAGCAGACAGTGAGGAGATGTTTGCTGGATGTGACAAAAAATGTTTTGGCCTAAAAAATGTGTGACATCACTTAGAGCACCTTTAACATTTAATCAATAGCCTGTGTGGCCTATACGTCAGCAAAATAAAAAGGAAAGGAAAGTGTTTCTGAGATTTCCTATATTTTATTTAAAGACATTTTTCCTCTTTGAAATAACATGCACTAATTAATCATCGACAATAGGCCTAAAAATTTTTATTAAGAAAACAAAAAGAACCAGTATTTTGCTTTCATGTTGACTTTATTGTGCTCATAAGGAGAAGAATGAGACCAAAAGGAGATGACAGATTTCCAGTTTCTATAGCGTTTCTTTAAGGACCCTTGTTGTGTTAGTCCCTCTTAGATCTCAGGGTGGTTCCTCTCTTTCTGACCTGTGTTCTGCTTTAGATCTGTATGGGTCTTTTGTCATGTCATGAGTGGGCTCACAGAGGCTCATCCCTGCTGCTCGCATCATTCTAAACATCAGCAGGACTGCAGCACGCTTTCTCCTGTCTCACACCTGTCTCTCTGCTCTATAATACTTATGCCTTAACCAGGCCTGATGCGACAAGTTTCCAGCGACAAGCAATTTGGGTGTCCACACTGAAAGCGTGACTGCTGCACGATATGACACCCATTGAGAGCGTATTTGATGTTTAATGTAATTATATTGAGTTGTGATTTGCTGATATATAAAAAACATTTTAAGACTTATATCTCCACTTATCAATTATACCGCTGTTCATCTGTACAGATACATTTTTATCCTTTCAGCTAACCTTAATAACCATGACCAACACATAGTAGGAATTTTGGTTTAGTCAAGTCTAACTGATACACAATTCATTTAAATAAATACTGTAGGTCATCAGCAAAAAAATCGAAAAAGCTTTTATCACTGGATGCTTGTGTCGCTTCTGGTTAGGTGTCAGTCTGCAGCAAAAATAAGTGGTTTGTCACTCTCATAATATTTAATCAATGGAATGATATTATATCTGTTTCTCTATCCATCTTTCTCAGGTCATGATGCGTTAGGAGACTTGTTGAAGCCCACGGTGAACGTTCAGATTCAAGCACCAGTCATGCCCCCTCATACAGGCAGTAAACTGTTGGCCAATGACCTGGACTCATCCCTGGCCAACCTCGTAGGCAGTGAGTCCCTCTCCCTCGCACCATTATTGGTCTTTTTGTGTGCCTTTCTTTATTTACTTGTTCATAAGTCCCTGACCTTCAAATTGCATTCGTGCTACTCTACTGAACAGCGAAGCAGCAGCCATATGGTGCTGTGTGTGTGTGTGTGTGTGTTGGACAGAGATGAATTAAACCCAGCTTAGGGGAAATGAATAGGTCTGTGATGCCTCCAATGCTGTAAGTCTTCCAGTATTACGCTGATGTGGGGCTGTTCTAACAGTCTGTTTCTTTTTCCCGCTCTCTTTTTAGACCTGCGCTTTGGGGGAATACCAGGCAAAAAGTGAGGATTTACATTTAATTATCTAAATCATTGCTGCTTGTGAGCTTCACAGTCTAAATAGAGGCAGTGTGTTTACATGCAGGTCTGATATGCAGTGGACTCAGCCTGGAGAGAGGAAGCTGACCGGTGGCACTAACTGGCAGTCAAAGACGATGAGCAGCACCACTGCCTGGAGCCCCGCCCCCTTGCCACCTGCTGCCATGCCACCTGCCGCCATGCCCGTGCCACACATGGTGAGAGCACAAACACTTAGATGCACACTCTCACTTACACACTGTGATACAGGCATCTAAATATACTTGAACTACCTTTCAAAATGTTGGGGTTGGTAAGTCACCAAGGCTGCATTTATTTGATGTTGTAAAATATTATTGCATTTTAAAAGAACTGTTTTCTGTTTTAATGAAGTATAATTTTTTTGTTATTTATGTGATGGCCAAGCTGAATTTTCAGTAGGCATTACTTCAGGTTTCAGGATCAAATGATCCTTTAGAAATCATTCGGATATGCTGATTTGGTGCTCGAGTAACACTTCTTATTACTATTTATGCTGAAAACAGTTGTTCTGTTCAATATTTATATGGAAACCTTCATATTTTTTAGTGTATACTCAAACAGTAATAATTTATTTACAATAAACTTGACTCTGTTTGGTCAATAAACTGTATAATTGACCAGGCAGCCGATTTCATGCATCTCTGTGCTATTTTTATTGTCTCTTATATCACTCTGCAGACTCTTTCTTCTTACATAACAAAAATGTGCACTTAATATTTCATTACCATTTATTTATTAGTACTTTAATGATTCAAGTTAATGATCAGTCAGCTGGGCATTGTAGCAAAATAAACAACAATAGGGTATGAAAGGGCTTTCACTTTGTTCACCCTGTGACCAGATAACAGTATATTTATCCCTTACTTTATATACAGACATTCTTCTATATCTAAACCTTCTCATTCACACACAAACATCAATTTAAATATTCTTCAACTTATAAACCCAAAGCAATCCATCTGTTGTAAAACTCAATTGACAACAAATATCCAGATTTCATACACTAGTATTCAGATGGCAAAAAAAAAGAATTCATGAGTTCATCTTTACTATTGTTCTGTATTGTGTAGCTGCAGGAAATATGAGTGTGTGTGTGTGTGTGTGTTTCTTCCTGTTCTCAAGCTGTGTGTATGGATCTGTGCTGTGGAGAAAGCGCATCATCCAGTTTGTTCTAAACATGTTACTAGCTTAATATTAAGGGCTTTAAAAACTTGTAAGATACAGTATAGGATATAGTTTCATTACGTATAGTTTAAAGCGGCTCAGCCCATCAGATGCTCAGACAGAAAGGCTGCGTGTGCCGCCGGCAGAAACGCTACTCGCAACTGTTTAATGTGTTTGAGATGTGCTGTCTTCCTAAATGCATTACGTACATTTCACTGGTATACTCTCCATCTGCAAATGTTAGAATGTCATGGAAATATCTCCATTTTGCTGTCAGAAGTGCATGAGCCTTCTGCTTTGCGATTCTCTGCTAAGCTTCACAGACTTGATTTAGAACGAGCGCTGCCCCAGTGCATGTGCGCCAGATTGAGCGCAATGCAGTAGAAGCGCAATAATTCTAAATAAAATTTATATTTTGCTGAAATTTCTCAATGTGACGCATGTAGATTTTTAAACCAAAAAGTAGTGTATTTGTATGATATACAGTATTATAATATAAAATATATTTAATAGTCGACAAACTGTTAGTCGACCAGAAGATTTTATTAGTCGATGGTCGCAGAAAAAAAAAAAATCCATAGGCGAACTCACGCAGTCTGTGACTAACAGATTGATAATGGCTGGTGTATGTGGTACTACATACACCGGGGGGGCTGGCGAAGTCGTGGCCTAATGGTTAGAGAGTTTCACTCCTAACCCTAAGGTTGTGGGTTCGAGCCTTAAGCCGGCAATAGTGCCCTAGACTGAAGTGCCCTTGAGCAAGACACTGAACCCCAACTGCTTCCCGGGCGCCGCAGCATAAATGGCTGCCCACTGCTCCAGGTGTGTGTGTGTACGGTGTGTGTGTGTGTGTGCACTTTGGATGGGTTAAATGCAGAGCATGAATTCTGAGTATGGGTCACCATACTTGGCTGTATGTCACTTTCACTTCACTTTCATTATAGGCTAGTTACATCGGGCAGGACATCCAAACACTCGCAATCATTTATAAACATCAAAATATGGCTTATCTGAAAAGTATTAGCAACTTTGCATGGCTGCTCAATCTAATGTTAACCCAGAAAACTGTGTGCTGTTTAAGTGTGTGCGGGGAGTGGAAGCTGAACAGCAGCTCACTCGCTGCAGGACAGATGGAGGCACCATCAGAAAAGAGAAAATATGAAAAGAGAAATAAATCTTTAGAATCTGTAAAAGACGCTACTTTTGTGTGCACTCACTTTTGTAAAATAATGAAAGCAAACAGGACGCGCTTTTTTGCCATCCTTCTCTATGAACTGGAGCTCGAAACTATGTGTATCTTTGCCTTACAGACATTACAAATATATCTAGCGAAATGTGTTCTTTCAGATGAACCAATTCAAATGGAAAACAAATATTCTCAGATTTAGTAATCCTTATGAAACATGCATACAGTCGCATCACTCCTGCAGAGATGACGAGTCCGTGTCGACCGAAAAACAAAGAAAGCACTAGTTTATCAGTGAATTATTAAAATGTTAATGCAGCCTCCTTACTGTTTTTCCCTGACACATTCATAATCATTACTTCTGCCGATGCCATGAGGCAAGCTTGGTTGCTTATTAGGCAATTAAATGGTTGATACAATGATTTAAATGGTTTATTAATAAATGTGCGATTAGTCGACTAATGCTTCAAATGAACGACTACTAGTCGACCAGAAAAATCTTTAGCCTGGGACTGCCCTAATTCAAAACGTAGAAAATACCAAAATATATATACCATACAGTATATAGCGATTCAGCCAAAAGATACAGAAATATGAATCTTTGCTCATATCACCCAGCCCTACTGTGAATGACTAACCTTCAATGTCTCTCTTTCTGTCTCTTTCCACCTTTTCTGTGGTCTGCATCTTTCTGGCCTGTTTCTCCTCGTGTCTGATGTCTTCAACTCTGCTCATTCTATCTGCTCTGTATGTTTCTGTCTTTCTCTCTATCTTCTTTCTTGTGCTTAACCAAGCAGACTGGAATGTTCTATGCTAGTTATGTAAGTACCTCCAATAAGGTTCTATTAAATTGAGTATCGATTCGCACATTTCCCTCTCTTTCACGCCTTATTTCTTGATTTCTATCTTCACCTATTTGGTCAGTGTGTTAAATTTTCAGTAAATTAAGTTGAATTGTGGGTGAAAATGGGCAGTTATGTACTTGGAAGAGTTGTGCTTTAAAGTTCAATCTTGTTATTGTAGTTATAATCTTGTGAGGTGTTTTATTTTTTTCATTTTAATGTATTTTGACAATTACCCCCCCCCCCCCCCCTCCTTTTTAAGTGTAGATTTAAAAACCTTTACAATTTCAGCATTATTTCCCAGATCTTTAGATAGTGTTGCATCCTTACCTACTAATAGTAGAGCTGTTATTTTAGCTTGTACTCTTGAGACTAATTAAAAACAATAGTTTGATGTCTCTCTTAACCTCTGGTTCCAGACCGAATGACCCCAAAAGTTTCCTCACACTGTGTGAATGGGCTAATAATGTATATTCTACTGTACTCTATTTTACTGTAACTTCCAACACCCTCTCTATTGCTGATAAAACACAGTAAATGTCATATGTTGATTTCCCTGTGACATATAGATGTTTGTTCAGTCTCTCATGCCCTTTTTGTAGCATTTGATGAATTCATCTTTTGGATCTTTGACTTGCAAACCAGACTTGTGCAAATGTGTGCATTTGGGGGCTGCAATTTACATAACCTGTTTATGATTCAAAACCGATCAGTAAGATTGGGATCAGTACGATTTATTTTTATTTTTATAAAGTTTGCACTGATTCGATCAAAAAAAAAGTGAAATGGTAATATTGTGTAATATTAATTGAAAAATAACGGTTTACTATTTTTATATTTTAAAATGTAATTTACTCCTGTGATGGCAAAGCTGAATTTTCTGCAGCCATTACTCCAGTCTTCAGAGTCACATGGTCTTCCAGAATCACTCTAATTATGGTGGTTTTGGTGCTCAAGAAATCATACATTTCGAGAACAGTTCAAAAGAAATTCATTTATTTTAAATTGAAATATTTTGGAACATGAAATCTTTTCACTCTCACTTTTGATCGGTTAAATGCATCCTTGTACAGTATAGTAAGACAACAGTGTAATTGAAATGCATCGTTTAATTTGACCAAATTGAGACCAAATTTATAAAAAAAAATATTTATTCATTGTTTGGTGAATTTGTCAGTGTTAAGAACATGTCAGATCCTTGAGTCATATTGTTTTGCTTCAGTGTTGTGCATTGTTGCATGTGTTGAATGGACCAGCCCAGAAATCAGTGCAGTAGAGTTTTAAGTACACCTGACCTGTCATGAGTATAAAAGAGTGTAATTAAACAAGCTCTTTCAATGAACCAGACATGATCAGTGAGTACACTAGTGTTTGATAAGTGTGTCATTGATCAGTCAGTGCACTGATGGTTGGTTTGCAACCCTTTTTTCCCCTCACAGGCTCCTGCTCCCATGGCGTTTCCCATGACAACACCTCAAGTGCCTGTTTATGGAATGGTGAGTATTGTGACCTTACGGTGGCTACATGGATATTGTGTAAATTAATTAAATGGGTAATAGCTAAAAGAAAATAACGCTGATTGTTGTATTTGGGTGATTTTAGGTCCCTCCTCAGCTGGGACAGATGGGAGGGGTTCCAGTAATGACCCAACAACCCATGTTGTACAACCAGCCTGTTCTCAGACCCACTAACCCTTTCACCCCCATCCCTGGAGCTCAGGTACACACACACACACACACACACACACACACACACACACACACACAGTGGCCTCACATGCATTTAATCCATACACTGCTCTAATTTACCAAACCTTTATACTGTAGTTATCTTTCAGTTTCAATAGACTGAAACTTAACATTGAAAGCACAATAGACCACTTACTGTCTATTTATGCCATTTAATATTAAACAAAAAACTTACACAGGATAAAATTGGTCTTAATAGTTCCTTAATGTTAATATTGTTTCTAGTAATGCAGTAAAGTACTTTTTTAGTACTGTTACGATTTCAATTCAATATTAAAATTTTCTGAGATACTGAATTTGGGATTTTCCTTAGTTGTCAGTTATAAACATCAAAATTAAAAGAAATAAACATTTGAAATATATCAGTCTGTGAATATAATATACAAGTTTCACTTTTTGAATGGAATTGGTGAAATAAATCAACGTTTTGATGATATTCTAATTATATGACCAGCACCTGTATTTTTGATCACAGATTTTAATGTTAGGTGTTATTTAATAATGATTAATTACAGATGTATACATTACATTTATACGATAAATGTATACATTTATCTTTAAATTGATTGACAGCCTAAGTATTAATATTATATTATTTCACTTTTAAAATTTTGTTATAAATGATTTTATCATTTACATTTTTAAACTTAGCATTGTTATATAGCATATTAGTTTTTGCTGTAGTATTGAGAATCATCAAATTTCACTAGTATTCACATTTCATCAGTAATTTCATTGGTGTTGTATTTAACTACTGGAATTGTAGTGTTGAAACATCCCCATCACACACACAAAAAAAGGTGCACAGATGCTCCGTTTACAAGACATTCTCTAATGCTGTATTCACACGGCAGTAACTCTGTGTGTTGTTTTACAGATGCAGTTCATGTAAAAGTAGCACTTGAGCAGAGCGCCAAACAAGACGGCTGAAAAGAACAACAAGCAAGTGAGAGGAGGATCCAACTACCACCAAATAAAAGGAGATCAGGACAAAAAGAAAGAGTGTGCATATTGAAAGGAATGTGTTTGTGTCAAGAATGTTTACCTCACTGTCTGAAACGGCTTACCTAACACACACACACACACACACACACACACACACACACACACCCCAGACGAGAGCGCATATAGTGTGTCATTTTTCATCTCTTGAGGTTAATTTCTTTCCTGGGGCACAGTGTCTACTGGCAGGTGTGATACATCATAGAAAGCGTAGATTTTACTGCAGATATTAAATTACCTTGCACAGAGCACTCTTCCTTTGTTTTTTTTTACTTCATAATTAATATGAATTAGATCTAAAGCCCAACACTTTGGACTTCCTGTTACTGTCTTTGTTTGCTCTGTTATGAAGATGCCTGTGTTGAGTTCAGGAAAACTGAACAGTAAAGGTTACAAGGTCATAAACGTGTTTAAATCGCTCGTTATCACAATGTCTTGCCTTCTCATTTCAGAACAAGGAAAGAATTTGACCTCTTATATAAAGTGATCTGAACCCCCAAGCACTTTACACATGCATTTATGTGTAACGTAGTGTATAACATTGAGCTGGTCTCTTATATCTAGAATATTAGTAGTCTAATGTTAACAATTAACGTGTTACTGATGGCTTCTGTTCAAAATGGTTAGTCAGTCCTTCTGTTTATACTGGTTGAAGGGTTTCTGTTTCAGACATGATGGTGCTCTTGCACATACATACGCACACAAGTTAGTGTTACGTGAGCCACATGAAAAGCCCCTCTCACTGGCCTCCCACCTTGTTTTGTTACTCCAAGGACACTGATAAACATATCTGCTCCTACTCTTCTGTGTTAACCAAACATGTCATGCATTTACAACTACATCTCACACTCTGAGCCCTCTCCCAAATGTGCCACCCATCCTGGGAGCAGGCGACCGCAAGCATTGGAGAAAGGTACAGGGTGTGTGGCCCAATTCAAAAATCAGTTTTTATTGAGGGTTGTGTTCAATACTTTTTTTAAATCCTTTTTTGTTTTTTTTGTTTTGTTTATTTTGTCTAGAGCATGTTACAGTATATATATAAATATTTTTATTATTTCAGAAAATGACATGAATTAAAATGGATCTGTTTTATGTTGCCAAATTATGTACATTTGTGATTCAAGAGATGCCATAAGCCAACTCTTCTACTCAGCGCCTGACATCACAATTCTTGGAATTGGACGTGCGTATCGGTGTTTGCCAACTCTGGAACCAAAATCAATAGCTAAAATCTACTTTTAGTGCAGTCCCTCAGAATACGGGGCACTGTTAACAGGGTATCTTTATTTTTGCTTGTGCAGCCAAAGCATTTTTGGTCCTCTTGAAATCCCTTTAACCCTTCTAGAGCAGGTTTCCACTTCAGCCCTCACATCATCCCACAATTCCTGCTTTGTTTCTTCATGCTAGATTTAGGGTTTATTCTGCATGGACTGATGTAACCTCAGTGGAGAAATGCTGTGGTAACAGTTGTGCCATGATAAATAAGCCCTAAGAAGCTATGGTTTACAATGATTTTAAAATCCTACTGATTTCAGAGTTTCTACTCCTTGTCGTGCCTAACAATGCTTTTCAGCCGTTCTAAAATCACTGTAAACTACAGCTTCATGGGGATTATTGCTTCTTTAAAATGATCACTACACATAGCTGGAAAGGTTTCATTATGTAAGCACACACAAATGCAAACTTTTAATCATTTATTGGTAACATAATAATCCTTCTAAGCAGTCAGTCTTAGACATTTGGAGCTCCATTAGGGTGAATAAGTCTGATTTTGACCTTCCATCAGTTCAAGTGTGGTCTTTGCTTAAGACATCGTCACAGCAAGTTTCATGTTGCTTTAATATGTGCTTGCTTTGTGACTGCCTGCCCTTCCTTTTGTAGAAACGATGTGCATCATGTTTTTCTGCTTGCTTATTTCTGTGAGTGCAAGAGTCGGTTAATAATTCCTTCTTGAGCACATCTTAACAAGCTTGTGAGTTTTTTTTCTTAGCGCTGTCAGGGGTCCAGCAGGTTCAGACTGAAAGCGGTTTACATGCAGGCTCAATGTTGATGCTCTCGCTGGGTTTACAAGGTAACGGGCCACTGAGGACCGATGCTGTTTAATTAGGATCTCTTCTATTATCCATTCACAGGAGGCTTTGTGTGTGTGTGAGAGTTTGTGTGAGAGAGAGGGTAAATGTACATTGGTGAGCTTCAGTAAGGATGATAGGTCTCAAGATGTACGAGGGTGCTATCATGAGCCGGGGTTTCCATGGTAATCTCCAGTTTCTGGTCCTTGGCACAGGTCGATGAGCACAGTGTTTCCTTCTCTTAGTCACATTTAGTCTTTTTTTAATATATTATTAAAAGCTCTGCATGCATTAGCAGCCCTGCCTGCGGTGAAGACTGTCTGAAGCAACCTCTGAGAGTCGTGCTTTTGGAGAACCTATAGGCTTGTTGACTTGTTTCTCTGGCTACGGGTCATTAATGCTTTTTCTCTGACACACCAAAGGCTTTTCTTTACTTGGTTTTGCTGAGTTGAGGCATTCAATAAGCCAACTATCTTTTTTTATTTAGAATCCCTGATATTCGTAGAAACCCAAGTCCCTCCCTATGTTCTTTCTCTTACAGCTCCCTCTTGTGGTTTCTGTTTCATCTTTCATATAAACAGCTGCTAGTTGGTCCTTTGTTTGCTGTGTATTGGACTCACCGCTCTACAATCAAACTTTATTTAATTGCACCCGGCCAGGCTCCAGTGTACCTCTGAACTACTTAGCATGATTTTATACATTTGGGCTTGGCTCAGCAGCAGCCTTTCAGAACCAATGTGTCAGCGTGTGCCACACGTCTCAGACCTCTGTTGGGGATGCTTGGTGTTCAGGGCCTTTTCACCATTATGCTGTCATAGAGCTGTCTTAGCTTCTCCTGCTTTAATGGTTTTGTTTTAGGTGAGCTATCTGTCTGCTACATTCTTATAAGCATCTCTTTGTCTTTATTTTCCTGTTACAAAGATATATGCAGTATGTTTAGAAATATGTATTCAGTATGTATCAGCCCAGGGCAGCAATGCAGCAACTTTTAAAATAATCTGTTTATCATCAAATGCCAAAAAAAGAGAACATACAACCTCCATGTTTGTTTGTTTCCCCACTGTGTTTTTTGTAATTTATTTATGCAGACCATAAGGAGTTTATTCAGCATGGTGAAAATAAAAAGCAGAAACTGTGGGATTGTTTAATATATATATATTTTTTTTGTCTTCCATTTTTGTTTGCATTTCATTCACATAAATAAAGTCCCTTTTCATTCATGAGTTGTTGGTTATTTTTCTTTGGTTTCATTTTGTCTGTCATTTCATTCATCTCATCAGATTGAGGGCCTGTTAAATCCCAAACGGGAAGATCATTACCCTCCAGTTAATTTTGGATGACCTGAGGTCTGGTTCTTTTCTTTTCTTTTCTCTGGCCTCTTGATGAATTGCACTTCATGTCTGCCTCACGGCCCATAATGCAGGGTTTTTACAGTCTGAATGCACGTTTTAAATACCTGGTCAAATGTGTGTAGTGAAGTGTTGTGTTGTTTTCGTGTATGTCAATGTGATTACTGTTGAATCTATTGCACGAGTTTCACTGCAACGGGAACCACCTGATGTTCTTTGTAGCACTTTTTGACAGTGGACTCAGAAACAGGAAAAATCAACCAATGTTTCTTTGTGTATCTTCTGTTTTGAAGTTGTCCAGACAGTTAAACATGTATGTGAAGCTGTAAGCTTATAATGGATGGAAATGGATGTACAGCAGCACCTTCCATTTTGTGGTCCTTTCACAAACTTCACAGCAAGTCTTTGGCTGTTCAGTTCATCTAAATGACAAAATGATTTTCTGAGAGGTCAAATTACTCTCTAGTAGACTGTTTCCCATCATGACGTTAAGGTAGTTCCTGGACCATGTTTCCAGGCATTCAATCTGATTCCATTAGTTACTAAGTAACTAAATCTGGTTAGGATAATTCAACCATTTGCTCTACTCATCTGAAGGTCAACCACACAGTGCAGTCACTATTTTTTCATTATGTACTGTTTGGACATTGTGCTTGTACATCAACTCTCAAGTGTGATAGAATGCTTGTATTGGTTGTCAGTGTAACGAAGACTGAATCAATCACCCTCTTCATCTGCAACAGCCTTTGGTTTCGCCGTGAGCTTCATGAACCACACAGCAGTGGTTGAAGTCAACGATCTTATGTTTCTACGCCTGCAATGACCAGAACCAAGAGATGTGATGGATTTAACTCAATTTTCTTTTGATTGCTTTATGATTTGTACCCATTTTCTTGCATGGTTTTTGTGTCTGACATGCCTGGGAAAGTTTCACAGTTCCATGTAACGTTTGCAAAGTTCTATTAAATTTGGTGCTGTTTTTAGTAAGCAGTTGTTGTTTTTGTAGTGATGGACGGGTTCTGTGTATATCTGTTATTTTTATGATTTGTCAGTGGTTAGTTGTGCTGATCTAGTATGTTATATTCCTTCTTGAAATTTCTGCTCGAGTCAGTTTTTGTATGTTCTTTCATTCTTTCTTTCGGTCTCAGTCCCTGGATTTGTTGTCTGTATTTGTGAAGAAAATTTATGGTTGCAAGCCTCTAACTTAAACCACGAGTGAATGCCTTGTGAATAAACGGATTTAACGCTCGCTCTTGCCGGTTTCTTAATAAAGGACATTTTTAACAGATTTCATGTTGCCTACTTATTCTGAACATCTATTAATGCTGCAGCATAAATGGCTGTCCACTGCGCCGGGTGTGTGTTCATGTTTGTGTGTGTTCACTGCTGTGTGTGTGCACTTTGGATGGGTTAAATGCAGAGTATGGGTCACCATACTTGGCTGAATGTCACATCACATATGTTGACCAAGGAAGTATATGGAAGTCTGTACAAAGCTTGTGTACAGTCGTGGCCAAAAATATCAGCCCCCTTGGTAAATATGATCAAAGAAGGCTGTGAAAATTGATTTGCATTGTTAATCCTTTTGATCTTTTATTTAAAAAATTCACAAAAATGTATCCTTTCATTGGATAATAGTAATTTAAAATTGGGGGAAATATTATTAAATAAAGGTTTTTCTCTAATACACATTGGCCACATTTAACGGCCCCCTTCTATTCAATAGTTTTTGAAACCTCCATTTGCCAGTTTAACAGGTCTAAATTTTCTCCTATAATGCCTGATGAGGTTAGAGAACACCTGATATGAGACCAGAGACCATTCCTTCAACCAGAATCACTCCAGACCCTTTAGATTTCCAGCTCCATGTTGGTGCTTCTCCTCTTAGGTTCACTTCTCTCATTTTCTACAGGGTTCAGGTCAGAGGACTGGAATGGCTATAGCAGAAGCTTGGTTTTGTGCTCAGTGACCCATTTCTGTTGTTTTTTAGGTTTGTGTTTGAATTATTGTACTGTTGGAAGATCCAAACATGGCCCATAATAAGATTTCTAACTGAGTCAGTCACTTACTATTTTTTTTCTGTTGGTTTTTGATAGAATCCATGATGCCATGTATCTGAACAAGATGTCCAGGACCTCCAGCAGAAATATAGGCCCAGAAAATAAAAAATACATTAGTATATTTCATTGTACACATGGGGTACTTTTTATCTGTGTTCATTCACCAAACCCATCTTGAGTGATCGCTGCTAATAAGCTAATTTTTTAGTTCCATCTGACCATAGAAGCCAGTCATATTTTAAGTTCCGGTAATGTCGGATGACTGAATATGCTTTAGTTTGGTTTTGGATGAGCTACCGTAGGATATTTTTTCTTGTAACCTTCCCACACAATATGTGGTGATGGTGCTGTTTGACAATTTTTTAAAGGTTTTCTGAACCAGAGATTTTCTGCAATTTTCCAGCTGTGACCCTTGGAGAGTCTTTAGTCACTCAAACTCTCCTCCTCACCGTGCATTAGGACGATATAGACACACATCCTCTTCCAGGCAGTTTTGTATCATTTTCTGTTGGTTGGAAATTCTTAATTATTGCCCTGATGGTGGAAATGAGAATTTCCACTGCTCTATTGCTTTTCTTATAGCCACTTCACTAATTTGTGAAGCTCAATTATCTTTTGCTGCACACCAGAAATATATTCTTTGGTTTTTCTCATTTTGATGGATGATTAAGGGAATTTGTTTTTTTCCCCCCTCCTCTTTATATTTCTGTGAAACAGGTAGTCAGAGCTGGATAATGTCATGTTTATAATCACGCTGGAGTGCTCAAAATTGTGAATATGAATGGGAATAAACTTCAGAGATATTTTACTCATAAGAATTTCTAGGGGGGCCAATAATTGGACCCCGCCCCCCGGTTTCAAATTCTTAATATCCAATGAAAGGATACATTTTTGTGAATTTGTTAAATAAAAAGATGAAAGGATTAATCATGCAGATGAATTTTCGCAGCCACCTTTGATCATATTTACCAAGGGGGCTGATATTTTATGCTTTTTATGCTTTGATAATCATGCTTAGAAAAACTGTACACTTTTATGAAACCTATACATTCAAGTGTTATATATATATATATATATATATATATATATATATATATATATATATATAAAGAATGCTTTAAGCTAGAATAAAACTTGTTTTTTTTTAAGTAGGGGCTCTGATTTTTGGTGTATTGCATATTCAAATATTCATACAGCAAAATATACTGGAGGCCATCAAATTTGAGTGAAAATCATCAAAATCGCTGGTGGTGGCTGGCAACTTTTTTCAAAAATGCTGGCGGGGAAAGAGGTACTATTTTAAACTTTATATAGTACATACATAGCCCCTCTCCCTGGACCCCAGGAACGTGTCACACTCTCAGACAGACCCCAACAGCTGTGAGGAGAGAAAGAGCACATGGCTCTGGCTATTTTAAGAGTTCATTCAGACTAGAACGCCTCTTTCCCTGAACGTGTTCCTTCTGGATCTCTCCTCGGCTGAAAGTTCTGGAGAAGTTTGACAGCGGCCGTGCGAGTTCATAAGTATCCGAGACGAACGCAGAACAAAGGATATAAACAAAGAAAAGTGACCAGTGATAAAGTGAAAGTCAACCTGAATAACAAACAGGCCAACATGGCTCTACTGTGTTACAACAGAGGCTGCGGGGGTCGATTTGACCCTGACAAAAACTCAGATGGTAAGATTTCTACTTTATTTCTACTATTTATCAATATATAGCCTATTGTTGAAGTATAATATCATGAACTTATTTTTAATTGAACTGTTTTTTTTTTTAATTATCCATGTCATGAATGATATTACAGTCCTGATGTTATCAATTTACCAACAACATTTAAGGTGGTGATGCACGGGACAACTTTTTTGAGCAATATTGTTTGGGCACTTTCCCATTGACGATGGGCAGCAAATGTCTATCTGGATACTTTAGATCAGTCGTGGGCCCTGAGTCTCAGCTGGTTGCCCACTGACGGCAACATTGCTCAAAAAGTTGCCCAGTGTATCATCTTAAGAGTTTGACAACTGAAAGAGCGATGTTTGATCACATTCTGTACTAGACCTGTTGTTTTAGAAACTGATTTATGTAAATAGATAGTGGTGAGCCGACAGCTGATTGCAGTGTAAATGAGATCCGTTGGCCTCAGAGACACTGGGGGCCTGGACTTAAAGGGATAGTTCAACTTAATTTGCTGGTCCCCATTGACTCCCATAGTATGGAGGGGAAAAAACCCCTATGCTAGTCAATGGGGACCAGCTGTATTGTCCTGATGAGTCCTGTTCATAAAATATAGTGAGGATGGACTTCTGTAGACAAATGTCTTCTACTAACCCTATTTTCTCTTCACCACCTGAAGATGCCTGTCAGTTTCACCCCGGAGTGCCAATCTTCCACGATGCCTTAAAGGTGAGCTAAAATGTGTCTCAATCTTTTTGTTTAGACTTCATGCAGAATGCCGGCTGCTCAGTTCTGTCAGGGTTGACTTGATTAGAGCACCGTCGTGTTCGCCAGCTTCTTACGGAGCCTAGTATTCCTGTTTTTGATTTATTCTGAACTTGGCTGTCTGATGTGGTTCTTTGGGTTTTTTCTCCTCAGGGCTGGTCCTGCTGTAAAAAGAGGACGACAGATTTCTCAGAGTTCTTGTCAATCAAGGTATGCTAATGATATGATAATTGTGACGCTGCTCTTCATGCTCTGGATCTCATGATATAAACTACGTTAAGTGTTCGAAAATATATCAGTATAATGCAGTAACTCCGAAGTCCGAATTTTTTTTATAAATTCATAAAATAATTAAATTCTAGGCTTTCATCTATTTTTAGATCTATTTTTTATCAGATGACTTCTGATATACCAAATGATCATATAGCAGCCAATATTAGCAGTGCTGTGTCAAGAACTACAAAAGCAGCTGTGTAAACTCAAAAATAATTATAATAGTAATAACTAATCTTTGTGATGGAGAGACATCCACATTCCCACAATCTCAAACATGCCATTTATCCGCTCTGTGTCTGCTGATTGTTTTCTCAGTCACACGTTGTGAGGCACGTTCTGTTTTCTGTGCTCGTCCTCTCAGGGTTGCACTCGCGGGCGTCATAGTAATGAGAAACCTCAGGAGCCTCTGCAGCCGGAGGTGACGTCTGACAAGGGAGACGTGAAGCAGCACAGTGGAAAGGAAATTATCTACCAGGGACCCAAATCTGCAGAAGCCCTGGAAAAAGAGAGACCCAGGTATGTACAGTAGAGTACATATGCAGCTCACACACACTGTGTTCTGTTTCACACACCAACTCATTGTTCTGAATACAAAATCACTTTTCCTGCTCTTTGTCTCTTTCAAAAAGAGAAGTACGGCTCCTTCTGACTGTTTTTCCATTCCCTCCATCCCAGCTCAGATGAGCCACAGACAAAGCTGCAGGTGAAGATCTCTCCCTCTCTGACTCAGATCATGGAGAAGATGGAGATCACTGAGAGGGAGAAGAGAGAGAAGCTAGGTGAGCAATTCTTATTGTTCCTGTAGATCAGGATCAGCTTATCACAAGCATATTGTTTTCGGCACAAATGATGTTTATTCATGAAATAATTTATTTATTAGCCTGTATTTAATACAGTCTGTATCCAAATTATTATCGTTAACTGAAATTAAGACTAAAACCATAAAAAAGGTTACTTGAAACCGACGTTGAAGGAAATAAAATATTTAAAAACATAAAATATCGGTACAAGCGCAATAAAACATATTTTTGTTTTGTTAGCTTAACTTGAAGTACTAAAATAACTAAATAAATGAAAAACCACTGGATAAAAACTATATAGATGGATCTAAAAAAAGCGAAATAAAAATGACAAAAACGATTTACTGAAATTAAACTGAAAACTGAAAACATAAATTAAATAACAATAATAAAATAGGATAAACATATGGCAATACTTGACAATAAGGTTCATTAGTTACGACTTTAGTTCACATGAACTAAGAATGAACAATATTTCTTTAGCATTTATTAATCTTAATGTTAATATCAAGGCATTATTAAAACCAAAGGTTGTGCTTGTTAATATTAGTTAATGCACTGTGAATTAACATGAGCTAACAATTTACATCTGTAATTTGGTTATATATATATTGTATAATGTGACATGCGCTTTTTGAGAAATCAGCTGACTGCTTCATCTCACTGTTTTTGCCTTTCTCCTGTCACCTCTTCCCTCTCACTGTCCTGCAGAAAGTCAAGTCATCATAGTTGGGGTTAAGTGCAAGAACCCAGGATGCAAAACAGTAGGTGCTCATGTAATATGTCAATTACACCAAACAAATCAGCTGGTTTAAGGAAATATACAGTTGCCATCTAGTGGCCATAATAAAGAATGACACTACAGACAGATCCCAGAGTTTCAATCCTGGACCTTTGAGTATTTTAGTGTAAAAGTACTGACCCGCCATCAGACAACTTTGGTCCTTACAACTAATTTCATGAGAACAGGATTAGAGAAACTGATTGTAGTTTAGCTTTTGTTTTACCAGTGTAGTGTTGAATGGACGCATAGCAGAAGATGAGTGAGAATGAATGACTAATAAAGCCACAGGTTCAGATCCCTGACTTGGATTTGACCTTAGTGCCTTCTGTTAAAGCTTCCCTTCTCTGGGAAAGGATCATCTTTAACAGATTAGTTTGCTGAAATTACAAAGGTTCATGATGTTAATTACTCTACGGAGCTGTTCTGTAGTCCATATGAGAACGAAATCTGTATCAGCAAAGTTGTGTGTTGTTTGCAATTGAATTAATTACTTTTTTTTTTTTTTTTTTTTTACTGGTGTAAGTTTATTATTATTATTTGCTTTTTTCACTATGAATTAGCTATAAGCATGTTTTCATAGGTGGTTTGAAATGTCACAAGGAATTTAATTTGGGGTATTTAATTCATATATCTCATTTAATGTCATGTTATGCGCTGTGGTTTCAGACAGTGTAAGCACAGACTTTGAACTGCAGTTTACTAAAATCCTCTTCTTGTTATTCTCATTCAAATTCCATTCCACTCCTGTGGAAACTGAAATGTAATCTTTTGTGGTGAAAGGAAAACAATTGTTCAATTCTGAATTATGCGCGGTCCTGTTCATCATGTTAATGGCACAATGCTGGTTCTCTCTTTTGTCAGAGTTAATGGTTTTTTCTTTAGCCAGTGAGACAGTACGTATAGCTCTGTTACAGCCTCCTGCTCATTTATCTATCTGGATGAGTAGAAAAATGAGTGTATTTTCAGGTGTGAAGGCAGTAAACGGATGACACAGAGCTTATGCTGATTTCAGGTGCATCAGCACTTTAAAGTTTTGCTTTTGAGAACATGCTGAGTTGCTGTGAGTGTTTCTCCCGAGCAGAAATGTCATTCTTAAGGGTGTAGTCTGTGTGTTGGCTATGAATAGCTGTTCAAACAACTGATTATTTGTGCATTCAGATTTACCAGAGTCCAGAGACGAATGCAGAGATCTGCACATATCATCCCGGGGTCCCTGTCTTCCATGAAGGGTAAGAAACCCACAGAATTTGAGTCTTTATTTGGAAATATGACTCAAGCTTTATAAAAGGCAAGGCCTATTTTCACCAAGCTTCTCATGTGCAGTCCAATTCAACAAGCGATCATGATGTGTTCACACAAGTTCTCTCACTAAAGATATTTTTGTTAGACGAGACAGGAGATGCATGATAATTCCCATCTGGCTATCACTGTCTAGATACAAATACTGGAACTGCTGCTGCATAAAAACCACTGACTTCAATGCCTTCCTGGATCAGAAGGGCTGCACAACAGGAAAACACTGCTGGATCCCCAAACAGGTGACAGCTAATGCACTTTTTTGTTCGGTGGATAGTTATTTGCATGGACACACGCTGTATAATCGTGTTTGTGTTGGGTCTGCAGGACCAGAAGAAGGTGGCTTGCAGGCATGATTGGCACCAGACGGGAAACCAGGTCGTGATCACAATCTACGCCAAGAACTCCAGTCCAGAGCAATCCTACGTGGAGGCAAACCGCACAGTGGTGAGTTCAAAACAACACGCAGAAGTCAATTCACATCAGCATCCAGTGACATTTTATAAATGTATTTGTGTCTTTGTCTATAAATCCTTTTTTTTGTCTCCATTAATCTGCAGTTAACATGCCACATTCAGTTTGAGGGTGACAAAGTGTTTCATAAGGACATCCACTTATGGGGGGTAAGATTGCTGTACTGTCTGTTATGATATATCCTCCTGAAACTTATAAAGTAATGCTTTTAGTTTAGTGCATAAAAACATGTCACAAAAATAGTTTGAACAACTATATACACACACACACACACACACCATATTTATTTACTCCTAAGTCAAACATTTGTGTCCACTTCTGGTCTCTTAGGTGATTGATGTGAAGAGCAGTTTTGTGAACATGGTGCCCTCTAAGGTTGAGGTGACCATGCAGAAGGCTAATGCTGTAGCCTGGGGGAAACTTGAGGACCCCAAACACAAACCTGAGCCAGAGGTCACCGACGAGATGAACACAGAACAGGAAGACGTCAAACCCGACTGGTACATCTCAGATGATGACATCAGTGAGTCTGACTTCGAAGACGAAGAGGAGAAAGAAGAGAGCGAGGAGAAAAAAGTAGAAAACCAGGCAGGTGATGGACCACCTGAGCTAGAAGAGCCTGCTGCTGTCCCCCCCGAAAAATGAGCATTCATTCTGAGGTGTAATGGTTGCGTTTCTGAGGTTATGTATTTGTTTAAAATATCACATGGGCTTTATAAAAATGTGAGGTTAGCCTTTTTTTGTCTGCTAAAATATATTACTGTGTGCTTAAAAGTAAGAGAAGTCTTAAAAATCTCTTCAAACGTTTGGGGGTTGGTAAAACATTTTTTATATTTTTGAAAGACAGTTCTGTTCTACCTGTTCTGACTTTAAAATGTAGTTTACTCCTTTGATTGTAAAACTGAATTTACAGCAACCATTACTCCAGTCTTGTGATCCTTGTGTAAAAATAAAAATGAATTTAAAAGACTTTAATTCCACTTTTGCTGAAGTAAAGTGAAATAAAATCTTACTAAGCCCAGACTTTTCACCGGTAGCTGAAAATAATGTAGATTTTCAGCACTGACAATGCAATGAATGAACCGTTTTAAAATAACAAGAAAACAACCTGAGCTCTGTTATGTGAAACCATGACAATGAAGTACAAGTCAAACAGCAATGGCCAGACTTTATTTTTGAGTCAAGTTTGACAGCAACAATCCTGAAGTAGGTGTCTGCAGTCAGACGGAGTCCAAGGCCATGGAAGCTTGACTGCAACCCTTATGGCAAAAATGTTTTAAATAAAAAGGATAAATAATACATCTTAAAAGTAAACAGTAGTCTTGACAATGAAGAGGATTGGTACCAGCAAATAAAAAAAATCAATCTCTTCTGTTTTGGTTCATTATTTCTGTTCAAAGAAAAATTCAAAAATACATTTTCTGTTCATAAATCATTGCCTTCCGCTCGTACCCGATTACCACAGTCATAACCGATGTGTTGGTACGCGGAGATGGTCAAAGTAATGTTTTCTATGTCAATCAAAACTAAACAGCACGCAGCAACAATTCATCACAGATGAGGAAGTTTAAAACAAAGACATGCAAAATAAGAAAAAATACAGTCCAAGTTTAAGAGGCACAATCATCACCTCGACTGTCCATCAAACTGTCATATCAAGACCATATTTGTAATGTCTTTTTCTTTTTTTACAGAGCATTACTGTTAGACATTGGCTCACAACTATCAAGAAAATAATGAAATTGTCCAGTATTGTGTATATTATTTCTTTTAATGGAAACGTGTTACACCGTACCATTGGAGTCTGTTGATAAATACTGTTTGTGATCCACACATTAGGCAAGTTCAAGTTTTGCTTTCCCCTCAGGGTTTCCATGTCCTGACCCCTGAAAAGGGTTAACAGTTTAATAACATTAAGAAGTCTTATATCTAACGTATCTCATCATAGGTTTTCCATGAATGGGATACCAGTTTTCTTAAGAAAAAAAACACTCAACCTTTTAAGTTTGCATTTTTAAACAATTGTTTTCTATATTAAAGTGCAAGGCGAGATCAAATACGTTGAAATGTACGACATACAGCATCACTTCCTTTCATGACATTTTCCTGCAGAAAAGAGTAAAGAAACAGCTCACTTTAAACCACTGCGCTCCATTTACTCACTTGGCACAAGAGTTACGGCACTGAAGCTTCTAGAACAACGGCTCAATTGACACACTAGCGACACACCATCACGGCTTGGCTGACGATCCGAGAGTAAAAAGAAAAAAATAGACCTTTTTTCTGCATAAGGGCATTAAAGGCATGCAGAAATGATGATCTTTTGATAGCGAGATACAGAGACTTGATGCAGATGAACTATTCAGCCAGTTTGACGTATAATACAGGTCCACCATACATTCATTCATCAGGATATTCCTTTTTTTTTGCACTTGTTTGTCTTCATTTCAAAACAATTGTTTTGAGTTAATTTATTCCTTTCTTGTTGTTCAGGCGGCGACAGGATGGGGCCAAATAAATGTTTTTGTTTTTTTCTTTGGAGAGCAAATAAAGTTTTATAGTTTGTGTCTGACAGCTTGAGTGTTAATAAAAAGAGACAAAAAGAAGCAAGATCATAAAATAAGATTAGAAAACAGAACGGATTAGGTGATGCACGGGAGTTGCATTGCTGAAAACAGAGAGATGATGGATGATCCACTTCCTGCTCTCTGATGATGATAATTTCCTGTGACAGCATCCGTAGGCAGAGAAGAAATAGAACAGAAGCACAGTAATGCAGTGTTGTGCCACTCACAAACACTGGGGTGGGAAATGTGTCCACACAGCGGGTCTCGCGTCCTCTCGCCGTAAAGCAGTGTCCCGTGTCAGAGTGTGTCCTCATGACAGTGGTGCCACAAACCACTTCAGCTCCTCAGTTACCCACAGAATCAAAATCATACATCCCGCCTTTGATATCCCACGATCCTGAGCGGTGCAAACAAAAGTGTTCAGAATAGGGTTGTGTGCTAAAGGTACTGTACAATTATTTGTGAGCATGAGAGACTTCCTTAAAAACATTTAAAAATCATAATGCTTCCAAACTTTTGACAATTGTCCAAGGAGATGATTAGAAATAATTAGTTTACAATAACTGCATTCTTATACTCCATAATTCAGCATGACAGTGAGATTATGAGGCTGTCTTTTACCTGACAGAGAGCCGCTGGACCGCTGTTTATGTAACCTCTCTCTCTCCTTCTTCCCCTTGGGCATGATTTTCAACTTCATACTGCTTTTACCTGGCATACGGGACAGGTCCTGGTTCTAAACGAACAACAGGTAGTCAGGAAGAGAGATGGGGTCATATGCAATGTAATAAGCTGGAATCCAGTAATGCATGTGATGTATATTATTCCTGTCACATGATCAGTTTTATGCCATAATGCAACCTAGCTAGAGATGAACTGCAAAATGATAGTTTATTCATAACAAAAAATTATACCATGTATGATAATGCTATTTTAAAGTATATACACTTCCATTCAAATATCTAAAGCTGTTTTTGAAAGAAATTAATACTTTTATTTAGCAAAGATGCATTAAACTGATCAACAGGAACAGTACAGACATATTACAAAAGATTTATGTTTCTAATAAATGCAATTGTTTTGAACTTACAAAAAAAAAAAAAAAATCTGTTTCCACAAACAAAATAGGCAGAACAACGGGTTTAAACATTTATAAAAATTGATATTTAGATAAAGATATAATTATTTCTGAAGGATCATGTAAGACTTAAGACTGTAATATTTAATAAAAATAATTGTAATATTTCACATCACTATTCATATCACTATGGTACTGTATTTTTTGACTCAGCACAGGAGATTTCTTTCAAAGACATAAAAAAATACTTTTCAGTTGTAGTGTAACCATCAACTAGTAATACTCACCAGGATTATTATTATTATTATTAAATTTTTTTAAAAGTTGAAATTAGACCATATTTAAATAAAAAATCTATTTGGTGAAAATTAATGTACTTTTTACTTTTGGAACCCTACTGTTGTGCTCTATAGATAAAGTAATGCTAGCTAAAATGCAAGTCCAAAGGGTCACACTCAAAGTTAAGCGCTAGAGACATGAGTTTTGGTTTATGACAAACCTCCTCAGAGCAGTGCATGCTGGGCCAGATCCAGTGAATGTCCTCCAGCTTGTGTAACTCGGTGCTGAGACTGTCCACTGTGGAAAGAAGCTCCTCTTTTTGAGAAGATTCCAACTGCTATACACACACACACATAGAAAAAATGTCTTTATCATATTTCTGACTGCATTACTCCTGAACAACAACAGGCAACAGAAAGAGAGAGAGAGAGATGTCACTTACCAGCAGTTTTCCCTCTAGCAGCATCTTGGTCTCTTGCTGGAGAACTTTACTGCTGTTGACAATGTCTACAGCTGTACTGCGACTCAAACCCTGCAGCGAAAACACACACACACACACACACGGTCACAGCTCAAGTTTAGTTTGACGTTGTTCTGACAGACTCCTGCTGTTCAGTGATTAACACACAGTGTTGTTCAGTTCCTTCAGTTTTTCTTCTGCTGGCTGGTCAATGAAGGTCCTGTGGAGAGCAGCGTGAGCAGCTCAATAAGAACATGCTGAAAGTCTCAGCAGGAAGAAAGCACCGGCTATTATTCCTACTGGAGACTGAAAGGTGCATTTGTTAACCTTTAAAGCAGAACTGATCCTCATCACATCCCTCGCTGCTATGAGCTTTGAATTTATACAGTGGGGATCAAACAGTTATTCAATTCAGTTTAAACATGCAAAATACGCTGAATGTTTCAGGTTTTTTAAAGGATATTTGCGACATTAACTACTTTATAATAGCTTCCTTGCTTCCACATAAGGACCTACACTAATTTGTAGAGTTAATGTATCTTACAATAAGTGATGGCATCATTAAAGCAAAAGTGGGACAGACTCTTACAATCATATTCACCAGTGGTGTCACACTTGGACTGAATATATTATCATACTGTTCAAAGATTTGCTTGGAGTTGGTAAGATTTTTAAAAGGTTTTTTCTTTTTTAATATGTCATTACTTCAGTCTTCAGTGATCATTCTAATATGCTGTTCAATAATCATTTCTGATTATTATTAATTTTGAAAACAGTTGCTGCATAAATTTTTTGTGTAAACTGTGATACATGTTTTTTTGTTTTTTTTAAGAATAGCATTTATTCAAAATATATATTTTTTGTAGCCATGTCTTTAAATTGTCTTTCAATAAAAGTATTAATTTCTTTAAAAATGGTACTGACTCCGAACCTTTTAACATTGTGTGTGTATATATATATATATAATTTTTATTTCCATACAAACAGAATAAAGCTGGAATGTCAAAAATTCCATAACTTTGTTGATTTGATTGTTAAACATTCTCTAAACGTAACAGTCCAACAACAGAAGTGTTGTGGTCACCTCAGGGCTGGAGGGTTTGGAGGGGAAGGCTTCACTCAGGACCGCAGCGCTGGCATTGACAGAATGAGCCAATTCCTGCTCCACCACCTTATGAGTCTTAGCCACCTCTCGGATCCTACAAAACACCATCACAACGCATTCAGCTGCAGCATATTACATGTTTTTCCTCCACACAAGCCTTTAATACATGATTTTAAATGTAATTATGACAGTGAAATTACTTGTGTATTAATACAAGGAAGGATTAGAGGTTACATTAATGGATGTTGTTTCAGGTAAAACAGAAAGAGCTCATTTCTTCAATAGCCCTCAAATAGTTATCAAATAGCTTCCCACAAACTATGCATTCCTGTTGGGTTACAAACTACATTTCTGTGGATGTCATAGACTCTTCATAGAGGCACACATAGACACACCTGTTGATGAGTGTGTCGGCCACTAAACCAAGCTGCTGGACTTGCGCACATTCCTCTTCACTCAGATACTCCATGGACTGCTGGGAATTCAGTCGGGGTCGGGCTGGCCGGCTGTCACCTTTCCGCTTGTCCTCCCATGATTTCAGCGTGCTCTCGAATGCCTAGTTGTCACATCAATACACAGATAAACATCTAAACTAGAGTTTGAGGTCAGAAGTGTTTGGGGGCTGGGAACAAGGGGCTATAATACTTGATGGATGTTTTAAATTGTAATAATATTTCACAATATTACTGTTTTTGTTGCATTTTAATCAAATACAGTAAATGCAGCCTTGGGAAGCATTACAGATACAGTATCTTTTGATTGCTACAGTACATTATGGGGTTGGGAATGCCAGTGTGATATACAGTATCCCAATCTTCAAGCAGAAGGAGCTAACTGATGTAGCCAGGAATCAAAAATTGAGTGTGTTCCTTCATTTGTCAGAGAAAAGGAGTTTGGGTTCCTTGCTACTGTCACCTTTGACTTAAAAAACACTTAATATTCAGTGATACTGCATTATTGAATTGACTGCATTTACACATTTGTATACAAACAGAACTTAAACTGATTTCAGCTGAATGATGACACTACTGTCTTCTGTAGAGCTGCTTTATTTCTTAATCAACTTTGTTTCATAATTGATGAATTTTACAACATCAACACTGTTATTGAAATGAATTGTATCAACATTGAACCGACTCGAGCTGAATAGTGTCACTATTGCATTTGTAGAGCTGCACAAAGAACTAGTTTCCGAACTGATGATTTTTATAGTTATTGAACTGAACTGACATCATTGTAGTTTTACAGAATATTTCTAATTTGTCTTGCATTTATTGTGATTTTGCCCTGTTTATTACTGTTTATAAATAGAGCTGACATGACTGTGCAGTTCGTCTGCAAAACTGAGCTGATAAAGCTTGTTTTTCTGGTGTAATGGTTGACAAAGGAGGTCTTGCTGGTTAGGTTAGTCCAGTGGGGACAGCAGCTTATTAGAATCCCATACGAGTGAAAATGATCAGGTGATGCTGGTCTGTTCACACAGTTTAAAGACATTTTTAAAGAAGAGTAAAGAAGATGAGCGCACACACACACACACACACACACTGACCCGGTCTCTGGTGAGCATCTGGGCTCGGTTCTTGTGGACAATTTGGACGATGCCAGGAGGCTGAATCCAGGCCTCACCGTCCACCTGCACTGGCACACCTTCATCACCCAGAATCGTGATCTTCACCTGCCGACACTGAGGAGACAGCACACGCCACCTCATATGACATTTCATTCACCTAAATGATGCATGTTAGTAAATTGTTTATCATAAATTTACCATAAACGTTCTCATACACGAAACAACATTAGATAATATTAATAATCAATATTTAAAAGTACATCTATCTTTTAAAAAACTATTTTTTAAGTACTGTATATTTCATCATATTTGATAAATGAAGTTTAATTTTGCCATGGTGGAAAAACATTTCTCCCCGAAAGCTCTAATTTACCCTAATCTCTTAACTGAGTAAATCATTGTGTTGTCACAAAATCAATCACATTTCTCAATTTCTCAAATTGCAATTGCAAGTCTTGTCAGTCTAAATGAATTCCATTTAGGGTGAGTTGAAATCAATTCCTTGAAAGGAAGAAAGTTTTTTCAATTCTGAATTGTGTGCTTGGGGTCAGACCTGTGTGATGCGGTGATGCTGTAGGTTGATGACTCGAGACATGGCCATCTGCATGCTGCCGAACACAGCCACCACCTCCAACTTCTTATCATCAAAAGATGGAGCCCCAAAATTCTACACAAAAAATAAAAAATACAACAGAAGACAAAATTTCATAATTTCCACCTCTGAACCACATTCTCAACATCTGATACTTTATTTACACAAGTCTATAAAAAATTATTTCTATCAACCTAAATCTGCATGTTGTAAGGAAAGCGACTTTGATAAAATAACACAAAACACAGGTCCTTCCTGGTGTCTTATGTACACTCTGACTCTTGCTGGGAAATGACATCATGGTATTCCAAATAGACTTTACAGGAAAGAATCTGTTACAGTGATCCGAGTTAGATAGATCCGATAATGCAAAGTCACTCCAGTTACTTTATCCTCTTTAATACACTTTCCCCCCACTTTTTCGGCATCTAATACACTGTATATTTAAGAAATATTGCATGAGCAACAGCATAATATATATATATATATATATATCTATATTTACTAGTCTTGTGTACTGTATATGTATACTGTATTGTGTTCCTGTGACTCAGTGGTAGAGCATTGTGTGTTTGTGGGTTCAATACCCAGGGAAGACACATACTGGTAAAAAAGAAAAGAAAATGAATAGCCTGAATGCACTGTAAGTCGCTTTGGATAAACGCGTCTGCTAAATATGTAAATGTATATTAGAATACTTATTGCATCTTTTTCTGTTTTCCATCATTTATTATCCACACCTGTTTCATATTGCTTCTTGTTTATACTCTACAATGCAATTTTATTACATTGACAAATTGTACTTGAGAAATGATGATGAAAGGAAATTGAGGGATTGATGAGTGGTTGTAAATGTGGTTGATGCATTATGAAAGTCATATCTGCAAGAAGAAACTCTGGCCAGGAGACACTGTTTATTGGCAGCTCAGAACATTAAACAGATGCGATGCAGATAAATGCATGGCACAGATTCATCTGTTGAGATGATTTTCACTTTGCTGAAGCGAACAGCCCTCCATAAAGTTAAGTTATAAGCTCTGCACAGAAATTCGGTTTCATTTGATGGACTCACGTTGTCCTCTTTGGTGCCACCCCAGAAATTAATGCCTCCTGCATAGCTGGGGATGTTCAAAACAGCAAGACCCTGAAGACTCGGCAAGGACATGGGCACTCCATCACACTGCACACAAAGAAAGAAAGAGAATGGTTACATGATGTACAGATTCTCAGAACAATGTTTGAAACATGAAACCATGACCACTTACATGGATGAACAGTATACACACATGTACACAAACACAGATAATGGTAGAGCATCATTTATACTGTGTGAAGTGAAGTAAATGGCAAAAAGAGAGCTTTCTCTTTCCAATAAAGGTCAGAAAGGAAGAAATGCATTCAGGCCACATGTCAGCATCTTTAATTCTCTGTCTGACATGAGCTCATACCTCCAGTTGGACTCTTTGTTCCAGGTTCTTGTAGGTTTTTTGCACCAATTCTTTGGTCCCTAACACTCCGTACCACATCATGTTTTTAGTGCGACTACTGTTAAATACATAGAAGATTTCACAGTTTCAGTCAACATTATATAAACATGGGTTATTGAAAATCAAAAACTAGTAACTAGTAACTAGTAATGCCACTTCTCTGCAAGAGATATTCATATAGATTAGGTGAACTCTATTCAGAAATTAACAAGCACTTTACCTGCACTTTTTTGGGTGCACGTCTCTTTTGTTGTTGAACTCTAGAGAGATTTTGGCATCCAGCCCAATGCCAAAATAGTTATTCATCACACACTTTTCTGTGCACTGCCTGTGGAACAAGCAGGATGAGGATGGGGTCAGTAAGATTTTTTATTTAATTTTTTTTTAATAAAGCAAGGACACATTAAACTGATAAAAACTGACAGTTTACATAGTTTCAGCTTTTTAATTACGTAAGTAAATGCAAACCCAGTTAACATGAGTCCTACAGCCTGTAGATGGAAAGATGTGGTCAAAAACTTAATGTGCTGCATTTTTTTTAAGTTCAAAGCACAAATCTGTCTAATCATGCAGTTCACTAGGTTTTGAAGCAAAGCCACTGAGTATGCAGTAACCAAAGATAAAACAGCTTCATGCCTGAGAATGTGTTGTACTAGTTTGTCAGTGAGTGCAATAGCAAACACACTGTGAGATATTACATGGTCAGCATGGTTTTAGAGCTGCTGGAACCTCAGATGTCATTACTGCACTTCACTGGAAAAAGATAAGAGCTCTTAAATGTGTGCATGTGTATGTTTGCCCAGTCTTACACAGACTCTTCCGAGAAAAGCACAGGGCTGAAACTCTCTGACTTCTCCAGCAAAATAGGGGCTGTAGTAGTTGGATTGAGTAGTTGACTGTTTTGACCTGTCAATGAAATGAAGGCATAAAGAGAGATGCAGCCATAAGAAAAAACATAACACCTCTACAAAAAATTGCGTAATAATAATAAATAATAATTGGTATCAAACCACTCTGAAAAAGATTGCTTTTGAATTTACCTATTTTTTAGGTAAGAAGTTGAATGAACTAAATTCATCTTCTTTTAAATATTACGTTTTAGAACTTCGGGCTATATGGTTTTGTTGTTGTTGTTGTTGTTGTTAGTTTCAATTATTTTGTGTACGATGTACCGGTACTCCAGAAAATTACTCGACGTTCATTATAATTATGATTAAATTTAGTAGCATTAAAATGAAAATGTTTGTCTTGATTCAGATTTGTCCTATACAGCATAAGACGCAACTAGTAATCAGTAAACTGATTTCTTTAAATCATGAGTTTAAATAGTTCTGAGTACTGTGAACATTTAATTTGAGTCTACTAAAAAAAGAGTAACTACATTTCTTAAAACCGAATGAAACTCTGAACTCTATAAAATCTACTTTATTAACCTGTAAACATAACTGAATAGATTAAAACCAATAGCGCATTGCTATTTTAAGGAGCTGAAAAGTAGTTCTTAAAAGATAGTCATTGCGTGTATTAGAATTAGGCTACCTATTTGCAATTCAGCCTATTACTACTTATAATGATGAATGAAATTGGCTAATTAATTGAACAAAAGTGCCAATACACACACATATATGGATTTGGACACCCCTGAGTGAACCTGCGCTTTACACTTTCGTTTAGATCGTTAAAATAGGGCCCTAAGGCTCTAATTGCTATGCATCATCTACAGTATTAATATTCATAAACTGAGTTTGTTACTCACGTGGCTCCGCCTCCTTGAGGTCCTCACTGCTGCCTCTTTTGATTGATGAGGAGGATGACATTCTTTGCACCTGGGTGTGTCTGTTCTGCTCATCCACAACTGAGAGAAAACAGTCAACAAGGTAAACATAGGTAAACATAGCAGAAACTAAAATCTGAAATGTTTTTCACTTAAGCCTTTTCATGTTTTTCTCTTTTGTTGTCAATTGTTTGAATGAAGTTCAGTAGGTTTGTCTTACAGTACTCTTGCAATACTTAAATAATGTTCTTCTTGATTCCCTTATTCTATGCAATCAAACACTGGTCCAAAATCCAGTTACTTTCCACTCGTGTGCACAGTGAAGAATGACCTTTTTCTGCCTGATCTATGATTTGTCGGAGTGCTTTCTTCAGGCTGTTGGCCCTCAGCATCAGCTGCTCTCTTGATCTGAAGGGTCTGGACTGATAAGAGTTGCTCTCGTCTGGTGAGATTGACCCAGATGGCACCAGCTGGGCATTGGCGTCTTTACTGAGAGCCTTAACCAGAGAGTCTAGCTTCTCGTTCAACATGGCACACTGAGAGAGACACATCAAGCACAACATTTTTCATTTTTTTCTGACTCTTCAATTAACTATTTTTTTGATAGTCTATTTAGCTTTTGACTGTTAATTCCTAAAATTGTTTTGACTGTTCATTTAACTCATCTGTCTATTAAAAATGTACATGTTTTTTAGGCTCATCATTTAACTTTTGAAAAAATAGCCTCCAGATTTACCTTCTTTGCCATAGCATCAGCCTCCTCTTTATTCTCTGAGGCCCTTTCATAAGCTTTGCCGACCTCAGCCACAAAATCATTAACTGTTCCACACAGAAACCTTTGATAGAAAGAAAACCTTTTTTCAAAAGAGGTTTTTTCTTTTTTTAAAGAGGTTTCAAAAAATGTTGAACTACTATAAACATAACCCTCTTTACCGTCTTTATACTCACTTAGCAGATGATATAATGTCACTGTGTTTGTCAGAGTCCAGGATTTTGGTCAAGTGAGTGGCAACAGAATCAGCATATTGTGTAATCTGGATTTCAAAAACATCACAATTAGACACTTGTATTCAAAAGTTTGGGGTCGGTGATATTTTTTAAATGTTTCTGAAAGTCTCTTGCACCCACCAAGGCTGCATTTATTTAAATACAGTAAAAACAGCAATATGTGAAATATTACAAGGTCACCTGTAGGGGAGAGTCTGATGGGTCCTCCTCTTTTACGATAGCGGGAGTCTGTTTGGTGGGCACTTCATAGGTCCTCACACTCCATCTGTGACACAGAGTTTGATGAGAGTCATTCATTCATTCATCCATCCACTCATTCATTCTCCCTCTTTCTCTCACCTGTCCAGCATCTTGGTTGTAGCTCTCTCTAGTTTCTCCAGTATCTGCAGCAGCTGAGCATCATCGTCACACAATCCTCCCCATCCCAGCACACGTGCCAGGTCATTTCCTGTACCCAGCGGCAACACACCCAGCTGGCACTGTTTTACACACAACACAACACAGTGAAGATGTGACCCTATGTATTGTGCTACCATTCAAAAATGTTGGGGTCTGTTAGATTTTCAAAGAAGTCTCTTATGGTCACCAAGGCTGCATTTATTTGATAAAAAAAATACAGTAAAAAAAGTAGTATTGTGAAAATTATTCATATTTAAAATAACTTTTTTCTATTTTAATACTGTATTTTAATTTATTAATTTTTTTCTGTGAAGGCAAAACTGAATTTTTTAGCAGTCATTACTCCAGTCACACAAATCTTAAGAAATTATTCTAATATGCTGACTTGGTGCTAAAGAAACATTTCTTATTATTAGCAATGGTGAAAACAGTTATGCTGCTAATTTTGTAGAAAATATTATCTTTTTTGTAGGATTCTTTGATAAATAGAAAGCATTTACTGTATATGAAATATATAATCTTTTGTAAAATTATATCTTTACAGCCACTTTCGATCAATTTAATGCATTTCTTTCAGGAAAAAAAAATGAAAGAGAATGAAAAAAAAATAACATTTATGATTGGTAGCATGGATGTCTCTGGTCTATTTTTTACATTCATCAGTGCAGGTTATTCTAAAACAATGATTGTTTTCATAATCTTTCATTAAAATGTAAGAACTCCTTTTCTAGTTATTTTTGACCTGTTTGTGCAGGCTGAGTTTGTCCAGTTCAGACAGAACCCAGCCCACGCTGCCATCTCCCCCACACACCAGGGTACGAAAGGTCTCAAACTTCTGGAAGAGACGAAGCCTGAATGCACAAACAAAAAACATAAAACAACAAATATGGTTCAGAGGGCAAATTCACTTATATGTTAAAACAATCTAATTTACATGGATTCTATTAAAAGCTGCACTAAGTCCGAAAGCACAGTTACAGTTATCAAAAAAAAAAAAAAATGTTTGGTTGTTGTAAAAGCTAAGCTACTGAGACTGAATCCTGATTTTTTTTTTATTGCCTTATAAAGCCTTTTAATTGATATTGCAGTGTGTGATAAGCGGGCATTAAACTCACCCCAGCTGTGGGCCGCCATTCATGAGGTCAAAGACCTGTGCAGGGTTTAATAGCTGCTTAAACCTGCGCAGGAACTTCACACCCTGGTTGTCTCCACTCTTACTGTTCGCTAGCACCAGCAGAGGACTTGAGCAGGATGGACTGGTGGCCTTCCAGAAGCCTTCGGAGAGCAAGGAATGATGAAGAGGGACAATGGAGGGATTGGAGGAGGAGGAGATAGAGTGGCAGTGAGAGAAGGAGAGGAGAGGAGAAGAACTTGGGAGGGATTTCATGTTTTCAAAGTAAGCAGCTTCAAACACTTTTTTTATAAGAACATCTCTATTGTGATTGTAGCTGAAGATAATGACAATACTGACTTAAAATTGACATTTTAATATGTATCATGGCAGTATAATGATACCATAACTGTCACAGTACTTTTACTGAGTTTTGATAACATTCTCATCTTGATCAATTTAATGCATCCAAGCCAAACAAAAGTCTACATTTCTAAAAAAAAAAAAATACTTTCCTCAAACTTTTGAATGCTTGTTAAATATTGCATATCATATATTAAATAATAAACAACTGTAAAAACATTATTTCAGAAAATCTATTTTTCTTCAGATATTTAATAGCATAATTAACTGTCATAGTATTGATTATACTTCAACTAAATAATGTCCTTTGCAAGTACATACACAAAAGCATAACAATGTACAGGTTTATGGAGACAGCTGAGCTGATGCAGTTGCCTGGGCAACCCTTACCGTCAGAGTCGATGCTGTTAAGTGCAGTGGGCGGAATGATGGAGACCTTACACTGACCCAGAGGACAAACCTTTCCCAACTGCTCCTTACAGCTGTTATGCACCTACACACATGCAATGTATAGAGAGATGCATTACTGATTATTCACAGAAGGTCTCTTACTCATCAGTGGAGACACACTGATTACAGAAGGTACACACCTGTATAAATATGATGTCATAGTCTTTCCAGTAAACTCTAAGTGTTTATGTGTTATCTAATTGTTGTGGTTTCAGAGTGAACTGGGTGTGATGCTATATTGTGGGTGTGGGTGATGTACTGTACACAGCACTATGATCGGTTTCAAAAAAGTGGGCAGGAAGTTGACGTACGATGGCTTTGCACCAGAGGCATCTCCAGTCCTGTAGTCGACGTACGCTACCGCAGTTTCGATCGCACACCACACACTTAGCACTGACCGGCAGGTTCCCCTCCAACCACTGGTGAGGCATTGCCACCTTTACACACAGACACACTGATTTAGGTACAGTACAGAATACCACTGGCTATGTTTACATGCACACTTTTGGGACTGAATTCATTACAAACGGATTATTTGGGTGCATGTAAACGTAGCCACTGAGACCACATGCATGTATAATATAAATATTCACTTACCCCGTCCTCATCTTCTATGATGTCATTTCCTATAGACGCCAGAGTGGTCCACTTACAGTTATTTGTGGATCGTATGGCACAGCGCTTGTGGGCTTTGAACTTACACACTAACACACACAGAGAAAAGATGACATTAGACAGATCGTCACTAGAAAGTGATAACAGGCTGAGGGCAATGTTCTTATTCATGACTCATTGATTGCGCTATAAACAATCTACATCATTGTTCGTTCTACGAGCAGAATAAACAATGCACGAAATGGGAAATGTCAAAGAAAGGGGAAATCCAAACAAATTGATCATAAAAAAAGACAGACAACAAAACAAACAGTGCTTTGTGTTTATTTTTACCTTCACAGGAAAGACCATGAGAGGTGACCCCCGGCAGAGCCTCTCGACACACGTTGCAGAAAGTGGGCCGGGCGTGAGAGCAGGCGTACCAGTTATGCATCCCAGAGAAGTGCTCCATGTTAAACTGACTGGCCTGGGATCAGTACAATCATGTCAACATCACAGCACTATAAATAAATAACTAGATAATAAAATCGCAACCAGGGGCTGGGGCTTATTTTGGCATCTCAGGAAACTTCCAATGAGGCCTTAAGACAGCGTTATTTTAGTATAATCAAGACACTATTATAGTCTTTATTAATATTTTGATTTGTTTTAATGTTGTATATGTTTTGTTTTCATTTTACGTTTACTTAAAAACATTATTAAAAAAAATTATTGTAATTTTCAGTCATTGTAAATATGTGAAGTAGACCTGGAAAAGTCATGTAAATTAATATAATCTTTTTTTTTTTTTTTTTTCCTGGAAGAAAAAGGTTGAGAACTACTGGTCTAGGGTTACCAACACACATTACTGTTACAGACAAAAACTGGCTTGGGATCATTTAAAAGTTATTTAAGTTATTAAACTGTGGTTTAAAAATTAAATTGATTGACACGCTAACTCATTTACATCAATATTTCACCTTAACACAATTACAATTATAGCAATTACTTCTGTGGCTTTCGTTTATTGATCACTTAACTAAGAAATCCATGTGAAGGAACATCAAACTGTATTCTGTTACAGTCATTATGGCCATCAGTGCACATTAACTGAGCCTTTGAATGATTTTGGAGGGGTCAAAGGTTTAGACACTGACCTCATAAGTCTCCCATTTCTGTACAGACTTCAAAGCACTGATCCAGTCTTCCATCTCCTTCCTGCTCTCCGCACACAACATCAGCTTACGGAATGGAGTGATAACCTAGGAGAGAGAGTCAGAGACATAAAATAGGTGTGTGCTAGTAAATGGCGGTGAATAATGAATGAATGATGAGAAACAAAGAAACAACCTAATGAATGGGGCTTTCTCAAAATCTAGTGAGATTCTTACCTACTGTAGACAGCAACATTCAAAAAGAGTTCACTAGGTTTTGAGAAAGCTGTTGAGAAGAGATTCTGCTTACTGTGAAACTGTTGTTGATGTTTTTGGTGCTGGTCTCAGCCACGCTGGCATCTGAGAGGTCGACCTCATCAAATATGAGAGACTGCAACAAGACAGTAGCATGTTTCTGTCACCAACAAACACCAGAGGTTCAGTCTTTACTAGTGGGACACAGAGACCCCTGATTTTACCTTTGAATCTTTGGCATAGTAGAGAGTCCTGCCTCTCAGTTTGAAATACCTCCTTTTCCATCTCTGAAAAGAGCTGGTCTGTTTGAGTAGAAGACCCTCCTTCACACTCTTCTACAAAACAAATGCAGAGAAAGACGAAACAGATGAAAAACTAGCATACAAGACAGCTAATGCAAATCCAATGACTTGATTTGTTTTTACAATAGTGTTCATGCATCAATGTGTACAAACTACTACTATCCCTACTGCCACATTTTTCATAATGAAACAATTTCATGCCATACTAGAACTGGCTATTTTTAGAAACTGCTTTACAGCCCGGTGGATTTACTAGTGTTCATAAATTGCTTCTTTTGCACATGCATGAAATTCAGTCTTCTGGTTGCTATACTAAAACATAATAAGAAATGAACAAACACAAACTCCTGAGGCTCCAACCTGAATTAACAATCCTGTATTTCAGTCACAGCGGCTTATCACCAGGACCAGATGGAACTGCATGGGGACTTTTCCCACATTATTTTTGATGATTGTAAACATGATAAAATGTATTGAACAGATCTTTAAAACATTATACTCTTTGTGGCAGCTGTATTTGGTAAGTATTTGAATTCGGTGAAAACGTATTACTATAGTATAAGAGATTTTTACACACATTTTGAAGGAATTCAGAGGAAAAGACTGGTATATTAAAACCATCTATGAGCCTCTATCAGATTTACCATAAGAACACTGCCAAAAACCAGTTTGAACACTTTCATTCTCACAAGGTTTTTCTTTGCATCCCTTGCTTAATTGCTTATAAAAACAAACACTGGTTAACTGTAAAGGCGTTACGGTAAGCTTACAGTAAAATCTGCTCTGTCGCCTAGCAACATTCCTGACTCAAGTGCCTTCAACACTGAAAGAGGAACTGTCACATTTCCATAAAGTACACTGTGGACCTTTAAAACATGGTCTGGACATCAATTCATCTCTAACTTTCATCCATAAACCTTGACTCTTCAGTCTGGTCTGATGGGCAGAGAAGCTATAAAAGTCTTTCAACAAGTCATCAAATACAGCTGAACTTTGTGGCACAGTAAAATCAAATTACAGTGGAGTCTGTCCTTGTGTATGTCACATACTGTGCCCTCTCATGACGTGAGAAGTGGATTTCATAAGTGGATCGTGGCAGAACAAAGCCAGTCGCTCGGACAGCAGTGAGACAGGCTGATGGGACAGAAACCACAGCATATCTGTCTCTTGTTTGTCTGTCACACTAAAAACAAGGTGACAAGAGTCATGACGTACACATAAGAAAGAGAGAAAAAGAGAGATTGCATGGATGCTGTATGGTCTGGTGGGAAAGCACGAGTAGGTGTGTGTTCTGTATCTCTCTGGCTATATTCAAAATGAATGTTGAGGAGCCTGAATCAGATTCATACACTCCTACCCTTGAGAAATAGAAGTGTGTTTAATTGTTTTGAATGTGCATTTAGTGTACTTCAAAACTTAAAAGTGTAAAAAAACAAAAACCCGTACTTGCAGATAATGATAACCTATTAATGAAACAAAAAGCCACAAAAGTTTACTTAAGCTTACAGTAAATTTAAAAGCGCACTCAGTAAAATGTCAAAGTTAAAGTTTAATTTTAAAGCACATTTGAAATAATTTCTTTAATAATATTTTGTCATGTTTTAAAGAAATTTGAACTGTTGCAGTGTCTTATTTAAAAATATTTAATTAAATATATTTTAAATGTACTAAATTGCTTCAACAAGCAATCATAGAGATGGGGAGCAAACTTAGGGTTAGATCTTATGTGAGGGGAGATAAAGCCAGATTTGAGCCATATTCAATGGCAGTGTTAATGTAACCTCAACATCACTTTTGCAGGTGATTATATTCTCTACATGCCATTCAACAAGTGTCTCATTTTTGCCACCATGACTCCCAGCAGAGCTCATAAATGTATGTGTGTGGTTAGTGAATAACTGCCCCCAGAAGGTGGTTAAGTCTGTGAAAATCTTCCCTTTGAGGACATCTGGGGGTCATTTACAATAGGAAAAAAAAATTCATAAATGAATTAAACAATGTTTTTCTTGGAGCAGATTTAGGTTGTTTTATATCAGTCAAATTTAAAATCAGTTACATTATATTTTATGCAAAAAATTTCGTATTCTAGAAAATATAATTAGCTCAGAAAACAACAAAGTTCAATGAAAAGGTATAAAAAGAAAAGTGTGTGTGTTTAATAAAATGAAATGAAATAAGTGTGTACAAGCTTAGATGAGAGACTCTAGACTTGTGGATCTCTGCCAGTGAAGCTTCCCTGTATACTGAGACAAGCATCAGACACAGACATCACTCACTTCATCCTTTCAGAACAGAGCTGGTTCCACATTCATAAAAGATGAGGGCATCTTTGATCTGTCACAGTGTGCAAGCAAGCACACACACACACACACACACACACACACACACACACACACACACACACACACACACACACACACACACACACACACACACACACACACACACACACACACACACACACACACACACACACACACACACACACACACACACACACAGCGATGTCAGATGGTGACTCAGAGAAACTAAGGATAGACATCCTCATACAATGATTGCTATTTTTGTTTAATCTCCTCTTCCTCTCCTAATCTTCTCCTCACTCTCTTTTTAGTTCCTCTCAAATCCTCAGCTTCTGTATTCACCCTGCTGTTCTCTTTCTCTTTTTCTCATCTTTCTTGCGTCATTCCGACTCACCCTGTTCATTCCCTTCCCTGTTTTCTGTCATTCTGTCCTCCTTTCTCTGTTTTATCCCCTCTTCTGTCCTCCCTCTCTCATCTGAAGGGCACAGTGCCTCTGCAATGCCCTACATAGAGCTGGAAATACAAATCCCATGATTCCTTTCACCAAAGCTGATTAGATCCAAGTAATTATAAAACCTGGAGAGGACTATCTGTCAGCATTCCCATTTATGTCAATGGGAATTGTTCAGACAGTGTATGTAGCTCTGGAAGTACACAATCTGGAGGCTGCCATTTTCATTTACGGGTACTGAGTTTTTTGTTTTTGAGTCAGTCACTTTTATAGTGCAAATTTTGAAAGAAAGATATTAATTTTTGGACCCCTGTAATGGTGTCGTTACACCATCTACCAAAAAGAAATAACATCCACACACCTAACCCCTTGGTAAGATCCACTAGTCTGTTGTGTTGCTGTGGTGTGAATACTAACAATTCAGTCTTAGACATTCAGTCGAATTATATTCCCAGGGTTTTCCCTGGTCTGAAATTAACCTACCTTTTTGGGTATGGCTTTTGCTCACAAATCTTCCTGCAATTTTTGATAATTCAAAGCCTTGAAATAATGCTGAGAGACTTAATTTTGTTATAAAAATAAAATAAACATAAAACTATTGGGATGAATTTGTCATTTTCTGACCCTCGAATTGCTGTTAAAGTGGATCTGAGTGGCTTTTTAAGTCAAAGAAGTACAGCTATTAGGACAATCATGTGTCATTATACTCATAATGTGACTAAATAACTCATCTCCAATGCAGTTCAGTAACTATGCAATTGATGATAGTGAAAGAGAGAGAGAGAGAGAGAGAGAGAGAGAGAGAGAGAGAGAGAGAAAGATGATTCCACTAAATATGCAAGGGAACAAAGGAGAAAATGAACAAGAAAGCATAGCATGGGTCATTAACAAATTACACACTCCAAGAAATGGTTTGTCCATTCAGGAAATATCACCATAGATAAACAAAATCAAATGCAATAAATCTTAATTAAGTGTCCATTCAAAAGAAAACAGTGAGTGAGTGAGACACATATCATATGTATATAGCATATGTGACAGTACAGACTTTACATGTTCCTACTGATCTTAATTGAAAAACATAACACTGCTTGTATGTGTCCTACAATGGCTGAATATGATCACCTTCAAATCACAGCAATAGCCAAATATCAGCCAATCACCCTCATCTATCAGTTGCCATGGAAACACAAATGAGCTGTCAGCAAACACAGCTGTCATTCAAGCAATCAGTGTTCCAAAATATCATGAGGAACTAACAGCATGCAGGGCCATAAGCTACACTACCCAGAAGCACAGGTCAACATTGTTGGTACATTTTTCTATAAAAATGAATGAAGACACTTTCTTTGTTCAGCAACGCTTGGTTAAACACAGATCTTAATCTTCAAAACAACAGACTGTTTTTTCCCTTAAGACATCCCTTGTTGATTCGGATATAAAACATTCTTTTTCCTCCTTCTAGACAGTTCATGAATAATTAGACAAACAGAACTAGGCTTATGTTGAGCTCTCTAAAGCTGTGTTCAGACAGGCAGGACACGTTTTGGCCGTATCTGACTCACTTGTCTGTAGCAAAGAATAAAATGAAACCTGATAACACTAAAACATCTATACATAGCCATAAATAGTTTGAAATCGGAATGATGTTTTAGAATATGTTTCAGTCTGAAAGTTTAGATCATATTTCAAGTATTATTATTATTATTATTATTATTGTGAATATAGTGCCTTAACATTTGTTTTGCTCTCCACACAAAGCTTGTGTGTCCTTTTTGCAATATATTATATAAACTGCTCAATATTGTCTGGAGCCGCATCCAAATACACTCATATTCAATTAAACTTCTCATATAGCAGTCTTATGCATGGAAGTGTAAATACAGCAATGCCACTGTCAGTTATGTTCTCTCACATATGGAGAGGCACAATTTCCATTTTTTCATTCTCACTGACAGCAGCTCTCATGTCATATAAGAAGGTCTCTTGGCATCGCACGGATGCTTACATCATCACTTTAGCAACTGATGCAGGTCTACCAGATTGGATCGCATTACTTACTGTACAAAATGACACTTCTAAAGATCAGATCAGATTAATGTGCAGTGTCAACAGTGTGTTTAATACTCTGGGTTAGATGGCACAGTCTGCTTAAAGTTGAGTTAGAGCCAGACCAATTATCCAAAGTGCCCACAGAGACTATGAGTCCCTTTCACAGCTATTAATTAACCTAATGAACTGATTACAGCCCCTGCAGTACAGTGTATGTGTGTGTGTGTGTGTGTGTTTGCATGTGCGATCTAATTAGAGACTAAATCACACAGCCTGAGAATTTATTACCACTGAGGTGTCACCCTGAAGAAGCCAAGACTCATTCAGTAACAGTGTCAGATCCTGCACATGCTGTGTGCTAACTGCACAAACTGTACGAATTACACACTGTTTAGCATATTAGTTTTATAGTTCATTAATTTAGCATCACATCACTTGCTCATCAGTGGACCTCCTGCAGTGAATGGGTGCCGTCAGAATGAGAGTCTGAACAGCTGACAAAAACATTGCAATAATTCACAAGAAATCCACATGGCCCAAGTCCATCAATTAGCATTTTGTGAACCGGCCATTAATTACCTCCAAATCTCCTCCCATGAAGAAACAAAATACATGCTGGATGGCCCGCGGGTGAATACATTTTAAGTAAATTTGAATTTTTGCTGTGAACTGCTCCTTTAATTCGAATTTTAGTTGATCTAAAAGGTAAAAATCAGTAAACATCAGAGGCTGAAGAGAGAGAGAGAGAAACACTTTTAAGTACTAAACAGGAGGAATCTAGCTACCAGAGACTGATGAAAATAAAAGAAACAGAGCTCTTTGAACCCAAACTGGTCAAGTGATAGATGTATCCCCCACACACACCAGTGTGTTAAATGCATTTAAATCTGAATGAGCTACAACGTTAGGGTATGTTGCAGACATCAAGAGGAAGCTATGTACATGTAGATATACATCTGATTCCACTATAGACTTCCAGCAGAGATAGCAGAGCTCATTAATGCTAATCCTACATAACATATGGTCACAGAACATCAGTGTTCATGCTGATCTCTCCATCAACACTCTTTCAAAGATGTCTCCTCATTATCTTGTGACAAAAAATGTAAACAGATTAGTCAGGAGGCAGATGTGCTCTTTGTTTTTTTTACAGATAAATGCCAATTCATAGGTTTAATAAAAGTGTCATTTTAGCATTGTTTATATACTCATAGTATTCATAAACATTTAAAATTAATCTTAATTTTTTCCCCCAGATTTCATTGTAATTGTACTTCAAGTTTCAATAATTATAAACAAACAGAAAAAAACATACAGTAGGAGGACAGAGCTACAAAATGATTGTGGTTAGCATAGTTTACATAATCTGGTCTTGGAGGAATCAGATGAATGTTTTGGCATTCTTGGCAAACGAGTAATGTTTGTGGCATTACTGAAATCTCTTCCATACAAGATACATACAGATATAAGATTACCAAAGTCATTAGCGCTATTAATTTGGGATTAGTCTGTCAAACAAATGTTTCACTTACCATTATAAACCATAGGTCTCCGTGATTTCATGTACATTATGTATATAATTAAGGAAGCGATTAATTAAGGTTAGGATCATACTCAGGGCTGACCTGGTCTGTGACTGGATTTTCTTTATGGATTCAATCTCTTTTTACATTTGAATGGGATGCGATCAGAGAGCTGTTATTTTACTAAGAAAGTTGGCAAAAAGAAAATGGATGTGTTTTGTACCTTGTTCAACAAGGTCAAAATAAATGATTATCACTGCAAACAAATTACATATTGTAATTTTGCATATTGCTGTAATTGTTCCAGAGGTTGTGTGGAAAAAAAGAAAAAACACAGATGTGCATGAATTTACCTGACATGTTCCAATGGAACAAGGCTTTTGACTGAAGAGAATAAACCTGAGAAGCAGAAGCCCTCCATTTAATCTCATATCTGTCTAGAAGAAACAACTGAGAAACAAAAAGATCTCAATTGCAAAATGCAAATGCAAAAGGGTGATTTCCCCATGCAATCTACAGTAGTACAGTGTCTATATGTCTTTAACTGTTCAGACAGTCCAGTTCTCTTATTCATTACAGGCGCTGCATTAATACTGCGGTAATCATATCAGCACAAGCAAGCATGTCCTGCTTACCCAGATAAAACTTATAATGTGCACATACACCTCTTGCATCATCTCTCATATAAACATAAGCCAATACACATATGCACAAAGCCAATCATGAATCCTCTGGTAACAGGAAGAGAACACCAAACGGATGAGACGTTCAGCCTCACAATCCCAAAAAAACAGATAATCACTAATATAACATCACTCAAGCACGGTCTGCAGCACTCATTCCATTGAAAACTACACAAAGTCAAGTAGAATTAAAGGAGTAGCCTATCCAAACCTGTGAGAAGACACTATTGCTGACTGTCTGTCCTTCTGTTGTTCTTACTGAACTGCTGGAGGAGGTTTCCAAAAAGTTGTCTTCTCTAAAGCAGCTGATATCTTCCTGCCCACCTCTATCATAGCTGAACAAGAGCGGGGCAAAGCAACACACACTGCCTGGACACAGCCTGGGCATGATGGGTCCCTTCAGCCATCGATATGTGTACACACACACACTTACAGACACACAGGAACACGCCGACTTCCTTTTGGCTGCACCTTAAAAACACGCCTTCTTTTGAAAAAGTACTTCCTCTTACAGGTGAAGTGATTAGACCGCCTACCCTTTTACACCCGGCCCTACTGTCTGAAAATGACAACACACAGAGACGTGTGATGGTCTATATTTAGAACTAGATAAACTAGTTTGGTAAGCATCACTATTCACAGAATCACAGAAAATCCCAAGCAGCTATAGGCCAAGGCAGACGTTCCTATTGGATCAGGACAGAAAAGAAGACAATGAGGCTATTACAAACATGTATGTTCCACTGTGATGATTAAACAATCCTGTAGGAACCAAAAAAAAAAAATTATAAATAAAACTGCTTCTCCAAAAAAGCAATGAGATTAACTGGAGAATGGAGAGTGAAAGGAGACTTTTCAGATTTTTCGCCTTATAAAAAAAGAAACAATCACACATTTACTTTCTCACATTTATGTCTTAAATTGTGCTCAAATTTACCAAGATACCTTTAAGTAATGTTATACATTCATTTACACTGATTTTTTTTATTTATTTAACAAAAAAAACAGAGTTTAGGTAAAAAAAAAAATAAAAAATGAAATAGCATTTTTTTTGTAAAATGTACTCGAAGGATCTTTGTTTTTTTTTTATTTACAACTTTGATTTTTTTTATAGTGTATATTTTTAGTCTTTTTTTTTTTTCGCCCAAGGCATGAGTCGCCAAACTTTTTAAAAGTTAAAATATGATGATTATAGGAACCCGATCCTATAATATATATGCAGTAATATTTACGCATAGAAAGACCCATTTATACTTCCAATTAAAATTAAAAACAGTATATGTATCAAAAATCATCTGGAAAAAATCTGGAAAATAATTACACTATGTATATATTTTGGATTAGAAACTATGAAATTAAATCACAAATTATTACAAGTACAATGACAGGAATACAATAATTAGTGATTAATCTCACGATTATATATTATTATCGTTGGTGTTGTTGTTGGCTGTTAACATTTTTCTCAGACCCCAGTTTGAAAACCCCTGCACTACACCAAAGAAACAGCTAAGATGAAGTCGATACTTCGAAAAAACATCACTAAGAACTCCGCTGAGGAATAATTATTTCCTATTTGTCTTTCAAAGCACACAAGTCTGTTTCAAAATAAGCCTACATGTGGAATTTTTTTATTTAGTAAACACCTTGACTGCGGAACATACCTAGAAGTGTCTGTTACAGAAACAGGTGGGATGTGGAAGAGATGAGCAAGATGCATCTGGTGAGAGGTGGAAAAAGACGGAAATACAGACAGAAATACACAGGGAAGCATGACGGGTGGGCACTGATGCGATTCTTTTGTGAGTGCTGGACAAGAAAACACTGTAATGAGCGATATGTTAAGCTTCTTGACAGCACACACTGACAGAAAGAGAGGGATAATTGTTCCTCTATCATGTATATGTGCAAACCTCAGCCCAGTCTCTTTATCTTCTGTTCACATATTACTGTCGCTGTAAACCTCTCGATGTGTCTGCTGTTTTACAGCCTGGGAATGAGATAAAACGTCTCCTTACTACAATGCAAAGCTGACTGGAGGAAGATATAATTCCTTATGGCTCTGTTTATATGGACAGGATGAATGAGAGCATATGTGGGTTGCAGTTCATTGTCAGGACACTAGGGGGTGGTAGTTGCTGGAGCTAAAGCTGTACTGCAGTTATTTGTAACTGTCTGTTGCTGTCTCTTATCCACTGATGCTGATCACACACACATACACATTCCCATATCACAAACACAACATTCACATTGGTGCAATTTCACATGTGAAACACGCATTTACACAGTTGACGTTACATCATATGATGGCATGCTGGGTTGTCATAAAAACTACACTGGCCCCCGGTTGGCAGGGAGATGGACTCTCTGAAGGGCCACCACGCCACGCACACATACACATTGTAAATCAACACAAATTCCAAATTCAACATGCTGGGGTGCAGGCAACCTGCTGTTAGAGAGGAAATGAAATGCTTTGTCACTTCCTGCAAGAGAGCCAGACAAACGCAGGGGGATTGAAAGAGTCAACTCGATTCACTCGATGGATGTAGAACGGAAAGTCTCCTCCCTGTTTAGACTGATTAAACACGACTGGATCCAAACGCAGATTAGTTTACTGTGCTATTAAGATAAAAATTAGAAGAGGAAGTTGAAATGCCACTTTGGGAAATTTGATGAACATAATGAACATGCACACATACACTGCTGCTGCTGTGGGAAATCACTCTAATGTCATTGCAGAATTACTGATGACTGCTTCCAGCGTACGCCACAAATCTGAGACTGATTCCCATAATCCCTCGAGTGAGAGACTGTGAGAGAGAGAGACTGAGATATTCTGCCTTCTTTTTTTCTTCCATTACAATCTGAAGTGAAAATAAAGTTAAAATTGAGGAAGAGAGTCTTATGATAGAGTGTGAATCAAAACAGTTTCATTCAGGATCACAAATTAAAGTAATTTGTAGTAAAGTAATTAAAAGTCCTGCCGTGATTGTTTTACATACAGTATTGGCAACAAAAATCAATGTACACGCAAACAGACACACACAAAAAAATAAAAATAAAGAATTAATAGAATATAAATAAACATTGTATGTTGGCAGTATCTGAAATATATAACTAATAAAATTAATAAAACATTATTTAATGATTTTAAGAAATAATCCCAGATTAACATTCAGTAATATGGTTATACAATCATTTTGATTTTAAAATGTATACAAATAAAATAAGGAACTAGTACTTATAACACAAAATAAAATAAGATAAAATACAAGACTTCTATGAAATTAACAATCAATACAATGTAACAGACTAACAATCAATACTATGGTAATACTATGATAAATAGAACACTGACAGAAAGAGAAAGAGAATTCTGACTCTATATAATAAAACAGTAAAGTAAAATAAGTAGCATATAAATAAAATAAATGAATGAAAATGGAATAATCCCAGGTTAAAAATCAATACTACAGTAATGCTATAATAAAATAAAGTAAAAAAAATACAATACATAAAATATAAAAATAAAATAAGGTGTGCGTAATTATAATATATTGTGTAAAAAATGAATAAAAATTCAACGAGACATAAGTGAACATAAGGAATATCCCAATATTAACAATCATGAATAATAACATCAGAAACGCTAAAAAGATAAAGAAAAGAAGAGATAATGACAGTGCGCATCACACATACATAGTGTGGATGGAGGCTAAGGGAGAGGAAGAAAGGGACTGAGAATCCCACAGAGGTGACAACACATGAGCACTGGCCTTGTGATTGAAATCCTGTCACTGCTGCTCCCTTATGACACACACTAATGCTGGGCTCAACCCTGAGTGCTCTGCCGCTTGTACCGGCTCCAAGCGAACAATCCCTAGCCATTTCTGCGGCATCAGAGTGAGTGGCGTTCAGTTTAGAGCCTATTGCCCCCTCACACACTCCTCCACACACCGTTACAGCCCATACACAAGCTCCCGACCACCTCATCACACATATAAGTGGAATACATCTCCAGCAAATCATACACGCAGTCTTAAATGATCAAAATAAAAAAACGAGAAAACAAGAAGTTAAAAAAACATTAACCATGGAAATGTCAAGTCCTAGATTTTTATTTTATTTGATACAATTAACTGAAGAGTTCTAATATACCTGAAGAGAATTTTTCATTAGCATTACCATTTATTTAAATGGTAATATTTTTATTTAAATGCAATTTTGTCAAAAGACAAAAAAACTTTAGAGTGGCTATTATCTAGAGAAGTGCTACCCTAAGGTCAATTGCTTATTAGTAATGAAATGAAAGTTGTGACAAACTTTTTCTTGTGACATAGATCTGAGTGAAAAAGATGAAGGAAAAAAATAGGGCGAGGACTTGGTCATATCCATCACTTGTTGATTGGAATTTGAGAATGTCAGCCTAGAACATATGAATAAAGAGAGGATGAAAAAAAGACCACAGTACTGCTTGTGGTCATCTATCTCTGTAACAGTCCCATTGTGTGTGTGTGTGTTGTTGGCAGGGTTGCCCAAGCCACAGTCACAAATCATCTTGAAAGTGAAACTATAAAAATCAACAAGCTTAATCAAGTGTTAATAAATCCGTCAACCACAAATATATAAACACATTGAACACATCGAGTCCAGTGGGAAAAATATATTACAATCCACATAAACCTGTTAGTGCACACACAAAAAGAAAGAGAGAGAGAGCTGTTGCAGACTAGCATGACACTTAACCTTTCCAGTAAACCACACACACACACACACACACACACACACACACACACACAACTGACCCAGCACCTTATCTGTGTGTGCAGGCCACAGCTGTACACCTGTGTCATCTCCTCTTCTGTGTTCATAAGTGAATGTTATTATATTACAGTGTGTGAGTGTGCTCTGTGTGTGTCTCGTCAGCAGTTCTTCTCTTAACTGGTAGTGCTTGGCTTCCTCAGGCAGTGAAATATTTTCTGCTGAATTAATCAACTGCAGAACATGATCTCTCTATGCAGATGAATCTCGCTAGATAAGAACAGAAAGTTTCCAAACATTCAACTGACATCCTCTTAATGTCAATTCACATTATGAGTAAGGTTTATAACAACTGGGTTCTTCACAAGGCTGTACTGTAGGCTAATCACATCACCATCTCACACACCTCACTTTTCAACCATAATGTTGAGGAAGTGCTTGGATGGCGATCTGAGGACCTGTCTCATATTTGTTCTGCATCTTCACTGACTTCAGTTTAGAAAACGTACAATATATTAAGATCCAAAGCAATTTAATAGAAATCTTTACACAGCTGAAAATGCTTAACAACAGCTACTGTACACTTAAGATGACTGTCTTTGGTTCCTATTGATGTGTGTACTATGATAACTAATTACTGTGCCTAGCTAACCATTGTTAAATTTAGTTGGATATCATGTTATATTTTTGTTTTCCCCAAAGCAAATCCAGCATTACACTACTGTCAAAACGTTTTAGGTTGGTCAGAAGTCTTAATGTTTTTGAAAGAAGTCTCTTTTCTGTAGTGCCAACATATCTGCCAATATGTAACAAAATTTGCGTGGTGGAAAAGTACATAAAAAGAGTGTGTGTCCAGATTGTGAGATTCCACAGCACCCTGTGATCTCTCCCTCTCCCTAGGAAACCATGTTGCCCAGTGTGACCAGCAGACAGTCCCAGTGGCTCGTTAACAGATCAGGCCTTCCATTGATCAGCAAGCTAATTATGACTCTCTATGTCCTTTTCTTTCTCTTGACACCCAGTACATCGCCATGTGATTGTGTGTGATGAATACGTGTGTCGCCATTCAAACTACCTATTTACCCAGCCTTACGTCAGAGCGGATCTTCCATCAATCCAGTCTCAAAAGCACTGTAGGATTTGTGTCGATATCATCTTCCACAGGATAATCAGACAGGATCATATAACCTGTACCAGTTCAATTACAGTAAACCACTCCAATCAGCAGCTTCCAGCAATAACACACAGCTAGTGACATCCAGTTATTATGTGTGTGTGGGCACTGGAAAACAACCTACTCCTTCTCTACTTCAACCACATCATCATTTCTCCATCTATGACTTTTCTTGACTTTCTCATTCTCGCTCTACTCACAAAAAAGTACCTAAAAGTACAATGGTATTACCGTGAATTTTAAACATGCACAGTTCCAAAGTACATGAATACAGCAATCATTCATTGTATACCAACTACTGTACTATTATCAAATGATACATCACATCATCAGAGTACCTCCTCTATTTCAGCCCTCTCTCCATGTGATGTCTTACAGTATCTACGTCTGTCTCTAATTGTGAGGAACGGGTATGTGGGCGGATCCCTCAATGCCCTAAAGCAGCCAATAATAAAGAGGACAAGCAGCTCACCATGGTGACCTTGCTGTGCTTAATAAAGAATACAAAATCATGTTTTGAAGCACTTTGGGGTTAGTAAAAATGTATTTGTTCAGCAAGGGTGAAATTATATTGATCAAAAGAAACAATAATGGCATTTGCGAGGTTACAAAAGATTTCTATTTAAAATAAATGCAGTGCTTTTCATTTGAACTCTGTTCATCAAAGAATCCTGGATAAAAGTTTCTTGAAACGTTTCTTGAGCGCCATATCAGCATATCAGAAAGTTTTCTGAAGGATTACGTGACACTGAATGACTGCTTAAAATTCAGCGTTGTCATCACATGAATGAATTACACTTTAATATATTATAATAAAAAACAGTTATTTTAAAAGCTAATATTTCACAATATTATCTCACTTGTATTTCAGCTGATTCTAAAGCATTTCAAGAAGCTACATATGAGGCTCTATGATTTTGATGCATTTAAAAACAAAGAAATGTTTCAACAAAATTAATATAAATTAGGGATGCAAAGATACCACTTTTTTCAGAACGAGGCCGATACTTTCTTTTTTGGTACTTGCTGATACTGATATCAGTACCTGTTTTTTCATAGCATTCGTAACTGCATGTGTTTATGGAGCGAACAGCAAAGATCATGCAACAGAAGTATTCCTTGCTCTCTCTTTGTGCATTTCTTAAACAGCTCATTTGCATATAGTCTCAGGTCAAACAGTCACACTGTTGCTAATAAATATTATTAGGAAACTGTGTTCATGCAAGAGCTTCGACACAGCCAAATCTGTGTGTGCCTGTGTACAGATTACAGTACATATGTGCTGGAGAGCATTCAGAGGCTCTCGAAGAAAGAACTCCATCTGTGTGTGTGAGTTTGTGATTAAGTGTGTGTGGGATTATATGGGTGTAGAATGTCTGTTGAATTACAGCTTTAGTTTTATTGATTTTTTTGTATTATTAATATTTAGTAAATTTTTGTCTGCATTAGTGTGTTACCATGAGTATGTGTGTCCAGTGTGGTAGTCCTTAAGTGGAGGCGTGAAAGGCTGTCCCCTTCTCTTGCTCCGTCTGCCATGCAAATGAGCCCTATACACAGCTCTCAATAACACTCAACAGATAACCCGACTAACTCTCCCACTCTCCCTGCCCTCTCTACTGTCACTCCAACTTTTCTATCTATTTCAGGTCTGTGCGAATTATTTCATTTCTTTACCCACCTTCCTCCCCCCATGTCTTTGTCCTATTGTATGCCCTCCTGTTTTCTTGAGTGTTCTTTATTTAGAATAGCAAGGCCCTAATTAACATAGCCTATGGCCACTGTGAGAGAGTGATAGAAAGAAAGAGGAAAATTCCTTTGGCCTTCTTGATGGTACTGGAGGTTGAATCCACACCTCTCTCACCATCTCTCCCTTCCACAAACACAAGCCAAATAGGGAATCGAAGAAGAAAACAATACTGCTGCCAACTATCTTCCTTTGCATATGATCATGTTGTTGCAGGCAGATATGTTTTCACACCATCTCTCAAATAATCGACCCAATTCCCACTTTTTTCCACACTTCTTTGCATCGTGTCTGTTTTTAAAAGAAATATTCAAAACAACCAGTTTCTGACCAAAAATAGCCAGCATTAAATAGCCCACATCAGTACACATATAATATGTCAAGGGATGAATTGTTTCTCTGGCCCACACGTTCACATTGACATGCAAAGTGGTCAGATTTACAAATCAATTTCAACTATTGATGCCATGCAAGAGACAAGACAGTAGTACATACGAGCATCTTTTCATTTGTGTCTTTTTAATCTAAAAGTTCTTTTAAATATTTGATTAATAGTGATGCTTGCTATAGCATCACTATAATTACTCTTTTTAATTACACTGCTTTTCAGAGGTTTGGGGTTGGTAAGGCTTTTTTACTAAGAAACTAAAACTTTTATTCAGTGAGGATTATTTATATTGCTCAAAAGTGACAGTAAAAACTTTTAACCTTCTATTAATCAAAGATTCATGAAAAAAAGTATCACAGTTTCCACTTTCACCAATGTTTCTTGAGCACCAAATCAGCATGTTAGAATGATTTCTGAAAGGATCATGTGACACAGAAGATCAGTAATGGCTGCTAAAAATAAGAATAAATTACATTTTAAAATGTATTAAAACAGAAAACAGTTTTTTAAAAATTGTAATATTCCACAATATTACTTGGTGAGCTTTCAAAAACATTTAAAAATCTTACAGACCCCACTTTTTTGAACGGTAGTATACTTTTAGGTGTTTGTTCAAATCCCTAACCCCAAGTACTAACGTTTTTTACATTTATGGATGTATGATTGTATATATTACCATTAAATCTCTTTGTAGCATACAGACATGAAGGATGGTGTTTTTTCTAAACAATCAGACTTATGAATTTTGTATATGATACAACTTCATGTAGAATTGATCTTGGTATATTTTGGCCATCAGTGACTTTTTTGTGTGTTTTTTTATTTTATTTTTGTGTGGGGTGTTCTGAGTGGTTTTTAGTGCATTAATATGTGGTTGATATATTAACACCCCACACAGCAAGGCCCCAGCAACACCCTTAACACTCTAGCATTGTGGAGGCGACTTCTGTATGTGCAAACACCACTCACATTATCTTCAGAAAATGTACATTTACTTCATCACTCTTGTTTGTCAAAGATAAACAACACGAAATAATTAGAATCTTGTTAGAAAAAGTAAAAAACAAAAAAACAAAAACAAAAGTCACTGATGGCCAAAATACTCCAAGATCAATTCTACATGAAGTTGATTTTCTTAGAGAGGGCATGCTCAATGTGAGCACATTTCTAGAAAGTGAATAAAAATAGACATTGCTTGGAGCTATAGTGAGTGAGAGGAAGCAAAACCATGTGTGTGTGTATTCTCCTCCGCAGTTTGTTAGGGTCAGTGTGAGGAGTGCTGGTGTGTAGTGTGTTCTCTCTGGCCGCCCCCTCAGGCCCTGCTGTTGTGTAACCACCGCATTGCAGTCGCACACACAAACATATAATGACTGAAGCGGCATATATGTGGGATTACACAAGTGTCTTCATGCATAACTATGTGTGTGTGTCAAGTTTTGCCCATATTGTAAAGACCAAATACCCTTTAGGGCTGCACGATTAATCAAATGCGATTGTCAGGCACATCATGTCAGTAAAGCCGGTTCTGTAATCAATAAATCTCCATCACATGCTTTCAGATGGAGAAGCATTTACTACACAGAGCCGTAGTTCAATGACAAGCTAAGGAAAACCGCGCGATTATGAAATCAAAGAAATCGTTCTGTGATTATGAAAGCTCTAGCTTCTCAGTGAACTATGGCTCTGTGTAGTAAATGCTGCACCATCTGAAAGCACATTTATTAACATGTTTTTACTCCAAAGTCACTCAATGTCAGACAATTGTTTGAAATAAATCCTTTTGTGAGGTGATGTAGCTTCCTACACAGAATAATGCACGTATTTCATAGTATTCTAAGCAGTGATAAAGGCTATGCCGATTAGCATTGCATTATAATAAACTTTATTGTAATAAACATTATAATAAGACAAACTCAGATAAACCATAATTTGTCGTAGCCGTGTGTTTATTAGTCACGTTGAATCAATTAAAGAAGTTAAATCTTCTGTTCCTGGAGTTCTTTTGCGAGGCGTATTTGGAGTTTCAGTGTGAGAGCGCCCTCTGGCCTCCAGATGGAGATTTACTACTGATCACAGAACGTGCTTCCCTGACAAGCTTCACATAACAATCACAGCTTCTGCCTAATCAAGATTTACCGTCTTTGTGATACAAAATAATAGAAATCAGTGGAAAACTAATTTTGGTGTATGTTTTGGTGTTTGAGTCATGAAATTTCCAACACTCTTAAAAATGAAGCTTCTTAATTGGCATCTATAGTTTCTTGAAGAACCTTTAACATAATTGAACCTTTCCACGAAAGGTTCTTTATAATTAAAAATGGTTCTCTTTACATTATTAAAGTGTTCTTCACGCAAAGAAAAAAAAAAGTTATTTTAAGAGCCGTTCATTAAAAGGTTCTTTGGGAAACCCAGCATGGTTCTACTATGGTATTACTGCAAAACTCTTCTTTTTGAAGCCTTTATTTTTAAGAGCGTAACTACAATGCTAAATTCATCCCAGAGAGGACACCACAGAGAAAGTGGGCTAAAATTAGCAGATAACTATAGAAAAAAAACAGATTGTAAGAGCAGGGGTTATGCTCACAGCAGGAATGTGGAGCCCGGCCTGAATCTTCTGCTAAAGCTCCAACAAGCATTACAAGAACATTTCCCAATGTTTCTTGTTTGTCAAGCAACCATGGACAAGATTGAGAGGAGAAAAAAATCTAACCACGGGAACACACACTCATGGTCCCTGAGGGCACATTGCAACACACACAGCTTGACACGATCATAAACCCAGTGGGAGACAAGTTAAAACAGTACAGAGAGAGAAAGTGTGAAGGGCTAGATAAATGGTACACTGTTTATTTACCAGTGACATCTTTCCAATATCCAACAGCAGGTGATAAACAATGTGAAGACAGAACAAGAGAGAGAGTGCAAATGATCGACAGGTAGAGAGAACGAGGCTGCTAAACTATGTTAGAGTAAATATAAGAGGAAAACACACTTTCTCTGCCACACGGAGTCATTTCTCAATATTATTTCTTCATCAATTTCACACAAACACAGAATTTCAACCCTCTGTGTCACAGTGTGATTGATACATAGAGGACACAGATAGGGACCAGACTGAGAAAAAATATAACTGAACTAAATTTAACCCACAAATATCTACAGTGAGAACTGATTAGCATCAGAATTAGAGGGAAACACCATAGAGAACTCCCAATAACCCTTGTTCAGCACAGCAGAAAGCTGGTTTGTTTCAACAGGCCTCCAGCGTGCCCACTGCAATACCCAGCTCTTGCATCGCACTCTTAGGCAAGTTTCTGAAAGTTACAAAATAAGTAAAACAGGTCAAAACATAACTGTGCTGGGTCATTCTAGTGAGCAATGGGGGTTCAGTTATTGCTAAATGTGTTTTCAACAAGACTTTAACTATAAGGAAACCTGTTTCAGTTTTAGAGTAAAAACTGGTCATTTTTAAAATAGTTACAATTATGAGACACAAAGTCACAACTGAAAGATATTTGCAATTGTAATATAAAGTCACAATTTTGAGAAAGTCACAGATGTACAGTAAAGCCACAATTATGAAAAATAAAGTTGTGATTATGATATAGTCACAAGTCTTTTTATAATTTTTTTTTTACACAGGTGAAAACAGACTTCCATTATACTTACATTAGGGAAGATAAGAGGAATTATATTGTTTTTTTCATTTGTAATGATTTGACATTGACATTGATATAGTTTTGTTTAAAGGGAAAAAGATAAGGGTTTTTTACAGTAAACCTTGATGCAAAGTTCACCCAAAACTCATAGTCACCCCAGGTCATGTTGTTCCAAACCTGTATGACTATTTTCCTGATTTAAACATTCTTTAAAATATCCATGTTAAAGATGATTGTTAAAAGGAAGAAGGTATGTAGTCATGCAGGTTTGTAATGACACGAGGATGAGCAAATGATGACAGAATGTTCCTTTTCGGTAAATAAAAAGGTAAACGTTTGTGACGTTTTAAGCAAAGGAAGCACGGATGTGGTTTGTAGTGCAGGACAAAAAAAGACACATGGTGCTTCTGTTTTCTCTCACACATGCACATATACAGATACATATATGAGCAGCGGTGTCTTCCTTTCCTTCATCTTTTTTTGGGTCTGTTTCTGTACTCAGGCATGCTTCTTCCTTCCCAAACCCTCAACACACTTGATTGAGGAGGTGTGTGTGTGGGTGGGTGAAGAGGGTGCTTCAATGCTTTCATCTCAGGGTGACACAGAATCCCTCCCCAGTATTATATAATCTGCACCTGCACTCAGTGTGTGTTTGTATGCGTGCACAGGGGCAACCACACATGCCTCCTTAATGTAAACTCTTGATGCTGACAATATCTTAAGATGGTAAAACAAGAGGAACCCCCACTCCCCTCCCCTCCACCACAGAGTGTGAATCAACAAAGCTTTATTGTAATGACAGTAAAGGGTAACAGTGTAGCTAAAACAGTATTGTACTTCTTTTTATTTGACCTCATAATTTTTTACGGATGACATGCAGGAAAAAATATTAGGCTAAATCGTGTGTGCAATTTACTAATTTGTTCCCTCAGTGTACTTAAACGTGCACATGATTACTACTGCGTTCCCTCGATTTACTATTTCGTTCACTCGATTTATAAATTGTGCGCACAATTTAGCAAATCAAGGGAACGAGATAGTAATCGTGTGCACGTTTTAGTACATTGAGGGAACGAATTAGTAAATCGTGCGCACAATTTATTTATTTTTTCTTGCATGTCATGTGCGGGGCTCCGAAATTTTTTAATGAGTATGTCATAACTCTATATTTTGAATAAATGAAATACAGACGTATACCAAACTTGCAATTAGATCTGCCTCCATCCAGTCAACAACCAATGGATTGAACCAAGTTCCCACCCTACTTTTTTTTCTTTTTCAATAATCTGCTTTATCCAGCTGTATATCTCAATACAGAAGAAATTATCTGCATATCTACTTCCATTTCATGGCAACTTTAAATAGAATGGCTTTCTATTGAAGTATTTTTTTATTTGAAATATTTCCAGAAATTAGAGGAATAATTTACCAAAAAGACAAAAAAATTGCCATTATTTAAGGCTTACTTTTTACAAAAGAAAAAGTATACAACCCCCCCCCCCCCCCCCCCACACACACACACAATATACTGTATATTTCAACTAGGTTTTAGAAAGCTGTTTTGAGACAATGTATTTGAAAAGTACTGTACAATTGTAACTTAGTATAAGTTAAATGTGTTGAAATGTGAATTACTTGAATGTGTATATTCTGCTCTCTGTAGCTGTAATTGCAACTTTCAAGAGGACTTTTACGATTAAACACCAGAGAAATAATGAGTGCTAAGGTCCTGCCACAGATTTCGAATAGAAGAATTAATTTTCTGATAGGCATGTCGCTGAAGCACCAAGGTTTGATTAAGTCCTGACTCCTCTGAAGAAATGCGTGTTCTAGTGAGTCGGATACATGCTGCTCAAGTGTTCAGACAGGATGTTCTCTAACCTTAAGTACAGACCTCAGAGCTGCAGGCTTTTTTCTAAATAACTACACATTCACACATGTAAAACCATAAGTGTTTAGCTGTTAACCTTGATAGCCCAACCCTAACTCTGTGTTATCTTTCTCTCTGAGAGTTTCTTTCTACCCACCTCATTCTCTCTACTGCTCTCCTTTTTTTGTTTAGGTTACCCAAAACCTCTTTTTCACAATCTCTCTTTCATAGCTCTAAAAAGGCCTCTTTATTCACAATATCTACATTATACTCAAGCAAACACATACATTGTAAGGCAATGCTCTACTATTTTTGGAAACTTTTTACAAATATTATTGGGTGATGATATCTTCCTAGCATTATGTGTGTGTGTTTTTGTGACATATCAGGACACAACTCTGTATAATGACATGTGTATGACACAGGTATTACAAGGAGAGGGTGACTTATGAGGACATAACCCATGTCCCCATTTTTCAAAACGCTTATAAATCATACAGAATGAGTTTTTTTGAGAAAGTAAAAATGCACAAAGTTTCCTGTTAGGGTTAGGTGTAGGGTTGGTGAAGGGCGATAGAATATACAGTTTGTACAGTATAAAAACCATTAAGCCTATGGGATGTCCCCACTTTTCACAAAAAACAAACGTGTGTGTGTATGTGTGAGTGTGTGTGTGTGTGTGTGTGTGTGTGTGTGTGTGTGTGTGTGTGTGTGAGAGAGAGAGAGAGAGAGAGAGAGAGAGAGAGAGAGTTACACCTTAAAGATACTTTCGGCCAGTCTATGTACAGCAGATGTGTGTTGTGTTGTGTGGGTGCGACTGGGTGTGCATGTATGCATGAGAGACCCTAACCCTAACCCTAAACTGAACAAGCTCTCCTTCCTGGAGCTATAATCATAACAGCATTCAGCAAAATTATTTTTCACTATATTTAATCACAGTTAATATAACTCAATCAGAATAAAACTCAATCTAACCAATATCTAAACTCAATCCTGTTCTAAATAATACCTGCAACACAAATTTGACCCTGAGAACAGAAGGCAACACCATCTACTTTGTTCGGTTGTAGTCCAGCCCTCTAAACAATGAGAGATGTTGCTCCATTCACAACAGAGAAACCTCTAGAAATTGATTAGACCATCTACAGTTACAGACACGAAATACAGCCTGAAGAGAGTAAAATATGGATGAGAGAAACTCTCTCAAGTGCTTTGTGTGGAATAATGTGAAATGAACACGATGAAGGGACTTGTAGAAAACATCTCTGCGAATAAAAATTAAATATGAGACATCATTCTAAAATCCACCTCACTGCATCAAAAATTGACAGGAGGTTCCACAGAGGGAGAGAGTATGTTTATCCTGTTCTAATAAGATTAGACATCGAGATGGGATTAGTTTCAACCTGGCGACATTCCCATAGGGCTGCCCTAAAGACAGGAGCATCTACTTATCTGCACTGTCAACATTTAAACTAATGATCATAAACAGTTTACCCTCACAGATGGTGCTTCATGAGTGCGTGACATCAGAAAACCAGAAAATATTTTTATGTAATTCAAATAACGTATTTCCACCTGATAAAGATTAATTCTTTTAATTCTGGTAGGAAAAAGTGTTCCTGACACACTGAAGAGTGGTGCTAATGCAGATGATACAAATTTGAGCCTGGCCTGCAATGTCTATATCCAGCAGCAAAATGCAGGTCCATCTAAAAATTATTAAAACTGGTAAGGTCAACTAGCATGGTCTTTGTGATGGTTGGCCAGCTAAGGTAAAGTTAAGGTAAAGAACCAGCACACCAGCATCCAAAAGAAATTCCATAGAATTATAGTACATTATAAAAATAAAATATTTTATATAAAAAGTAAATGGCTAAAAGTAAAAAATTAAATAAAAAAACTTCAATCAATTAATCTGTCGATCAATCAGTCAAATCAATCAATCATTAAGACATTCATTAATTACAAAGAGCATGAAAAATGTTTTTTAAAAATTTACCTTAAATTTACCCTAAAACTTAAAATCTGGGTCACCACATTCTAAGTAAGCACTAGTGGATAATCGCTGTGCTAGAGTCAAGTCGTAACGTAGACCAAGATATGAGGATATAAACCACTGCAGCTCGATGTCCTGCCTCTTTTCACTTTCTCCCTCATGACAGGTCATTCATTTGTGCTGTCCTGTGCAGCTTACCTGAGTTGTGAGGATTTGGTTTCACAAGCTGTGATAGCGCGCTATGGACTATCATCAGGACAAATATTTTGGATTCCCTTTCTTTATTACGTGAGTACATATTATTTTTTTTAAATTTTTTTTTTAAACATATTTTTATTGAAAGACATGGGCCATAACAATAACATTTCCAAAAAAAAAATCTAAACATTTTATATATATTTTATTATATATCTTCCCACTCCTACCCACACCCACCCACTGTCACAGCCACGCCATCATCTTCACTCGCTCCACCGTCTCGTTCACTCTCCCCTGAATTCTAATCACCCTCACCTCAATCTCACTCACCAGTCATCGTCTGGCCTCGTCAATACCACTGACAACAGACTCACCCGCGCTACTCACCTCAAGAGAAAACCACTTACCTTCAGAAGCCTTCATTCCCGTTCGTCAGCCGTCAGCCTACCGTCCTCCTTCTGAGAACCTTCCCGCACTCTTCCTCCAGCTCCTAAACCAGAGACTTGGGTTACCTCTCAGTTAAGTCACAGTGAACGTTATCATCTACTTCATTACTCACCTTTGCATCCCGGTTCTGCTGCACTTGTAAAAATAAATCTCATTTCAACTCACCACCTGTCTGCCTCTTGTGATTACCTGACAGAAGGCCAGACCGATCACAATGCAAGCTGCATCAGAACCCGAGGATCCGCCGCAGCGGGACACATTCGCTGAACTGGTTCAAGCCGTCAGTCAAGCCATACTAAAAAATCCTCCTGTCATCGCTACTGACCGCCAAGATCCTAACTCACCTTCACTTCCGCAAACACCCTCTGCTTCGGTAGCTGCCTCTGCTAGTCCCATGGCCCGACCAGCGACATACTCAGGCGAGGCGGAGAACTGCAGCGGCTTCCTACTCCAGGTTTCTCTATATTTCGAGATGCAACCGCATCAGTTTCATAATGACTCTGCCCGTATTGCTTTCATTATATCTCTGTTATCTGGCCGCGCTCTTCAATGGGCCGAATCTATATGGAACGCTAACTCACCCATAACCCAGTCTCTTTCCAGCTTCCTTCAACACTTTAAAGTGGTTTTCGGTGTGTCCGCTGAAGAACTCTCCATTCATGACCAGCTCTTCAATCTTCAACAAGGATCATCTTCGGTATGTGACTATACTCTCCGATTCCGCACCCTGGCGGCCTCTAGTGGCTGGAATGAGACCGCTTTAATGACAGTTTTTCGACACGGCTTAAATTCGAAAATCCGGCAATTAGTGGTTGTTTATGATGACGCTATGGGTCTCGAGAATCTCATCCAAAAAACTTTCCAAGTCTCTCAACGTCTCACAGCCTGTGGTCATACACCATCAGCCGCTGCCAGTTCTCCGCTCCCAGCACCCTCTCTCGCTCCTCCAGCACCAGAGCCCATGCAAGTCGACTCCTATCATCTCTCCACCGTTGAACGGCAAAGAAGGATTCAGAATCACCTGTGCTTATATTGCACTTCTGATCAACATCTCCTCAGTGGCTGTCCTGTGCGTCCTCCGCGCACTGCGGTAAGCTCCATTCAAGTCCCTCCTAAAATTGAAACTCTCAATCGTACTATGGTCTTACTCCTAACCCCTCGTCTTTGTGTCTCAGCGCAAGCCCTACTCGACTCCGGTGCCGAAGGGAACTTCATCTCCTCTCAACTACTCGAAAAATTGAACCTTCGAAAACTCAAAACTCACCAAGATCTCCGAGTACAAACCATCCAAGGCAAACCCCTGGGTCGAGGAAGGATTCGTCACTTTTCCCCAACTATCACTCTTCAGATTGGATGTCTTCATACTGAAAGGATCTCGTTTATGGTGCTGGAGGAGTCAACTGCCGAGCTCATCCTGGGACGCCCCTGGATGGTTCAACATCAACCCACCATCAACTGGAGGTCCGGAGAGATCTTATGCTGGGGTGAATATTGCTTTTCCAACTGCTTGTCTTCAATTAAGAAACCTTCACCTCCCTCTTCATCTAAGATTGAGCGCTCGTTCCGAGTTAGTTCAACCACTGTCGAGAGTCCCGAAACTCAACAGTCTGTAGTGATTCCCTCTGAGTATGGGGCGTTCCAGGATGTATTCAGCAAGCAACTTGCAACCAAACTACCACCTCATCGGCCATGGGACTGTGCTATCGACCTACTACCTGGAGCCACCTTACCTAAAGGACGCGTTTACCCTCCGTCCATCCCGGAGCGGAAGGCCATGGAGGAGTATGTGGAGGAGGCCCTCAGTCAACAGTTCATTCGGACCTCAACCTCCCCTGCCGCTTCAAGCTTTTTCTTCGTGGGTAAAAAGGACGGAGGCTTGCGGCCGTGCATTGACTACAGACATCTCAATTCTCAAACCATCAAGTACAGCTACCCCTTCCTCTGGTTCCAGCAGCCTTGGAACAGCTGCGTGGAGCTCAAATCTTCACCAAGTTAGACCTTTGTTCAGCCTACAACCTCATTCGCATTAGGCGGGGTGACGAATGGAAGACCGCGTTTGTCACCCCCTCTGGCCATTATGAGTACCTCGTCATGCCCTTCGGACTATCCAACGCCCCAGCAGTCTTCCAGGGATACATGAACGAGGTCTTCAGGAACTACCTCAACAGGTTCGTCATAGTATATATTGACAACATTCTAATCTACTCCTCTTCACTCTCTGAACACCGCAAACATGTCATCCAAGTCCTAGAAAAACTGAGAGAACACCAACTGTATCTGAAGCTGGAGAAGTGTGAGTTCCATATTCCATCCGTACAGTTCTTGGGCTACATCATTGACCAACACGGAGTACAAATGGACCAGAGGAAGGTCGAAACCATTCACAACTGGCCTCAGCCCACTTCGGTAAAGGAACTTCAGCGCTTTTTAGGATTTGCCAATTTCTACCGGAGATTCATCAAGGGTTTCAGTCTCATCCCTAATCCATTAACTTTCTCTCTGAAAGGCCGGCCGAAGTCTCTGTCCTTGTCATCTGAGGCCATCCAAGCATTCCACGACCTCAAAGATGCATTCGCCACAGCCCCTGTACTGGTACATCCCAACCCCGATCTTCCATTTATCGTTGAAGTCGACGCTTCATCCACTGGAGTTGGTTCTGTATTATCTCAGCGGCAGGGTGAGCCTCCTAAACTCCATCCATGTGCCTTCTTTTCCAAAAAACTGTCCCCGGCGGAGCAGAACTATGATGTCGGTAACCGGGAACTTCTGGCTATCAAATTAGCACTGGAAGAATGGAGACACTGGCTGGAGGGAGCTAATCATCAATTCGAAGTCATAACCGACCATAGAAATCTGGAATATCTGAGAGAAGCTAGAAGGTTAAACCCTCGTCAGGCCCGTTGGGCACTCTTCTTCACCCGATTCGATTTCCGGGTCACCTATCGTCCCGGTAGCAAGAATTCCAAGGCTGACGCATTATCTCGTATTCATCAAGCATCCTCTGATGAAAACCCTCCTGAACCTATCCTCCCTCCAGCCATCTTCCTCAACCCCATCTTATGGGACATTGATGACCAAATCGCCCAAGCTAACAATCTTCAACCCGCTCCGCGGGGAGGTCCAGAAGGCCTCATCTTCGTACCACCTCAACTCCGTACCAGCCTTCTGGACTCAGCACATTCTACCCTGGGCTCTGGACATCCAGGTAGTAGGCGTACCCTCTCGCTCCTCCTTCAACGGTACTGGTGGCCATCCATCTCCCAGGACGTCTCATGTTACATCAAGGGATGCTCAGTCTGCGCCGTTACCAATACTCCCAGAAGACTACCGGAGGGTAAACTCGTTCCTCTACCCATTCCTCAGCGTCCGTGGTCCCATCTTGGGATAGACTTCATGACAGATCTCCCTCGTTCCAACGGAAACACTTGTGTGTTCGTCGTAGTGGACCGGTTTTCCAAGTCATGCAAGCTGATACCATTGCCCGGATTACCTACCGCATTCGAAGCAGCCGAAGCTCTCTTCACTTTCGTCTTCCGAAACTTCGGCATCCCTGAAGAGATTGTCTCAGATCGTGGACCACAGTTCGTCTCTCGGGTATGGAAAGCCTTCTTCAAACTCCTCGGAGTCACGGTAAACCTTTCCTCTGGATATCACCCTCAGACTAACGGCCAGACTGAGCGGAAGATCCAGGAGATTGGATGGTTCCTCTGAACCTATTGCCACCAGTACCAAGACAGCTGGAACCAGTTCCTCCCCTGGGCCGAGTATGCCCAGAATTCCCTCCGCCAGACCACCACTGGACTCACACCTTTCCAATGTGTTCTAGGTTACCAACCTCCTCTCTTCCCTTGGTCTGGTGAACCGTCTGAAGTTCCTGCTGTCGACTACTGGTTCCATCAAAGCGAGAGGGTATGGGACTCAGCTCATGTACACGTTCAGCAGGCAGTGCGGAGACACAAGAGACAAGCCGACCGTCGTAGAACCGAACCCCGTCAATACCATCCCGTGCAGAAGGTATGGCTCTCAACGCGGGACATACGTCTCCGCCTGCCCTGCAGAAAGCTGAGTCCTCGATACATCGGACCATTCACTGTGCAGAGGCAGCTCAATGACGTCACCTATCGTCTCAACCTTCCTCCTGAGTATAAAATTGCACCATCATTCCATGTATCCTTACTCAAACCTCACACTGAACCTGTCACTCCTCCCTCCTCAGGTCCTGCCCCGGCGGATGAACCTCCTCCTCCCGTTCCTGTTGAAGAGGAGGCCATCTACAGAGTCCGTAACATCCTAGACTCTCGGCGACGAGGTCCCCGGTTGGAATACCTGGTCGACTGGGAGGACTATGGACCTGAGGAGCGCTCCTGGGTTCATCAAGATGACATCCTTGATCCTACTTTACTCACCCAGTTCCATTCTGACCATCCGGACCGTCCTGCACCTAGAGGTCGCGGGAGACCTCGTCGCCGTACTGTCCCTCTTCTCAGTCGTCAAGAGCCGCCTCGGGAGGGGGGGGTACTGTCACAGCCACGCCATCATCTTCACTCGCTCCACCCTCTCGTTCACTCTCCCCTGAATTCTAATCACCCTCACCTGGCCATCTCATCATCTCATACCCTTTATAAACCACTCTCACTCACCAGTCATCGTCTGGCCTCGTCAATACCACTGACAACAGACTCACCCGCGCTACTCACCTCAAGAGAAAACCACTTACCTTCAGAAGCCTTCATTCCCGTTCGTCAGCCGTCAGCCTACCGTCCTCCTTCTGAGAACCTTCCCGCACTCTTCCTCCAGCTCCTAAACCAGAGACTTGGGTTACCTCTCAGTTAAGTCACAGTGAACGTTATCATCTACTTCATTACTCACCGTTGCATCCCGGATCTGCTGCACTTGTAAAAATAAATCTCATTTCAACTCACCATTTAGTGCTGTCACTTTTTGCCAGAATGACTTGATCACCTTACATTCCCAGATACAATGGAAGAATGTTCCCTTATGTTTTTGGCATTTAAAACAGATATCTGGGATTTCCGGATTAAACCTGTTTAACTTTTCAGGGGTGACATATGTACGCATTACCCAGTTGTATTGGATCAGCCTAAATCTAGTGTTAATTGACAAATTCTGGGCTTTAACACATATCTGGCTCCATTCTGAATCTGGAAGGTCATATTGCAAATCTATACCCCAAGCAATTCTCTTGGAATCAGGTGATTCCTTAGAACTGTTTACAAATTTGCAATAAAACAGTGAAATTTGGTTTGTACTAAGTTCCTCATAAACCATAGCCTTTTCTAATTCTGTTAGTAGAGGTCTAGATAGTGAATGATTTTGCTTGACATTGATATAGCTGTGAATTTGCAAATATTTAAAAAAGTGTTTCATTGGGATTCCAAATTTTTCATTAAGATCTTTAAAGGACATCAATGTATCTCCCTCAAACAAATCCCCAACCTTACGAATGCCCTTTAGTGCCCATTGTTTAAAGCCAGAGTCATTTTCTCCTGGTCTGAAGTCCCTATTGCCCCAAATAGGAGAGAAGTAGGAAAGAGTTGGGACTGCTCCCAATGTGTGCTGAACATCATTCAATACTATCAAAGTATTTTTAACAAAGGGTTTTTTGGTAGTCTTTTTTAGATTTTTATACAAGTCAGAGTACAAAAACATATCCATCCCTGTACCTTTTGCAACTATAGATTCTATTTCTACCCAGGGTAATTTCGGCTGTAAGGAGAACCAATAAGTGGCACAAGTCAACTGGGCAGACCAATAGTACCACTGTAAATTGGGTAAACGTAAACTTCCTCTGTCAATAAGGGAGATATAAAAATGTTAGGCAAAGCCTTGCACATCTATTATTCCAGATGAATTTGGTTAATTTTTTTTTTCATATTAGAGAAAAAGCCTAATGGTGGAGAAAGTGGAATAGAACGAAATAAATATAAACATTTGGGAAGAATGTTAATTTTTATAATGTTTATACGACCAATTAATGAGATTGGTAGGGAGGACCATCTGTCTACAGTTTCACAGACTTTGGTTATAACTGGGTTGTAATTGGCAGAAACTAACTTGTCAATTGTGGGGGTAATAACTATGCCTAAATATTTGAAACCATTAATTGCATTTATAAATGGATGTCCAACCGGTGGTTGATGTCTTTCCTGGGTATTTAAAAACAGTATTGATGATTTGGTCTTGTTAATTTTATAGCCAGAAAATTTTCCAAATCTATCAATCAGTTGGAGCAGTGCTGGAACGGATCTCTCAAGCCTTGCTAGAAAAATAATAGTGTCATCTGCATATAGTGCTATTCGGTGTTCACGATCTCTAATTTGAATGCCCTTGATGATAGAGTTACTTCTGACTGCAATTGCTAAAGGCTCTAATGCAAGAATAAAGAGCATTGGCAACAGTGGGCATCCTTGACATGTGCCCCTATACATATTAAAAGGTCTTGATACTGTATTATTAGTCCTAACTTCTGCTATGTGTTTAAAATATAAAATATTGACCCATCGTAGAAATGAATCTCCAAAACCAAAACGATACTTCATTCATATACAGCCACTCTACCCTGTCAAAAGCTTTTTCCGCGTCAAGTGATAGGATACATGTGTCATGGGCTTCCCTTTTTTCATACAGAAAGTTTAAAACGCACCTAATATTATGAGTAGCCTGACCATTTTTAATAAATCCATTTTGGTCCAAACCTATTACAGATGGAAGACATTTTTCCAATCTTGACGCCAAGATTTTAGCAACGATCTTTACATCTGTATTAAGTAGAGAGATTGGTCTGTATGACTCGCACTTGGTAGGAGACTTTTCAGGTTTCAAAATTAAAGTAATTAAGGCATTTCTCAAAGTTGGTGGCAAATAACGATTTTGAAATGATTCGGCATACATTTCCTTCAGGGGGCCAACCAATTTATTTTTAAAGAGCTTATATATGTCAATTGGCAGACCATCAGGGCCAGCTGATTTGCCATTCTTCAGCTTTGATATAGATTCCATGACTTCACTTTCTTCAAATGTACGGTCTAAATAATTTTGATCTTCTTCTGCTATAAATGGAAACTGGAGATCATTGAGAAACCGAGTTTGGTTTAGAGCAGCATGAATATGTTCTTTTACTAGGATATAACCTTCTCCATGGGTCACGCAGATTAAGTTCTCTTATATAGTTCCATATCTTTATTCTAGACTGTATGTGTGTTGTATCTGTTCCTGTTGTGCGGTCAAGGCTAGGAGATAATGTGCAATTAAAGTCTCCAGCAATTATCAGTTTTCCTGATAAAGAAGACAGTAAAAGAAATAATTTTTCAAAAATAACTTGGACAATCTGTATTAGGGCCATATACATTTGCCAAAATAATGTTTTCATTAAGAATGGATCCTTGAATTATTATGTAACGTCCTGCTGTGTCCTGTACAACCTTGGATATTTGAAATGGAACTGAAAGCTTTGGCCTAAGTTCTGCCAGGAAGACTCAATTACTTCGTCACTAATTACCTTCATCATTATCCAATCACGTCTTTATACTTCGGTATAAATGATCGATACTTACACATGTTTGAGTTCGCATTTGCCGACGCGATAACCACCGCAGATGCCGACGCGATTGTTCCTTGCTCAAGCTGTCGCGTTTATTGATTTACTTGCTATAGTTAAGTTTGTGTCCTGCAAACTATCGCGAGTTTGACGTTCCTCTCAAGATGCACATGGGATCGTTGGCTTTGCTCTGTGTCGCAGTGACTATCTGTGGTCGTTCGTGTCGGATGATATACAGGCTTTCAGCTTTTCTCGGCAGAGGATGTGAAACATTGGCGGAGTGCTGTGTGCTTTCCAGGGTTGCCAGGTTTTCTCAAAACCGCCAATTACTACTAAAAGCTAGCCCAATCACGTTCAAAAGTGGTTTCCAGGTAGAATTCACGTTCTAGGGGCTAAATATGACATTATTGGGGTCACCTCAAACCCCGGACAGGAAAAGCAACCCGCAGCAAAAAAAAAAAAAAAAACCCCGGTCTTGGCAACCCTGGTGCTTTCCGAGATGTCGCGTCAGCGCTGCTTGGGTCTCAATCAATAAATATTTAATCTGTACGCTCACGTGAACCTGCACGAATGAAGTCTCTCCGGACCAGTTTTTGAAATTTTCAATGTTTTGAATAGCTCTTTCGTAATGAGGCATTTTAAGGCTCGTAGTAAAAGCTACAATCTTTTATACTAATAAAGATTGTTGTTCGCATTATTAATTTCTGTAAAAATATGCTTTGTCTAGCACACTTAAAATATTTGTTGTCTTAATCCTATGCTTTAATCTTTGTTTATTCAGTCATTGTTCATTTGCGTCTATTCCTGAATGCTTCGTACTGGAAGGGGATTCTATGGCTGCAGAAGCAGAGAACCGTTGATCTCACCTCATCTTTACACGGCTTACTCTTGGACTGGCGCTATTATGAACACTGGATCTATCAAGCTGATGTATATATGGACCCTTTCATTTGAGTTGTAAGTAAGATTCGGCTCAATGCTCAGCAGGCATCTTAAAGTCCATGTGACACGGAAGTTGCTGCTGACTTTATTTCAGAGTAGTGACATATCTCCAGTTTAAACCGAATATTAATTAGCAGGCATGGTTTTGTTTGCGCTTCTGGTCTCCGTCTCACTCATAGCAAACTAACGGCTGGAGGGGTGTGTTTAAGGATGTTCTGCACATGCTGTCAACTGACGTCATCAGAAAATAAATGCATTACAGAGTGGAAATAAATGTTCAGATTTCGATTAAAGATTACGAAGACAAACAATGATTGTTTACATCAAGATTAGCAATGTGTGCTAGTAAGTTTAAGTCAATTTCGATTTATGCGGACTTTAAGCTACAATCAAGGCTTGTTTATTTTGTGCATCTACTGGTGTAAATGTTATGTAGCTGTATATGCTCTTAAGTCACTGCTAGGACCCTAATTCTACCTCTATCATTTAACCTAAACTAATGGCTTCTCTCACTCAATGCGGTGGTTTTGAATTATCACCGACTGTGGGGTGCCTATCGCGGCCCCTATCACTGCTCTGGCCTATCGTGGCCCCTATCACTGCTCTGGCCTATCGTGGCCCCTATCACTGCTCTGGCCTATCGCGGCCCCTATCACTGCTCTGGCCTACCGTGGCCCCTATCACTGCTCTGGCCTATCGCGGCCCCTATCACTGCTCTGGCCTATCGTGGCCCCTATCACTGCTCTGGCCTATCGCGGCCCCCATCTCTGCTCCAGCCTATCGTGGCCCCCATCTCTGCTCCGGCCTATCGTGGCCCATCTCCTCTACTCTATAAGCTAAATCCTTTTAAGATATAATCTGATATAAAAACACGCCGCTCTTTATTTTACCTAACGGAGCACCCCTTTCCAAGGCTTGTTTTAGAACACCCTTAACCACTGTTATCAAAAGCTGCAGTCTATCCCATTCTCTCTATACCGGCCATTCGTTCAGAATTGGGGCAGCTACTACAGCAGCTGAACGAGGAATCTCTACGTCAGCTATTAAGATCATAGGCAGATGGTCTTCCTCAGTATTTGAATCCTACATCAGACCTGATTCAAAAAACCATCTCGAAGCTAAGCAGGCTCTCCAGTAACAAATCAGGTAAATTTTCATGCAATTACTGGTGGTGGTGTTACTGGCGGTATATTTAATAAAAAAAAAAATGATATCTGTATGATCTATCGAGGCCTGTATATGTCTGGCCTATTGTGGCTATATCTGTGCGGTCTCGAGGCCTGTTTATGTCTGGCCTATCGTGGCTATTCATGCATGATCTATCGAGGCTGCTTATGTCTGGCTAATGTGGCTAATTAAAAAAAAAAAAAAAAAAAAAAAAAAAAATCAATTAAACATAGGCATATGAGGTTTAATCTAACGTTTATCATACTGATTATGTTAACTCTCTTTATATCTTCCAGGAACCTTAGGATTCACAACTGGTGTGTATACCTTCATCTACTTATTTTGGGGGGAAGGCTGGCCCCGTCCGGTGGTTTCATAATCCACCTATTTTTGGGGGTCAGCTGCGCCCCTGCCTTCGTCTTCAAGCAGGAAATGCTGGTCCGCTACCCTCGGATTACGAACTATGGATGGGGCCTTCTGCCAAATAAATTTATAATAATGCTTGCTGAGTTGTCAATAAATGTATGCTTCATACATTTTATCTCCCGAGTCTTTCTTGTAGAAATGAAAGCTTTAGCATAAGTTCTGCCAGGAAGACTCAATTACTTCGTCACTAATTACCTTCATCATTATCCAATCACGTCTTTATACTTCGGTATAAAAGATCGGTACTTACACATGTTTGAGTTCGCAGATGCCGACGCAATAACAACCTCCACCCTCCCCACCACCACCAGGATGGTCCTGTCCTTACCTTCCAGGGGGGTCAGCTGCGCCCCTGCCTTCGTCTTCAGGCAGGAAATGCTGGTCCACTACCCTCGGATTACGAACTATGGACAGGGCCTTCCGCCAAAGAAATTTATAATAATGCTTGCTGAGTTGTCAATAAATGTATACTTCGTAAATTTTATCTCCCGAGTCTTTCTGGTAGAACTGACTTTTGTATTAAAATCATAACCCCCCTAGGGTTAGAAGAAAATAAAGCTGAATAAATGCGGCCTTTCCATCATCTTTGTATTGGTGTCGTGTCATTTGAAGATATATGACATTCTAGTAAAAATACAATTGAGGGATTAAGTTGTTTAATTCTGGTCATTACTTTAGTTAGTTTCCCCAAACCTCTCACATTCCATGATGTTATTTTTAGTTCTGAATTGGAGCCCATTACAGTGTTAGTGCCTAAATTGAGAGCTGTTTATTCTTACAAGATGGTGCCCTAGCCTATTACAGTAAAATGCAATTGCCCCTGTTACTGAAAAAATGTAAAAAATAAATAGGATGCTTCTCTTAGCGCTGGCTCCCTGAACTCGCCAGTGCTTTGCCCGTACATACCCATTAACTGAAGATTCAACACTTTGTGTCGCCGATCCTACCACTAGGAGCGGCATAACAAAGATCACAAGCATATTCTCTGCTATATGCTCCCACAAACAAGCGGCTAAACATATTAGAAATATAGAACAGCCTATAATAGAAACTGGAATAACCACAAAGAAAAAAAAACTGATTATATCAAGTTAACAATATTAAGCGAATTATAATAAAGAGAACTACTAAATTCAAATATGAAAAGTTAGAAGTCACTGACCACAACCTCACCGGATTCCATCAGCAAAGTTACTTTGAACTGTCAATCATATTTCCATTCATTATCAGACAGTTCCTTTCTTCTGTATTCGGTCTTCTTGGTTGAAGGATTAAGAGCTTGAATCCTTTAGGTTGCGAATGAAATTTTTCCACCTCAGCTGGATTCTCAAAAATGCGGTCTCGTCCTGCATGGGTTTTCCAATTTCGCCGGAAAAATTATTCCATATTGGATGTCCATGGCTTTAAGCTGTTGCTTCACCTCATAGAATTTTCTTCTATTCAGATGCGTTTCTCTGGCGATATCCTGAAAAAACTTTACTTCGCGTTCGTCATATTTTACCTTGCCTTTGGCCCGCACGACTTGCAGCACTTTGTCTTTATCCTTAGAATTCAAGCGCATAATGAGTATTCTGAGAGCGTTCCGATCTCGGCGGTCCTGTAAGCGGTGAGCTCTTTCAATGATTATTGGGTTGGCAAAAGACTCTGGTCCCAGTACCTCAGGCAGCCATCTCTCAAGGAAACCCGCTGTATCTGAGCCTTCAGTGCCTTCAGGGAGGCCAACGAGACGCACATTATTACGACGACTTCGACCATTATTCCTGGTCTTCCAATTTAACTCCAAGAAGTTTCACCTGTTGCTGAAGAGTGTCTACGGTATTTTGCAAAATGGACACCTGGTCTTCTGTATCACTGATACGTTGTTCCGCGTTTGACAGTCTTTCAGAAAATTCCTTAACTTCTTGTTTAACCTCCTGTATGACTGAGAGGATTCCTGTAAATTGGACTGAAAAGTCATCTCTCATGCTTGCAATTGTACTCATAATGTTGCTCTCTTGATTTTTATCAGTAAGCCTATTTGTGCTGACTTCTTTATCCTCAGGCGCCATGTTAGCATGAGGATTAGCAGGCTAGACATTGGATTCGTCTTGATTTCCATGTTTTTTCTTTGTTGTTCGCGATGTCATTTTGTAGTAGAGTTGTTTACAGTGACCTAACGTGTATGTATTTTTTCAGTTTCAGAACGATGTGAGGCTGTTTAAGAATGAAATTGCCGCATGCTATGAGAGCTCAGATAAACACGTGCGATCAACGTGCCTCCATGTTGACCTCTCCGAGTACATATTATTAACACCTGATCTTTCTGTGTGTGTGTTATCACAGTTTTTAGTTTCTACGGTGTGACCGAGGATGTATTCTGAGTCGTGGCTCACAGCTATCATATCTTCGTTTCTCCACTGAGCTGCAAACTGTGCCCAAACACACTTCTTTTCACTGTAAATGTAGCATGCTGCCCAGTCAGAAAGACAGCTTGGTCTTTCAGAACTAAATCCTAACTTGTTTGCTAGCCTCGAGCAACCGTATTTAGCAACACGGTGTGGATGACATTGAGAGAATTACCAATTGTACCAGGACATCTTTTTGGCCCCAACAATTCTTAACTATTCGAAAAGAGAATTAAATTATCAGAGGCCACATGACAGTTAACTCAGGCCTCACGGGCTCCTTCTTTTAGGATGCCATTGATGCAAGCACATCCATGGTACTCGAGCTCAGAGCAGCGGTTGCATCACCATGGCAGTCTTCAACTTCAAATGCAACAGAAACATAGAGTTGCCAAAGAGACTCAGTCATGCCAACATTTTCCCTGCTAACATTAAGGTTCAAAGGGCAGAAACCCAAAACCCTGAAGTTCCTTGGCTGGCAGTCGGTCATTTTACTGCAAAACACTTATATTTACTGGGTTCTGACGACTCTGAACAGGGGATATACTTTGCAGTTCTGATGCTGGCCTCCAAAGTTTCAGAAATTCTTCCAACAGTCGTCAAAAATGCAGGAAATTGTTCCGTGTTGTTGAGAGGAAGGAATGGTTTTTACTTGACGTACTTTCCTTGTTCCAAAAAATGAAGATTTTCGGCCAATTCTGGATCTGCGATGACTCAGTGTGTTCCTAAAGTGTCTTCCTTTTCAAATGTTGCGCACATTCAACGTTCTTTGATCTGTGATGAAAGGAGACTGGTTTGTTAGGGTAGACTTGAAGGATGCTTACTTGCATGTTCCCACTGCTCCCCACCACATGAAGTTCTTTCAGGGTCAAGTCTATCAGTTCAGAGTTCCGCCATTCTGGGTTTCTCTGGCTCATTGTGTTTTTATGAGATGCATGAGTGCAGACCCTCTCCTCTTTGGTTCAATGGCATGAGGATTCTGCCCTATTTAGACAACTGGCTGCTCTGCACCCCAACACAAATGCATGCTTTATGCAATGCCAAAACTGTTCTGGAGCATATACAGAAGCTGGGCCTTACTGGGAATGACACAAAAAGTGTCAGAGCAGACCATAACCTTCATAGGAATAACACTCAATACTGTCAAATGTCTGCCACGCTACCTCATACTCGGACAGACAGTTTTATTCAGTTACTGACTTATTTCCATCTGGGGGCAAGGATAACTTATGGTGTCCTTTGACTTGTGTCTGAGCACTGAAACCATGGAAATGGGTAACATTTCTGAGGTCTTGAGTGCCACTAGGGATGGTGCCTTCTTGTCCAGAAGTGATTACAATCGATGCTTACCTAACAGGATGGGGGAGCATGGAACCAGAGGGGGATTGGTGGTCGCTGGTCAACAAAGGAGGCCTTAGAACATATCAACATTCTAGAACTGAAGGCAGTGTATCTAGCACTACAATACTTCCTATCAAATCACGTCAACAGTATTTCATTTCAATCGCCAGGGTGCCACCAGGTCTCTTGTGTCTTTACAACTAACTCACAAGATCCTCAGATGGTCTCAGGGCTGAATGGCTTCATTAAAGCCAGTTTATCTCCAAGGATCGGACAATCAAGTAGCGGATGCTCTGTCCAGGGATCTACAGCTTCCTGGCGAATGGTGGCTTCACCCAGATGTGATGCAGCTGATTTGGCAATGGTTAGGCAAGGCAGAGGTCATGGCAGCTTCCCATCAGAAAGAACCTCGTTTTTCAGCTGAAGGCCCATGTTGGTACCCAGATCCAACTCATCTTCAGCTTTGGGTTTGGCCAGTGGGTCCACTTCTCAGTTAACTGATTGTGAGCCAGCAGTAGTGAACACTATTGGCTCCTTCAACACAACAGCTTTCAGTTTTCTGAAGGGAGCAAGACATTTAAAGCCTGTTCGTTCTACTCCTTTTCCTGTTTTAGACTTGCTGCTTGTTCTAGAGTTTATTTGTACACCACAATTTAAAGGATATTAAGTTGTTGTCTTGGAAAATGTCTTTTCTGTTAGCCATTGCTTCCATTAAACATGTTTGAAAGCTTCATGCTCTGTCAGAGAGTGAATTGTGCTTACACTGGTTACCAGAGGATTCTGGGGTCATTCTTCTGCCTAATCTGCCCTTCCTCCCTAAGGTCTTGTCACCACAATTTGTGAATCAGTCTATTCATCTGGCTGCTTTTCAACCTCCTTTTTCTCACTCCGATGCAGGCAGGGGGAGGTCTCATCTGTGTCCTAAAACCAGCTTTGAGGTGCTATGTTAAGTCTACTACTTCTTTTAGACAGACAGATCAGTTATTTGTCTGTTATGGTGAGGTATGCAAGGACGCTCTTTTGTCTAAGACTGTCATGTTGGATTGTTGAGGTGATAAAGCTAGTGTATAATAATTCTAACCTGCCTTTACCAGTGTGCATTACTTGTCACTCTACTAGGTCTGTCTCTTCATCCTGGGCCGCTGTACGCGGAGTTTCCTCGGCGGAGGTCTGTGCAGCTGCTACCTGGTCCTCTCCATGTACAGTACCTTTGCAAGATTCTAGAAGGTCAACATGGCTGCTTCCCATGATGTGAGTTCTGCAGTCCTTCTGGAGCATTTGATTTTTGCAGGGGGGTGGCATTCCTCACGACTGTGTTGGTATGTGTCATCCACTAGTGCTCAGCACTGCCTCTGGCAGTCAGGAGGAAAGTATTCTGAGAAAGCATTCCTAGACTGGTCATCGAACTGCTATGGTTTTATACCCTTGCATCTCAGTCTATGTCATGACTTGACTCTGTTGGTATTTCTTTCTTGACCTATCTAGCTAGCGTAGTGATTATCCACTAGTGCTTAGGTTAGTATTCATTTCGTTAATGAAAAGTATGATGAAAAATTACTTGAAAGACGACAATAAGGTCAATAAACGATAACTAAGACTATATCAACATGCAATATCGTTGAAGAAAAAAAGACAAGACTAAAATGTACTTAAAAATTTTTGTTTGAAATTCTTTAAATTTTTGTCGAAAAAAGGAAACAACATATTATTGCAGACTGCTGTACATGGCTCTACTACACAAGCTTTCATGTGTGTGGTTGCCAGATATCAAGTGTTCAAATCAACAAATCAGAGCTTCTCTGTTAAAAGGATGCATTTTCTGCCAAAAAATAAGCAAAACACCGGGCAGAAAATGTATGCATTCTACATTGCGGATGCACCGACGATGATCTGAAAACATGACAAACAAATGAAAGTTTAACAGTCTCAGTGTGAGATCTTCAGTTTAAATGAAATTGTCGTTCAGCCAGTCTGTGTTCTGTCATGAGATCTCAACTATTTTGTTTGCGATCATGGTTGCTGAATAAACTTCCTTACTCAACCTCTGCTGTTTTAATAGGTAAACATTATTGCAATCTAGAATTATTGAAATTACTATTAGGAATTTTACTGTTAAAATATTTTGTGTTTGTTTTTGCCAGTTTTCATAATGTAGACAGAGAGAGTTTATATCTACTTCTTAGATATTAATTTATATATTAAATAGCCTATAATAAATCAGTACACTAGATGAGGTCAAATAAACCATGTGTATGAGTCCACATTCTATTGATTTGTCCTTATTGATGAAAGTGCAATACCTGAAATGTAAAAAAAAAAAAAAAACCTTCACACATACCAAAAATCTTTTTGATTATAATTTTGAGTATTTTGTATTATAATTTTTTTGTATGAGTTTAGTTATTATACACTATGATGAAAATGTGACGAAAGTTTTTATTGATGAAAACTAGACTAAATAAAAAATGGCTGACAACATTAACACTATTTAGCATCGTCTCTGGCAGTCATCTGGAATACACAGAGCCACAATTACAAATTTAACTACCGTTTCACCTGCAAGGTGAATACAGGTAAAGTAGGACAAATGCTAAGTAAGGCAACTGAGCTTAATGTGTACTTATAATTAAACATCTGCATTAATTTTTTAACTATATCGTGTTATTGTATTCGCTCTATGCATTAGGAATGATGAGCAAACCCTCTGCTACTTCACACCTCCTGTCAACAGAGGCATTCTGGGAAATCTGACCGCCATGTCATGGCACCCTGCTTGCATTCAGTCTGTTTCTCTTATCTAGCCAAATCTTTCTCTCCATCTTTCTATGCGTCTCTCAGTATGATCATTTTTGGATTTGATTCTGATGAACGTCACAGGAAATAACAAGCATACTAAAACCATCTTCCTGCAGACCTGACCACAGCCACAAATAGACCTGCCCCAGCGTAAAAATTACTGACCTGCTAGCAATGCTTACTGGAAGAGAGAGAAAACAAGAGAAACAGAGAAAGAAGAACAATATGAAACTTCTTTACAAATGAAACCAAAAACCACTTCCTTCATGTAGTGTTGACAATGGCCCAGATATAGAAACGCTGATCTCCACCTCACAACCAGCTCTATTTTCAATGCTCTACTTTGACACATCACTGACATAGTAAAGGGTGACCTAACATTGCTAAAGCAGTTAGCATTGCTGCATATGTTTAAATCAGACTAATCTAAACATCAATCAAGAATCTGATGTGGTTCTTTCTGAATCCAGATCATCCGGATCACACATCCAACTTGCATGCTTCTGTACACAAATGTGTGTGTTCAGTCTGAATTTAGGCTTTCAAAGTGATGTGTGTGTGTGTGTGTTTGTGAGCAAGGCTTGTGTGTGTCCTCTGTTTACACTGCAGGGTTGTTTGGTGCAGTGCTGATGCATGTGATCACTTCTAAGAGTTTTTATACTGGACCACTCCAGATTTGACAAGAGTCGGGCACAGGACAATGGCCTTTGATTAGAGAAAAGGTCTGTCTCTCTCTCCTCTAAAACCCCTCAGGTTGGCCAGAGTGACAGTGTAAAAAAAAAAAAGACTCATTTCCCTGTTTCTACCTCTCTCTCTCTCTCTCTCTCTCTCTCTCTCTCTCAGCTTTTGGCCTGCATGAATGTGTAGATTCTCACTGCCCATACCCACAAAACTAACAGTTCTGACCCCTAGTTTAAGGTCATTAATCCACATTTCTAACACCTGTGCATATATTTCAGTATAGAAAATTAAGGCTAGACGTTGTTTACAGTAATGTTTGCAATAATGAATGTGAGCAAAGCTGACAAACCCAAACCCTTCTAAAGTCAATCTCAAACTCATCACAGGAGGTTCACTTTCACATGTGGTTATATTCCACATAGGATATTTTTAATTGCTAGCTTATGTACAGATACAGTACATCACGCAGATGTTTTTGGCTGTTCATGTTTTTTGTGTATTCAACAATACACCAATGAAATTAAAAGGAGTTCGTTTTTTTAATTCCTGCATTGTGTTTCATTTTGTATATCCTGCATGCAAAAATGCATTACCATTAATCACAGTACTACCATTTGTACTATATACTATTATGTATTAATAATAAATACTATTGTAACTAATTACTGAATACTAAGTAAATTGTAAATACTGTGGCACTGCTGGTATTTTGATGCTTGGGCACAGCAATACAACTTTAGCATTAGTAAACTGTGCAACACTCATGTATACTGTATGGAAACAGTGATGTATCCATACTAATAACATTTGAGAAAAATGACTGAGCTACAGTCATAACTGACCTAGGTTTCACTACAAGAGCATTAATCATACTGGGAAAATCTGAGAGGATAGAGAGAACGACAAAGAGGAAGAAAGAAAGAAAGAAAAAAAGGAAAGAAAAAGAGACATCCAATGTTGCTAAAAAGGTGACTGATCAAAAAAAAAAAGTCTGATTTAACTCTGACTACGCTAAGTTCTGACTGAAGTAAACCCCTGGACACTTCCTGTTTTGTAGAGTGTGTAGCGTGAATCAAAACCCTCTGCTGCTATTTTTAGTGGCAAAAAACATGCTCTGAAATGCAAAGTACCAAAAGAGGAAACACAGAAGTAGACTTCCTTCCTGCTTCGGTTTTCTTCATTGAAACGATGAAAAGAATAGTTGAGAGAACGTGAGTGGGCGTCAATGATGGCTTCCATTTTGTCCTGACTGGAGGTGCTATTTGTTATTACATGTGCTATCCATCTTCATTAGCAAAGAAAAGAGATGAAAACTGACACATGCTATAATCAATCATACTTACAACTAGAGTTGTTCCGATATCACCGATACCACAACAAATTCTGGCATCGGCATCGGCGAGTACATGAACCCATATACCGATCCGATACCATTTTCTTAAATGACCTAGTTATGACACTGAGTACTGGCACTTCACTACCAAGTCGGTGCTGAAAATTAAAAAATGTGATGATACCAGCGTCTCTGTAGAACCGGTAGTAAGTTTGAGTATATTCGTTACCCGCAGCTGCGTTCAGTCGCTTCCGTGTTAGTCTAAGCGCAGGGCTCCAGACTGTAGCCGAATATATATACTAGTGTCTGTGAATATTAAACTGCTAAATACTATTTAAATATTACTCCTGCAAATTCTACATCTATGTGGGTGATGGGCGTAAATGCACGGGAGCGCACTGTTTTGTCTCATGCCGTGTGTCACTATATGAGGACACGAACGCATATACCGTCACTTCATGAGAATTTAACGTTTCATTTGAGAAAACTGTTCAGTTTAACGTGATGAAATTGACAATACATTAAGCTACTGGTGTAGCCTACAGTAGATTTAGCTATGTCCACGTAGTAATAATAATACGTCTCTATTAATAATAATAATTATGCCTCGACGGTTCCTTGTTGTAATGATAAAACTTCCTAATCATCGGGAAGAAGGAGGCGGGAACCGGCGGACAATCAACTGAAACTTTAATAATCACAAAATAAACACAAAACAGCGCACCAGCCCCTCACGGACGACTGGTGCGCTCAAATAAAAACCAAAACACAACTAAAAGCCCAGGCCTGGTCCTCTCTCGTCCTTCACTGTCGTCGCTCCAGTTTTATATCCTTCCATCTCCTATGTGGGACTCGAGACCGGCGGTGGGTCGCAGGTGTCACTGATTTGCCCAATCATTGCCGGCCTCACTCCTTGCTCCCACGTCCCTCGGCCCCGCCCCACTCGCCACATACAGTTATATTGTAAAACTAAAATTCCTTTTTTAGTTTGCGGTGTTAGATTTTTGGCTGCATTTGAAGTTCTTTTTCGCTTAAGAAAATAAATAATATTACTGTCAAATTCATGTCAGATAATAAAAATACTGTAATAAATACAGTAGTTCACCATGTATTTGTTCATGTTTTATTAAGGGATAAGTCTGAAGCACACCATAAAATAATTCTAGCAATTAACACAGGGCTAGTAGTATATACAGCTGTATATACAGATACACACCCAGGTATCGGATCAGTACTCGGTATCGGCCGATACCCTGAGCCCAGGTATCGGAATCGGTATTGGGAAGAGAAAAAGGGTATCGGAACATCTCTACTTACAACCCAGTAGTTCATTACACACGTTAAACATTTTGACTGGGCTAATTCATTTCACTCATTTGATGGAGGTTTCTGTCCAAAGAAGCTTCAAGCATATAATCTTTTCAGTCAAAAAGTCACTTCATGTTTTATATACAGCTATGTGTTTTGAACCAATGAGATTTCACTCTGGGTGAGACATGACAGAAATAGAAACCAAATAAATGACAAATCACAAACAGGTAGACTGGAGAGATGATTTATCACTTGTCAGTTTATCGCACCTGGTTAAGATAAATGCTCAGTAGACAGCATTTGCTGGGTTGCCCTGGGCAGCTGTGACAACTGGAAAAGAACTAAAAGCTACCTGCTGCATCTGTGCCTCTCATTCACTTGTCCTCTGCACTCTCTGCCACCTGTCTCTCTCATGCATGTGTTCTCACAATGTGAGAAAGAGAGAGCTCATTACGGTAGACTTTTCTCAAGGAGGATGAAGGACTGTGTGTGTGTGTGTGTGTGGATCACTCCCAGCTGAATGAAAACAACATGAAAGGAAGATGAGGGAAAAATAAATGCTAGGGAATAAAGCATTTGGTACATGTGCATCAATGTTTAATCTATGTAACATCGCTTAGCGCCATTCACTAATGCTAGCAAGCAAGCAAGAAAGAAAAAAAGAAAGCCTTCGTTTAGTTTGAAATAGAATATAATTAAATTGATTATAAATAGAATTGTTACTTTTCTAAAATCAGACAGTCTCAATGACATATGCGGCCAAAAAAATGCAACCCTCGAAATGAGACACAGCTATCACTATGACCATTGTAGAATGATTCACAAACGAACAAATGACTCATATGAGCCTTTTTTTTTTTAGTGAATCTATAAAATACACCACAACCAGTGTCCGATTTCCAGAAAGAATTACTCTTATGAGCTGGTTCTTTTTAATGAATCAAAAACCTACAGCATGACCAACTGATCTGTGAACAAATAACTCTTAACTGAAGAAAGAATTGTTCTTTTAGTAAATAAATCAATAAAAAAATCATCACCTGATTCCCAAAATTAAGCAGTCATGGGAATGATTGAATGAAGCACAACATTTTGATTTAACCACCATTATTTAATATATAGCTGTGCCCAATTTTGTGACGGCATGAAAAAGCAGTAAAAGTCTATGTAAACATTTTGCAATAATCATGCCAATGCGGTTTCATTTTTTTCCTAATTTAGTTTTTATCAATAATACAAAAATAATCTTTATTGGAACTCTTAAGAAATCAGAGTGCAATCATTAAATTCCTTACTAAATTCATTAGTGCTCTTCAATTTTAGATATAAAAGATTTACATTAGAAAACAGCTCCTCTGTTTCACACATACAGTACACAAACATTGCCATCTTCTTTATCTCACCCTCTCTCTCACATGCAGACAAGTTCTGACAGCTAGTCCTGTTATCTAAATGCTCTGCAGTCTTTCTGTCCCCTCTGAACTTTCTGGACAAACCAGAGATCCTTCAGGCTTCTCTCTCTCTTTCCCTCACTGTCTCACTATCTCTCTCTCTCCCCTCTATTCACTCCATTGACTTAATGGACTGTCAAGGCAATGATGGACGATGCTTTACTAATTAGGTTTTCAAGTTTAACCTAGAAAGAGAGAGAGGGAAAGAAAAAGAAAAGGATGAGACAAGAAAGAAAGACAAACAAATTGCGAATAAGAAAGAGAGATGACACAGATACTACAAGGTGAATGCAAAAAGTAAAACAAAAAAGATAAATGATCAAAAGTTTCAAGGGCTTTGGAGTTAGGGTTCAGTTCATCCCAAAATGGTTAATTTATTCTCATAATTTACTAATTCTCGTGTCCTTCCAAAATCCATATGCTTTTATTACTTCTGCTGAACACATTTTTAAAGAACTGTTAGACAGCTCTTGCCAGTTCATAGTGGCTGGGAAAACAACAAAGTCCATATGATTTGTAACCTACTATTCCAAGTCTTCTGAAAGCTCTGATCCTGTTGTCTCTCTGTCTTTTGCAATAATGTCTTTCTCTACGGGGACCCACAGAATCCACTGGGACAGAACATCAATACAAAAGGGACTTAAAGTCTCCTGGTGAACGGGATGAGAGACAGACATTCAGGCTGTCTTTGCTTCTAATTACTTTTAACTTCTTAAAGACAATCAACTTATCGGACAGCCCATAAAACATAATCTGATGTTAATTAGAAAACAAGGTTTTGCAGTTGTTAACGTGATTATGACATCCTGTCTATATATCTTAAAGCTAAAAAGCCAGTTTAGGCAAAATAAGTTGAGTAAAGACAATGGTTTAATAGTTTCTTGAACCTTCAGTAGTCTGAGAATTCAGTCGCAGCTGTATTTTTCCAATCTTGGACATACTTGACATAGTTTATCAGGTGATAACAGAAAACAGGCAATCACTAAAAGGCACAGACCTTGGCCGTCCAAAATTATAAAATCTTGTGTTACCCAAACCATTAATGATGGGTTGAGACTAAACTTACTGTGAGTTACTCTCAGTCACCACATAAGATCACCTTCTGGGAAACACAACAAAGGGAAAAAACACAGGGTCATTCTTAGACATATCAGACTAACCATTTCCTCATGTAATTCTACAGGGGGTTTGCACACACACAACATGACCCTTGATCTTTTCCTCCCACTGAATACAGTTGGTCTTCAGTATCATCCACATAAATGTTCAAACAGAAACACCCAGGGCCCAAGAAACATTCACAGTGCCCTTCAACAGCCACATGGTCTGAATTTTTTAGTCTTCTCAGAAGACACCTAGTAAAACTGTCTTGCACTGCTGCAGTGTTCTTGGACGTTTTATAACGCAGACCCACTAAAAACAGTAAGAACATACTGATGTGTCTAGGGATCTAGTAGAGAAGTTTACACTTAACAGTGTTATTAAATTATTAGTGTTTTATTATTATTAGTGTATAAGACTTTTAAGTGAGTGTTAAGACAACGCCAAATGTAAATCTAATCTAAATGTAAAAATAGAGGAAATGAGGATGAACAATTAAAAAGTACAATATCAACTATAGTGTAAAATTACCCTACACTGTAAAAAGACACAAAAATAGTGTAAAAATAGAAATTGTGATTCCTATGGCAATGACACAACCATAAACAACATTAACCTAAAAATGATTAGTTATATTTACTATTTCCTCAGTATCAAACCCTACTTCACAGTGAGTGCACTCTTCACTTCTCTTTTTTCTTTTACTCTTAACTAAGCTTTCTAATAATTAATTAATTTATTAATTTTTTAACTAGAAGGTTGTTTTGCTTGGTCCTTGACTACATTTCTAAATTTCAGACCTATCCAGTTTTGCTACTGGCCCTAAAAATGACACCCGGATTTCCTGCTTTTCTAGGGACATCAGTTCACACATTTACAGATTTTCAAACTGAGAATAGTGAATATATTAAATGTTGGTTTTGTATCAGACCTCTTTCTGTAGAAGACAAAATAGTAAACAGGTGGCAGTTTTCTGTAGTCTGTATTCTGTAGTCAGACTCATTCTGGTAGTGAAAATGGCAATAATGCTGCACACTGGTCTAGTTGGGTCACAGCCTCATTTAGTCTGCTACCTTGACGAGAAACTAGTTGTTATGGAATGCTGCCCTTTCCCTCCTTAAACGTCAGCTGAATCTTGTGTCATTCTGCCTTATGGAAGATGGATTGAATGCACACACTGTGTCTCTCAGCTAACTCACACAAAACTCAACATCACACACACTTTTCCTTCTTGCCTGCCTCCAGTTTCTGCACACAAAATTAATGAGGGCACTAACAAAAAGGGCAGAGTGGGAGATAGAGTCTTATGTAATTCTTTACCCCTTGGAGAGGAAGAAGAAGAATAGGGCCATCTAACACAGAGAAAGTATTGACAGTGCGCACTGATAAATGAGACCCTCCGAGGAAACCTGTTACAGGATATAAGTACACACATCACTGTTCCTCTCTTCTTCTTCCTAATTCACAAACACATATGTAAGATCTCTGCATACTTCCTCCTCTGTTTACTGTATCTCATTCTGTCTCTCATTTTTCTGTCTATACAAGTTCAACAATAAGAATGTCAATTTGTGAGCCCTATACAAATCATTTATTTTATACAGCAAGGTAATGCAACCTTGGTGGCATATTTACATCAGCACAATTGAGCAGAATTCGCAAAACATTGTTTGTTGAGCCCTGCACACACTTATTTCTCAAGTCTCCTCTTATGGACTAATCCTGTCACATCAACATAATTATAGACAGAAACACACAGGGCATGTTTGGAATGGCATATTACCTACTGTTTTGTAATGAAAGTAGAATGCAGTGTATATACTGTGCACATTATCTGAAATGGCTAACACTTCGGAATAGGGAACACATATTCACTATTAGAGTTCTCCCTTAATAAACTTCTTATTTGCTGCTAATCAATAGTTTGTAGATTTTTAAAAATGTTTCAGAAAAAATGTTTGATGAAATCTACAGTAAAAACAATATTATAGTGAAATATTATTACAATTTAAAATAACTATTTTTTTTATTCTTTTAGTTTTTGACATGGCAAAGCTGAATTTTCAGTCAAATAATCCTTCAGAAATTATTCTAATCTAATCTGGTTTGGTGCTCAAGAAGTATTTCTTCTTATTATCAATGTTGAAAATGTGTGTGTTTCTTAATATTTTGTGCAAACTGAATTCATCAAAACACTTATGGGGTAACTGTTGAAGACACAAAACTGTTGATGCACAAAACTCACAACGTTTTAAACTATGATTCTACCCATTTAAATGTCAGTGTGTGCACAGCAACAAGGTAATAAATGAACTCAGTCAGGCTGAAATGACATCCGGGTTTAACAAGTATGCTAATGAAGGGGAAATCACTAATGAGCAAGAGGAAGAAGCATGCAGTGTTTACTGACATCAATCTAAGCACACACAAACACACAATTACTTTTCATCAGGCACATACTGTACTGAATGTCAAATTTTGCTAAGCAGCATTAGCCTGTCATTAGCTGCCCTCAACATCTGATGACCCTCCAACGGACCGTCCACTGTCCGTTTATTGACTGTCTGATGTTGCACACAAAAATAGCAAGCACTGGCTAAAATCACCATTTCCAGTCTGATCGACTGGCTTTACATGGTCTCGAAATGTAAGTGCACACAGGTTTTGTGAGTAGTGCAGTTACAACATATGCAACACAGAGAAGATTGAAGTACTGTTTTATAATCTACTTGATGCAAATGTACCCCTAAACTCAAAAACTAACTGTGGTTGATCAGATGGTCTCTTCTGGTCTTTTTGGTCAGATTAAACTGCAATATAGATCTCAAGTAATATGGTGAGTGCTTATAAAACACCCTTATTCCCTGTCAAAGTTTACGTGTATACAAATTAAAATCAAAAATGTCATTTTCATAGATTCCTCTAAAGGGATATTTCCTATGTAATTGTAATGAGATAAAACATTTTCTTTGTGATATTATCAAGCATTATATTAAGTATGAAAATTATACTACCATCCAAAAGCTTTAAGTTTGTTTGGCATTGCCACCATTTTTTTATATTTCAAATAAATATTAATATATTATATTTTTTGTTGTTGTTGAACAATCCTTAAAAAAAAGAATCACAGAATTTGATTTCTGAAGAATTATGTGACACTGAAGACTGGAGTAATAGCTGATGAAAATTCAGCTTTGACATCACATTAATAAATGACACTTTAAAATGAATTAAAATAGAAATATAACAGACCCCAAACTCTTGAACAGCAGTGTTCATGAAAATAATTTCAACTTTTCCAGATTGCAATAATCTAATTATCAAAGAATTTCTACATAAAGTATTAGAAAAATGTTAGCATTGTTTGACAAAATGAAAACATTAACTTAATTGGTATCTGTGTGATCGCCTGATTCAACTAATATTCTGTTAATTTCATCAAGATAAATATGACTGACATGTGCTTATCTGGGATCATGTCCATCTTATTACAACTATGATCTAAATGTTCATGTACACAAAGCCATTGTTTATTTGAGGTCTGCTTACACTAAGCAGATCAAATTGTTAAACTGATCTGAGGTCAGTTTTCAGATGTTTAACAGAGAGGAACTAAAGGCATTCAAGGCCTGATCTGAGATCTGGTTTAAAGGAAGTTATGGTGGCAGTGCCATAAACCTTTGCATTATGTAAGTAGCACTTAGTGTTAAATTTAAAAAGTTGTTCAATGGGCCAAGTCCAAACAGTGTCAGAGAAATGAATAAATAAAGAAAATAATATAATAGAAATAAATAAAGCTAGTTACTAAGTGACTGCTTAAGCCCATCTATAGATGAAAGAGAGATCTATAATCTTACATTGTCCTGTTATAATGACACACAACTCCCAAGCTAACAAAACAGGTGGCCTCTCTGTTGCAGGCACATCTCACATGGGTCAAAGGAGAAAGGTCACCTGATACATGAATACTCTTTTTTTCCTGCAGGGTCTGTCTTCCAGTCTCATTATTGTATGGAGGCTTACCACAGAATAAAAAATAAAAAGTGAATTGTGACATTTTTCTTGCAATTCCGAGTTTATATCTCACAATTCTGACCCCCCCCCCACCCCCCCCACCCCCCTCAGAATTGCAAGATATAAAGTCACAATTGCAAGTTAACATCTGATCTCGCAATTCTTAGAAGAAAAGTTAGAACTGTGAGATACAAATTCGAAATTAGGAGAAAAAAGGAATCACCTTTTTATTTTTTTAGTTTGAATGTAAACAAAGAAAAAAAATATATAGGATTGTGAGACATAAACTTAGAACTGGCAAATATAAACTCGTGAGCAAAGAAACCAGAATTCTGTTTTTATATCTTACAATTATAAGTTATGAGGAAAAAAAAGTCTGAATTGCGACATAAAAATTCAGAATTGTGGGATAAAAGGTCACAATTACCTTTTTTTATTTTTTATTCCATGATGGAAACAAGCTTCCAAATTCTTCCCACACGGATAGCTGTACATACACATTTATATAAGGAATTTTACACACTGTCTGCTCAACAATTCTAACAATTCTACTGTTCTCATCTTATCAAAATGCAACACAATTCTGACACCATAAACAGGTATGTGTGAGGGTCCAAGGGTAAGGGTAGCCCTCAGTAGGTTTAATTAACAGACTGACCTCTACACCAAATTTTCCTCTTTGACAGGAAATAAAATCAATAAGCAAGAAGCTGCTTCAAATTAATTTTAAACTGAGCTCAATTAATCAACAGCATTTGGTCCTTTGATTAACAAGAGCATGTGCATGTAGACTAGATGCTGTCTTGTGTATCATAGTAAGCATTATAATGACCGTCTCATATCCTTTTGTCATTTCAGGAATAAACATTAGTCCAACACTGATACTGTACATAAACTTGAACTAGGCATAGCATGCCAAGTATTTACTGATTCTGAGCCATCAGTGACTGCCCAATATGCACTACAGCTACAACTATACAGTGTGTGTGTGTGTGTGTGTGTGTGTGTGTGTGTGTGTGTGTGTGTGTGTGTGTGTGTGTGTGTGTGTGTGAGAGAGAGAGAGAGAGAGAGAGAGAGAGAGAGAGAGAGAGAGAGAGAGAGAGAGAGAGAGAGAGAGAGAGAGAGAGAGAGAGAGAGAGAGAGAGAGAGATTTTATTCTGTTAAATCCTACCTTGGCTCGAATCTGCCCAGAAGTGGATACTTTTCGGATGAGTTTGTGTGAGGTCTCCTCTGGCTCCCCATCACTGTCCGATGACTCGTCACCTGCCTCGGGTTGAGGGTCCAGAGAGGTCAGGGACTGCCGGGGCTCCCGGACATAAAGTACATTTGGATTGAGCTTCGAGGCCATGACTGTGCAGGGGACACGATTTTCACAGCACTCGCCTCCTCCTATGTGCCAAGTCAGCTCTGAAACCGAGAAAGCCAACGGTATTGATTCCCAAAGAGACTTCTTCTGCTTTCATTTTAAAGCCCTATATAGCTCTATTAACTACAGTGTTCATACTGTAGCAAATTCGGTTCCTCTATTTTGATTGGGCTTAGTGTTGAAGCCAACAAAAGAAACTAGTGTACTAACCAAAAGACAGTTAACAACAACAGGGGATTATTTAGTCAATTGCACAACAGCAATAAGGGTAATGGAAAAAATTTGAGGTGATAAAAAGGAGAAATATTTTAGAACACAAGATCTTGTGATCATGTTGGTTTCATGAATAAAAAGTGGTGTAACAAACAAAGAAAGTGCTAAAATATTTAAAACTTGAATACCTTGAATTTAATTATTCAATTTAAAAAAACGACCTAAATGTCTGTCTAAAGGGATTTTTTTTAAAAACAAAATTTCAACTTTTTAAAGAAATAATAACAAAACATTGTGCTAAACTCATTTATACCCCCCTTTTTAAATTCAGCCTATATATATATATATATATATATATATATATATATATATATATATATATATATATATATATATATATATTCATATAGTGAGAGAGAGAGAGCTTAATACTTTTTATATATTTTTATTATTACTATTACTCTTATTCTTTTTCTTTCTGTTAATACATTTGTGCAACTGCTTTGGCTATACAAATGTACAGTTTTTGTCATGCCAATAAAGCTCACCTAAATTGAAAAAAAAAATGAAATTGAGTTACCATCTGAATTTTGCCTTAAGCCCCACAAAACCACATATCCAAACGCATTTAAATTCATGGAGTGAAAACGTATTCATCATACAAAATACATCCAGGTTATTTTTCTGAATTGCTTTTTTGCATAACATTAGATTCAGACAAAATAATGAGCGACACGCCATTGACCCTTATGCAGACGATGAAGCCCATTAGCGCTTAGAATCGATCCAAACCCATCTGACATAATCCACAGACGGTCACTGTCAGTGCTTTGAGAGATGCATGAACTCGCCGAGTGTTGCGAGCGCGTTCACAGCTGCGCATTCGTGGCGCTCACAATCATTCGACTCGGCGACACTCCGTTATCACCTTTCTCGCAGTTAATCTAATTAAGTCTCCTCTTGTCCCACAATATTGCATTAACGTGTCCCCATACGTGTCAAAACGCAACGCTTTCTGCATCGGACTTCAGTTTATGGCACACACATCTCCTGTAAAATAACTACCTGTTATGATGTCGCGAGTCGGCGGTCTACATGTGAAAAACGAGCCAGTCGCTTTGCAGAGCAATAAAGACACATTCGAGTGAATAATGATGCCATTACTGATAACGCAGGCGTCTAATGGGCTTTTAGATTTGACGCGATTATATTTACACAGACATCTCTGACTCCGTAGCACCAGCTTGTGTTCTCGCGTCTTTCAAGCAAAAAACAGCCTTATTGTTGTAACGTTACATACACGATTTAGTGTTCTAACGAAAGCAGCGTTCTCCGGCTTCGTCATTTGAATAAATCCGTTAACGGTTTGATTCACTGAATGCTCGCGGCGTTCGGCCATCACTTTCTGATTTGACAAACAGACTCAACTGTCACTCTCGCGCACGATTCCGTCTGCAGCGGTTGCGCCGACGAAATGAAAAGGTGGACGTGGTGTTTTACCTCTGTGGTGCGTTGTCGGTTCCCGTTGACCCTCGTATATGTGTTTTCTCGTTGCTCTCGGGCAGCGCGGTTAGATACTGTCAAATCTGCTCCTGTCGCGCACATACGCGCGTGGACGCATAGCATCGAATAAGGTTTGAATCGAAAGGGAGGGGTGGATTACAGCGCGAGAGCGTCTGTGTGTCAGCGCATCTGGGTGTCTTGACAACAGACATCTAAGAATGTTTGAGAGATTAATCCATCACATACAGTATTATCGTTTAACTGCAGTTCTCATTGCAGCTAAGCTATATAATGCTTTGCAGGATAGCTTCTGAATCCTCAGACAGGAGACTGATGATCAGGAAGAGAAATCTTCGCTTACGAAATATGTGACTTGTTGCTACATGTTGAGCTGCATGACAATGTTCTGACGGTTGAAGAAGTCACTTGGGTAGGCTAATAATGGGCAGATAGTCACAGCACCACTGGACAAAAAGGTTTAGCGTGCTATCAAGGATACCCTTTTCTAAAGACATTTAATTGCTTAAATCAATTGAATATTTGTTCATAATGAGTTTTCTTAACAAAATACATGCTGTAGTGGAAACCTGACTTTAGGAGCCGAATGTCAAAGTAATGCAGTTAACTCGTTAGCAACAGCATACTTAAGCATTCACCAAATGTCATTTATTTTGTGTAGCAGGAAGTGCAAAAGAGTAGTTTCACCAACGGCACATGCACCGCAAGACTACAACTCATGTCCTGTAACTATCAGTCCTTAATCTAAGCACAAGCTCAACTCTTTACCAACCAAATCCATTAAAACGCCATCACAACTCACCTAAGTCCCAATGTAACGGATCATTAAACACTTGTATCTCTCTCAATTCTCTCATTTTGTTCCAAAAAAGTTATTAAACAATGAATTAATATATATATATATATATATATATATATATATATATATATATATATATATATATATATATATATATATATATATATATATATATATATATATATATATGTATGTATATATATGTATATATATATGTATATGTATATAAATGTATATAAATGTATATATATATATGTATGTATATATATATGTATGTATATATATATATATGTGTGTGTGTACTGTGCAGAAGTCTTAGGCCACTGTAGTATTTTCACCAACAATTTTTTTTAAGTCACTTATTTCTGTTTCGCAACAGTGTGTCAGTAGAAAATATCGGTTTACATTTCCAAACATTATTTTTGACATTAAATGTAATAATCCAGGGAGATTTTTGTTTGCACAAGGAGTCTGACAGCATCCAGTGCTCCACACAGAGATCTGATCTCACCATCATCAGTCTGTCTGGAATAACATGAAGAAACAGAACAAACTAAGACAGACTCAATCTAGAAGAACTGTGGCAATGTCTCCAAAATGCTTCAGGAAACCTGCAAAGCTACAGTACTGTACAAAGTTTTAGACACTTGTAAAGTGAGGTTGCCATTAAAAATAGTGCCATAAATAGATTTTATTTATTAACTTCTATTAACTAAATTAAGTCAACATTTGGTGTGACCACACTATGCATTAAAAAAGCTTTTGTCCTAGGTGCATTGTTTTTCAGGTAGCTTTGCAGGTAGGTTTCTTGGAGACATTGCCACAGTTCTTCTGGATTGAGTCTGTCTCAGTTTGTTCTGTTTCTTCATGTTATTCCAGACTGACTGGATGATGATGAGATCAGATCTCTGTGTGGAGCACCAGCCGTTGTCAGACTCCTTGTGCGAAAAAAAATCTCACTGGATTATTACAATTACTGGCAAAAATAATGATTGGAAATGTAAAAAGATTTTTACTACTGACACAATACAGCAAGATAGAAATAACTGACTTAAAACCAATTTTTGTTAGTGAAAATACTATTGGCCTAAGACTTTTGCACAGGACTGTATATACTGTACCAGTATATACATTCTACAGATCTAGTGCCCTCTCTAGACTGCATGCTGGGAACCAGAAATACCCTGACCATTTCCAGTTTATGCCACCAAAAAAAAAAAATTAATCCGTTGTGTACTTTCAACATGAACGAATGATACAAATGGCTACGGAATATATCTGATACATGCTGTTCTGAGACCAGTTTTAGTCGTTACTTTTGTGATATTTGATTACAATCAGGAGGCCAGTGAACTCTCTCTAAACTGTCTCCCCTCACTTCTCTTGAATGATTTTATACAGTAAGTATAGAAAAGAATCTCCCACCCTACTTTAAAACAATCGCATTTTGTTGCTTTGCAGCCTGAAATGAAGTCTTTATTTATTCAGTGCAATTTATGACTAAATCAACTTCTATTACCTTTTGTGTATATATATATATATATATATATATATATATATATATATATATATATATATATATATATAAAAAATAAAAAAAATATACATGTTATGGTTATATTTTCCACTTGGATGTCCTAAGCTGCACTGAATAAATAAAGACTTCATTTCAGGCTGCAAAGTAACAAAATGTGATTGTTATATATATATATATATATATACGTATATCACTGAGTAGGAAAAAGGATCACCATTCTGTACCAGTATTTTGTCGAACCACCTTTTGCTTTAATTACAGCCTTTAGTCTATTGCAGTGGTTCCCAACCTTTTTCAACTCGCGGCCCACACAATCAAACACATATGTTTGCGCGGCCCACTGCAAAAAAAAATTAATACATTTTTTTTTTAACCCCGCTATTGTTGGGTTAATAACTTAGTACTCAGAACCTAGATTGTTAACTGTCTTTATTTAATGACCTGGTAATTAACAGAAAATAACTTGGGCTTCAGCGAGCCCTACTTGCCACACTTGGCACAACTGCTGTTGTTCCGTAGCATATGCAGCAAAAATATTTAATATAAATTGGCGGTTTATTCTTAAACCAATCAGCGAGCTCGAATAGTGGAAGCATAGTTACAGTTTAATATTTAAACAATTTCATATTTTTTTCTTATTTAATTACATATATGAAATGATGTTATTAAGTTATGTGTGTCTTAATATTTAAGACTACAGTATAATGCACATATGCACATTGCCTCTTGTACATCCCTGGGTATCTTAATATTTAGGACTACAGTATAATGCACATATGCACATTGCCTCTTTTACATTCCTGGGTATCTTAATATTTAAGACTACAGTGTACTTTCATGCACATTATTACTATATTTAATTCTACGGTATACATCTTTTTTTATATTTAGTTCTTATATTTTTATTGTTTAGTTTTATTTCATTCTTTCATAGCCATATTTATGTATATTTTAATCTGTGTTGTATTCTTTAATAATTGCACTTTCCATGGAGCGGACCTGACTCACATTTCACTGCTGGTTATATATGCTCTATATAATTGTGTATGTTGTGTATCTTGAATAGTAATTGGCGGCCCACCTGCAATACCATCGCGACCCACTAGGGAGCCGCGGACCACAGGTCTATTGGGACACTTCTGTCACACTTCGCAATATTTGCAGATTCTTCTTTGCAGAAGTGCAGTTTAATTTGATGGTGTCTGTTTGTGGACTGCAGTCTTCTTTTTTTCTCTTTTAACCACGGTGTGCTCAGTTTTGTGGTGTGCTTTGGGTTATTAAGACCTCGTGGTGCAACGGTAGTGCGTCTGACTGAAGATCAGAAGGTTGTGTGTTTAAATCACGTTCTTACGGGAAGTCGTGCCCTTATGGTTAGAGAGTCGGACTGGCAATTGAAAGGTTGTGAGTTCGAGTCTCGGGCTGGCAGGAATTGTAGGTGGGGGGAGTGTATGTACAGTGCTCTCTCCACCCTCAATACCACGACTTAGGTGCCCTTGAGCAAGGCACTAAACCCCCAACTGCTCCCCCGGCGCCGCAGCATAAATGGCTGCCCACTGCTCCGGGTGTGTGTTCACAGTGTGTGTGTGTGTTCACTGCTCTGTGTGTGTGCACTTCGGATGAGTTAAATGCAGAGCACAAATTCTGAGTATGGGTCACCATACTTGGCTGAATGTCACGTCACTTTCACTTTCATTGTCATGTTGGAAGGTAAACCTTCTTCCTTTTGACAACTTTTTTGAGGCCAAATAATTCAATTTCAGTCTAATCTGCCTCAGAATCTTCAACGTATACAGTATTTTGGCAAAGCTCAGTCGTGACTGCATGTGGCCTTTCTTGAGGAGTGGCTTTTTTCTTGCATTTTTTTTTTGTATACAACTTGTGTTGTACCAAATACCTTCCACTTAATAACAGACTTCACTCCTTATAGGCATTGTAATAAAGCCCTTGAAAAATGTTTTGCATCCATCTCCTGACTTGTATCTTTCCACAACTTTATCCCTGAGATTTTTTGACAGTGCCTGGTTACTCATAGTTGATTGTTTGCTTTAGTTGCACTACCAAAGACTGAAATGGTCCAAGAACGCTCTTTTCTCAATCAAAATGATCGCAGTTGAAAGTCAAATGGCTTTGTGTGCCATTGAGAAGGTGATTAGCTACACCTGATTAAGTTATCTTTCACTTGGATGTTATAGGTTGCACTGAGTGATTCTTTTCTATACCCACTGTGGATGCTGACTTTCTGTCATTAGAATGATATGAAATTGCAACAAATTGCTTCATGCTTTTAGTTTAATACACATCTGAGTTGCATCTGATGGCTGGCCTGAGTCCATTTACATTCACATGTTGCAGCCACTATATCGAAACCATGGACATAATTTTTTGTTAAAACTCAAACTTAAAACGAAAAAGAAGAACATAATTTACTATATGCACCAATATCAAAAAAACATTCCACTGATCATCTGGATAGCTAATACTTGTATGAATCCAGAAAAGGTGATTAGATGTCTGTTGCTTTTTTGTTTACAAAGATATTCAATCAGAAATTAAATGGTCATGTCAATACAATGTATTTAAAGCATATAAAAAATAAAAAGAGCCATTCCCTCCTTCCATAATCAGTTCTATCAAATGTAGACTTAAGAGGAAACAGGAATAAAATGGGTCAATGCTTATGACAGTGAAACTGCAATGTGTGCAATTTTTATTTCAGTTCTATTCTTAAAGGCAATTATCAAAAATCATTTAATTTCTGATCAACTCATCATTTCCAAATAACAAACCTACAAATGCTTCAATTTTAAGTCACACGGTCTATTTCTTAAAATATGTATAAAGTTATTTACAAGTAATAAGGGACACCCCTGGCCCACGAACTACCGACAGAGTCATTATTTTGGATGTAGCTTTCTGCTGCCACCCAGCGGTGTATATTAAAACTGATGCCACGGGTCCCAATTAAATAATCAAGGTCACTGAATAATTATATCAGAAGCATTAAAACACCACATCCAGATTATTTAATTTGTTTTGCTCCACATCTAAAAGCTAACTTTAGTTTAAGTAGGGTTGTATGCACTCGTCCAGTGAAAAGTCAAGAACTGAGATCAGAGAGATGGCATCAGGTTCGATGTTTCAGAAAGCCTCAGAACCTGGAGCTTACGGGGAAAGACATGTGTGATCCCCCGGAAGCTTTTGTAACCCTTCCTTTGTCATCCTTTGTTTAAATCCCTGCAGAGGAAAAACAGCCAACAACGTACGGGGCTTAAAGGGGTCAAATGATGCAATTTCAAGCTTTCCTTTCTCTTTGGAGTGTTACAAGCTGTTTGTGCATAGATGAGATCCCTAAAGTTGCAAAGACTAAAATCTCAAACCCAAAGAGGTATTCTTTATAAAAGTCAAGACTCATCCATGGCCTCCAAAAACGCCTTGTTTAAACATGCCCCTACATGTCTACATCATGTCTCAACGTGCTGGGAGACAGCATCACAGTATGTTAAGGGGTGTAACAATTCCGTCACACGCTTGAAGTATTCGGCCAATCACAATGCACTGGATAGCTGGCCAATCAGTGTACACCTAGCTTCTCAGGCCGATGAGCTTTGTAAAAATCGATGCCTTTCAGAAAGGCATGGCATAAAGGAGCAACGATACTGTACATTGTGGGGAAAACAATGTGTTTTTCGAACCTTAAAACACATAAACACATTTAATTACACCAAATACACAAAATAATTTAAGCAACATCATATGACCCCTTTAATGATTCAGATGCAGAGAGATTACATATGTTCACTTATATGTTCACAACATCTTTCCCTCTTACATTTATAATGTTTTCATTAAAGGTAATGGCCAAAAAACTAAAAAAAGCAGTAGCTTTGTCATGTTTGTTGCTTATACAGATTGTGCAATCATCTGATGGTTCTCACAAAAGAATCGTTCCACAGTTTAACGGTTGCCATGAGAACGCGTCCATTGAGATGAGGTTTGCCTCAGTGGGCTGAGGAACAGATGGATGGATGGACCGACAAAAAGAAAGAACGATATTTCACATTTCGACCGACGAACAACCGGCAGACAGATAGACAGATTTTTGGGCATTAGACATTTGGGAGCCTCTCTTTGAGCTTCAGTGAATGAAGCAGGTTTGTTTAGGTTTATGCTGGACTGTATGAGTGTATCTTTGATTTACATATGAGTATACATGTAACCTACAATTATTGATGCAGACATGTTTGCACCTTGCAGATTCCCAGTAATATATGCACCTCTACTGTTTTTGACCTTTTTTGTATAGTCTTCACAAGGTGGGTGTTAATAAATATTTAAAATTTGGGGATTTCGGTCTCAAAGGATCTGATTACTAATCATGCAAAAGAGCACAACTGGAAAGGGATTATAATTTTAACAGCAATGCACAGGGGAAGTGTGCAGACAGAAACTGCTAATTGGTTTAACAGTTGAGAAATATTATCTAAAGATCAGTGAATCATTTAGAACAATCCCAGCAGACTCCTCAACATAGTGAACAACAGCCATTGCCCTTTTGCATTGACTAGAGATCAGCTTTGCCATTTCTTCAGTAACTGTAGGATAAGGATGAGGCTAAGGGTGCTAATTCCAAAGCAAAATATCAAGTGGTAGCTGGAGCTGTTTTAGAGAATTAATACCAGAGCACTCTGATGGAAGTTATTAACAGAAAAACAAATAGACTTCCAAATGGGGCACCAACAAAATTAAACAGCAGAAAGTTCCTAAAATTTTCTGTTTAGAGCAAAGCAAAGCAAAAGGTGGGATAAAAGAAATAATTCTACCAAAATCAAATCCAAAATATGTAGACAATCCTGTCAATAAAGCAAAGTTTCTGTTTTAAAATAATTATTTTATTTTTTAATTAAATATTTCGGTAAAAATAGCAATGTTGCTGAAATTTTTTACTCAAAGCAAACAGCTTTTATTGCCGGAAATTTACAATAAAAAATACATTTGCAATATTTTAGGTTTTACAGTTTTAATGTAAATTTACAGTTCAATACCATGATTTCTTTAACTGAAATAATGTTAATATACCTACCTTTTGAAGTACTTAATAATTTAAAAATTATTGGGGTATTAATAAATAATTAAAATATTAAAAGTATTAAAAATATTAAAAAATATATTAAATATTAAAATGAAAACAAAGAAAGAAAAATCCCTTTCAGCTTCACTAAGTAAACCACTTCAAAATATTTTACTGTAAATTCTGAAAGGTAAAACCTTTCCATTTCATTGTAACATTTGAAACATGACATGTATATATATATATATATATATATGTTTAAATAAATAAAGAAGAATTATAAATCACTTAATCTACTCCCTACTATCCTTTCTTTCTGGCTGGCCTTTGCCTCATCTGACCTCGTATTTTCACACAGCGCCTGCCTTCCTCTCTCAACATCACAACAATCCATAAATACACAAACGCCCGAACCCCTGCTGTCTCCCTCTTAGGGCTAATATGAAATGACATGTTCTCATCAGTCAGAGAGACTGTGGGAGAAAGCTATGGAAAAGTCTTCCCTGAGTGGATGCTAACACTTGTCTCTGACACTCTTGGGATTCCTCTTCACACATAGGCACCTGCTGCTCACGCAAGCCAGCCAGAACCCCACTGTGCACGAGTTAACTGCTGCAGACTAATCCCCCATCGAGTGAAGAAGGGATCTTGACAAAAGCAAGAAAGACTGGCTGGAAAAAGAAAGTGGAGTGATAAACTGCAATCTGTGCCTACAGGTATAATACTGCCATTATTAGATGGAAAAACTGATCCAGTTAGGCCCTTGGTATCACCAGCTCCAGATTTAGGCAGATATTAATAGACATCACACACACACACACAAAATTATAGTGTTTAAAATTGCATGAAATGAAAATTGACATAATTATAATATATATTATAGATCTTTTGGTAAACAAATCATGCATTCATGTTTCATTTTACTTTTTTTTTTTTTTACTTGAACCTCATAATGGTCGTATCTGTTGACTTCAAAATGTCATAACCTTCTGGTAAAATGACAGACCTCTTGACATATGCAGGTATTCTCCAATCATTTAGTCCAGCTAAACCCCATCCTGCAGGCTTGCGTTCATCTGTCTCCACATCTCAAAATCCAATCAACTCTTAGAACCAAGTCCCCATCCACTTTTCACACTTTTGCTTCATCGATAATCTGTTCCACTCAGATGTACGTCACAATATAGAAAAAAGACCCATTGTTACTTTTATCACAACTTTAAAAACTTTTTAGGTCTGAGGTTTGAGGTCAAGCATGTAAATCATCCTTGAGGTTAAAGGGTTTTCTCATAGTGTGAAATTAAATTAAATTCTCATCTTTGCTCTTCGTCTGTCTGCCGCACTTTCACTTTTCTCTGAAACAGGAAACGATTATAGTTTGACACACAGAGATGAAGGTAAAGGGACACTAAAAAGGGCAAATTAGGAGGAAAAAAAGATAGAGCCTCTATCTAGCAGACTGTCACCTTCTGAAGATGACGGCTGCCGAAAAGCCTGAGTGGAAGCAGTTCTCCAGCTTTCTTTCCACCTTTCTTGTATGTAATGTTTTAGACAAAATTTACCCAGGATTACTCCATAACCCATCCATAAATCAATATGCACTTCAATTAACTGCTATTATTCAATCAATACACCATTACAAACCTTTAAATTGCAGCATTTTGTATCAACTAAGCTAAATTATGACATTTCAGAGTCATTCTTATATAACTGAACTTTCTAATCAGCCATCAATAGTTTTGCATCACAGACTACAAACTATAATGTTGATTACTGAATTGAGATTAGATTATCTTGTGAAAATGACAGTGCCATTGCTTAGCCCAGTGTAACAGTAAAACAAAAACCGCAAACCACAAACCGCAAACCACCAAACAGACTGAATCTAGAAATCACTAACAGAGATTTGTAAGAGACTACTAAAGGTCATAATAGGCTGCACTTATTATAGCTCTTTACACACATCCAGCTGGCACAGGAGACTCTGACTATGTTAAAATGATTCTCAATGATTCACACATTGATTTTGAGTATTAAAACCTAGACCATGAGTACTGCACAATTGCCTTCAAAATGTGTAAACTTCAACAATTATACCATTTCTCTCTCTCTCTCTCTCTCTCTCTCTCTCTCTCTCTCTCTCTCTCTCTTTTATTTATTTATTTATTTTTATTTTTACTTTGTGGTGGTGTAGTTTGCTCCACTCACTCAAAAGGCACACAGCAGTGTCATTAAAAAAGGCAGCAGAAAGAAGCCGGAACGAAACAGAGTGCTGCATTAAAGAGCTTCTCTTGCTGGAGAATGAAAACCATTTTAAATTGGAGAAGACGGTGACTGAGAAAACCACAGTAAATAAAAACTTCATATGAGAGTGTTTAAGCTGCTGCTGTCAAACAGACAGTGAACAGAAGTACACAGGCTTGCTCACACAATGCTACAGCATCTGCTGATGAGCGAGTTCCAGCGTTTGGGAAGCGTCAGCAGGTTTTTGCGCGGTCGACGTGTGCTCAGTAATAGACTTCTCAGCTGAATGGAGGAATTGCAATGCATTCATTTAATCATCAATACAGTATCTCAGGACAACTTAAGCACCAGGCTGACATGCACTAGTTCACTTAGATGGTCTATAGCTGCATAACACTAAGATAAACAGAGCTAAGAAACATACAAGAACAAAGCTGTGGGGTAATAAATTAATTTAAATGAGCGGATTTGAATAAATAGTTCTGTGTTTATTCAGCTAACAACATTTCACTTCATTTGTTGTGTGTAACTGCATTTCCAAATGACATTGTGCATCAAAGACTTTTAAACATGTTTTTCAAGTATATGCAGACGCTCAAATGTGATAATGTAGGATTGTGTTGTAGATTATTGCTGTAACAGTGCATGCAAACTTTTGAGAAAGGGATGAGAGTGTGATGATGTAATAGCTTACCCACAATGCTGTGCACAGAAGATGAATGGGGGAGTGAGAGTGAAGATGATTGGTGGGAGCTCCCATCAATGAATAGCCATTGCAGGGCCAATGCTCAAGCAATGTTGAGACTTATTGTAATTCTGATCACGGATACTTATTCATAAGATTGTCCGTCAGGGAGAATGCAATGAAAAAAAAGCAGCATTCCTTTAAACAGTTCACTGCCCTCCCTTCTCTCTGTGTCTCTATATATATTTTCAGTACACAAACAAAACCCAATTTCAGAGCATTGCTCGTTTTAACCTATACAGTTCCTTGTCCAGTTTTTTTGTTTTGCAAATTGTGCAGAGGCTTTTTGTGAGATATCAGAGCAGTCCCAAGTGTCACAGCAGGTAAAATCTGTATGCTGTATACTGCTACAAAACTCTCATGATCGTCTGCCAGTATTTGCTAGCAGATGCACAACTGAAGGAAATGTGACTTTCCAACAATAATTAGCCTAAGACATCTTCTATTGGAAGTATTTGACAGAGTCCTCATAGTGGGAGACGCACGCGCCACCGACCACTCATCCAGCTCTTGAATGAAACACACACCTTTCATTACTTACAATCTGTCTAAAAACTAAATAAATATTACATTAGATTTCCAATTGGATATACTAGATAATTATCACGATTTTAAATATTTTTATAGGATTTTCGGGTGTCCATGTTTTGCGTAATATCACGTAGAAGACACATAAATGTCGTAAAAGGGACACGTGAGATGTAACAATAAAGACGCGAAAAGTATAAATAAAACAAGTGACAGTGGCGCTCTGGCTTTGTGTAAGCAGGACAGTTTGGTGTTGTGGGTGATCAAACAAAAAAACATGTTTTTTTGTTTGATTACCCACAAAGAATCGTGTTGTTTTGCGCAAAGCAGCGGCCGGCGACACTGGGTCCGGCGTGGGGAACGACACGACACGAGTGAGACGTGCTCGTCTCTTGTACCTTATAGTTGAATTCGTGTTGTATGATTAACATTCCGTCCACAGCATCTCACAGACTCGATCATGACTGTTGTGAGGACTCTTGACGTCAGAGGGGAGAATCATCGTTGAGGTCCAACGTGGGGAATATCAAGCGAGGCAGCGCTATCGTCCTACCAACAGTATTAGCCATGCTAACCGACGAGCACCTTGTCTTTCCACGGGACTTGACCCGCCAAAGATGACGCTTTTACTCAACTACGTGAAACAAATGGCATTTTAGTTCTTTTATGTTGTTCTCCGTCTCCTCTCGTATGACAGGCACGGACTGCGCGCGAGCTCGGGGGAGAAAAGGCATTGCAGCTTCATGGCACTGAGGTACCGTCTACTGATGCGCACTTGTGTTCTCTTTTGTGAGACAATGCCTTAGTTAAACGTGTCATTAAATTGAGATGATTGTTTTTCAACGGACACCAGTCTATTTGAACGAATTGCCGGAGGGGTGACCTCTCCGAGTCCTTTGCAGTCTTTTTTTGGTCAGTTTATATATAGCCAGGTCTGTGAGGTGGAAATTTATGAATGAATGAGATAAAATGTGTCTGCTTCTATGGCGTCAGGCAAAAGCGCATCATTGTAGATTCTGGAGGCATATAAACGATGCCTTCATAAGAGACCCGTGCACTGAGGTGGCGCGTCTTATTTTTAGACAATTACTAAAAATAGAAGCAAAGTGAAGTGCGTGCTTTTTGTCAGGACTGGTGCTTAATTAATAGCCTTTTTGAGGTGAAATGCACATGCAGCAGTAAACTAAAACAAAATATTGTGTATTTACAGCTCGCCTGGATGCAATTTGCTACATTGTTTTGCTGCTTGAAAATGTGCTTATTAAGTGCTCCACGACTATTCAATTTCTGATTAACCACAAATCAACACTTTACCAGCTATCTGAAAGTTCTTGCTAATGACAAAATTGGTAAATACATATCCTACTTAACCTAATAATTTAATTCTTGACTGCCAAAAAATAAGATACTGTTTTATCAGGTTTGGGGGCTTCAGGCATATTTCTTTTGACAGATACTCTATTCCCACTGCCTTTCCACTGACATACACATTCTCTTTTATCTTCACTACCGCACCCCTCTCTCTCTTTCACCCACCCTCCTCCCCACCCCACCATCAGCTATGATTCACTCTCTTGCAGCAACAATGAGCAACCAACTTCAAAACACCTCTTCCCTCTCCACGGCGGGCACGTGGAATCTCCTGGATGTGCGGAACTCATCACCGGTGCGAACAGCAGAGCTGAGGCCGCTTCCCGTTAGCCCGTGGGACATTGCGCTGTGTGTGACGGGCACGCTCATCTCCTGCGAGAATGCAATCGTGATCGCCATCCTGTTCTACACACCCACCTTGAGAGCCCCCATGTTTATTCTGATAGGGAGCCTCGCGTTTGCTGACCTGCTCGCAGGACTCGGGCTCATTCTCAACTTCATCTTCATCTATATGCTGAACATGGAGTTTGTAACTCTGATCTCCGTTGGCTTGCTGATCGCCGCCTTCTCTGCATCTGTGCTCAACATCCTGGCCATCACAGTGGATCGCTACTTGTCCCTCTACAACGCTCTGACCTACCACACGGAGCGCATGGTGACATTCACCTATGTCATGGTGGTTCTCATTTGGCTGGTGTGCATCATCCTGGGCCTACTGCCAGTGCTCGGCTGGAACTGCCTCCGAGATGAGGCCAGCTGCAGTATCTGCCGGCCAGTCACCAAGAAAAACGCTGTGGTACTCGCTGTGACGTTCTTGCTGGTGTTTGCCCTCATGATGCAGCTTTACCTACAGATCTGTAAGATTGCCTTCCGCCATGCGCAGCAAATTGCTGTTCAGCACCAATTCATGGCCATTTCCACCACAAAAGGTGTATCCACGCTCTCTGTCATCCTCTGCACCTTTGCTGCATGTTGGATGCCTTTCGCCATGTATTCGATTGTGGCAGACTCCAGCTACCCGATGATCTACACGTATGCAACAGTGCTGCCGGCAACATGCAACTCGGTCATAAACCCAATCATATACGCTTACAGAAATCCGGACATCCAGAAATCCCTGTGGCTAGCCTGCTGTGGATGCGTGCCGTCCAACTTTTCCTTGCGGCCAAGGACATCAAGCGATGTATAGGTTTCACATAATTAGTTTGTACTGTGTCAGTGTCAATGATATGATGTACTTCCTTGGTGGGATCCCAGTCAAACATTGCTGGTTGTGCAGTAGGTGTTGCAATCCAAGATGTCAACCTGCAATGTATAATTAGATGTCTTTAATGCATAGCAGACCTCTATGCACAAAATTTCAAGTTGTATCAGACATAAGACAGTTCAAACTGAACATGACCTGAATAATCTTGATATTCTGAGATGTTTAGTACAGACCCAGTGACAAAAATCTATATACTATATGTGACCCTGGAGCATACCCTTATGACTGTTTTTGTGGCCCAAGGTCACATATATCTAATCTAAATATATATATATATATAGAAAGATATATCAATTTAAAATTATATATAATATTTTGTAAACAAAATTATTACCAATCTGACCAAATTTGTGTGAAGACAGCTTTCATGTACATGTTCATGTTATACGGAGTTCTTTCAGCACCACGGACAGCAGCAGGTACTATTCCCTTGCAAACTCGCCTGAAACACTTAAATCTGTGTTCACTTAAAAATGTATGAATGACAGAGAGAAAACACGGTCCCATGAGCGTCTGTCGCTTTCCAGCCAATTTGATCAAATCACTAAAAAATAAATAAATAAATAAATAAATAAAAAATTGAATTATAATGCAAGAAAAAAATTACCTCTTTCATTTAAGCCTAATTTATTTGTTGTCATTTGCAGTGAAATTCAATATCATAGATGTAAAAATCCCTGGGAAAATCCAATTTGTTTAGACATGCTGAATTGGTTTATTATTATCTAACGTCCCTAATGACAGTGAAATATCTTCTGCCACAAAGTTGTAAAGCAAATCATATTTTCACACATTTTCTTCTGGAATCCATTGAGCACACATTTTGGTTTTAGTACGAAATGCAGGGTTAATAAAGGTCTGAGTGCGAAATGAGGTGCCAGCCACAACGCTTTAAATTTAACGCCAGGCAACATCTTTCAAGACAGTTTTGCAAAAGGGCAACTGAGACATCAACGCTTAAATAAGATATATGCCTCTGGGTCTGTACAGAAAAATTATCTTGGTAATTATTAGATATAACTGAGTGTTTAGACTGTACAATTAGTCCATCGGATCAGGGATCAATGTTAGGGGCAGGCTAGTGTGTAAATAGATCTGCATGAAGGCTTAGTAAAAGATCAGATAACTAGGCCAAAATGGGACAGAAAGTACTAAAGTTAAGATTAAACCAAAAAGACCTTGAAAAAATGTTGAAATGGATTTATATTTTGCTGTACAACCAAAAAAAAAAAAATAATAAACTCAAACTCAAAAAACGACACAGAGAAACACTATGCTTTTCAAAATGGCGCAAAAAGAAACATCACTAAATGCTAATGAATTAGTTGTAGAAATATTTTATATGCATAGATATTGGTGGAGCTTGAAATATGACCGTAAAAAAGCCTTGTGTTTATTGAGGGTGTGTGAAATGTCACAGCTGTTCTTTGATGACCCCTCATTTGGGGCAAAGTATCTTAATTTTGGCCTTACCTTTTCTCTTCTGCAATAATAAATGAAAGTGCAACGTTCATTGATAGAGCTACAATCACAATGAGGCCATCAATAGAGCTAATTTTACTTTGTGACTTTAATATGATAAAAACAGACTGAGAACAGGGTGTTTTAACACTTAAAACCAATTGTACTGTTTTCTAGGATGTGCTTTCACATCGTAGTACAAGTATTCAAAGTTGGCCTTGAGAGCCCATCCAGGTGCCCTCTGACTAACCTCAAAACTCTTAGTGACCTGTACGAAACCTGATGGACTTTTATGTGGAGTTATTTCACAGTCTGGACACTATGAAACAATTCTCCAGTCTTTTTTTGCACAATTGTGTGATACACCTGATTGTTTGTGGTTGTGTGTGCGAGAGTGACCATTTGTTTATATACCACTCACTTATGTCAGGAGTGGGGTTCAGTGACCTGTAACACTGTGCCCACTTATAAAAAAAAGTAAATAAATAAATAACCCGACCCACGTAATACACAACACTTAGCAAATATCAGTGTTTTTCAGCAAATCTTTACCGTTACGTAATGTATCTTCACTACAATGTACTCAAGGGAATGCCATAAATTCAGTTTGTTCAGGGTTGCAGCGGTTATTTTTCTTATGCAATGCTGTATGAAAATGTATATTTTTATACACATCAGGGCATGAGTTTTATGATGTTGTTTTGGTGTTCGTGTGTATATATGTGTGTGTTCAGTACCTGTATTATTATTGATGGTTTCCTAGGAAAAAGCAAAAACAGAAAGAAAAAAACAAAACAAAAAACTAATGAAACTAAAATGTTGGCAAGGAGGACAGTGCCATAATTTCACATACAAGTGTCTTATTGATTTAATGTGTTTATCAGATCAGTAAAAACAAGGATTAGGATTTGTAACCACCTGAGTGTGTCGAAAGTACCGTTCACCTTCAAATTTGCAGCAGCTGAAACACAGCTTGGTGTCCAGATAGTTGATTTCTAGTGAGCTTGGTTACTGAACACAGACAGGACATAGTCGGTTTACTAGTGGTTAGATTTAACAGATGGGTCTAAAAGTTAAAACTCAAAAATAAGCCAAGAGAACCAGGTGGTGTGCACTTTCTATGCCAGGGAAATGGCTGCATTCCACCCTTTCTTTTGGACATTAGAGCCCACTACGGCTACCGGCAGAAAAATGCTGTCCTCTCTTTAGCGTTCTGTCGGACTGGGACAGCCCTTTTGTGTGCCAGACTACAGTCAGATGGTCCACCCCCAGCCTCATGCTCAAAAGTGACCTATCTAATTACTAACTCAACAGATATCATCACAGAATGGAAGTGTGCCAGGCAGGCAGCCATCTAAAATTTCACACATCTTTAGTCAGTATTTGATCAAATACAAGCAGACTGCATTCCTCTGGAGCTACAGTATAGGTGATGGAGGCTACTTTTTGCAAGTAAGAAAATAGAGAAAAAAGACAAATCTAGCGTGAGACCAGCGTACCTTAGTCTTCTGTCGGGATGTCAGTGCTGGTGTACATAAATGGAGAGAGGTCGTCTGAATGACGGCACCTAAATGCATGGAAGCTCTGTTATCACTAAATCTGGCCCTGCTAAAAATAACCTTGAAGAGCATGAAATGTTACATTTATCTAGGGTACTTGAAATCCGTTTTCTGGGCCATTAAGCAGAGCTCTGTGTTTCCCATCAAAAGCTACATTAGAGCGAGAAGGCGCCTTTCTAAAATAAGGGAGGGGAGAGACACAGTAAGCCTTTAGAAGAGCCTCTGGGGTTATGTAACCACTGCAACCAAATGTTGTCCATTCTTTAAAATCTAAATCTCTGTTGCGCTACTGATGGCGTCTCAGTATGATCTACAATCTCTTTTGTAATCATCTATAGAGCTAAAGGAATGTTTTTGTGTGGGTAAACGGTCAGCACAATGATGTGGCGGTCAGAGATGTGGATTGGGTGCTCTGATACTGTGATGTAATCGTTGTTGATCATTTTCTTGCTTTGTTTGTTTCTCTTTGTATTGTGACCTGAAATCTGACAAGTACGATGCACTTTATAAAAGGAACATGCTACACGTTGCAATGTAAGTGTGGAATGTAATCCTTCTTAAAAATTATTAATTTTTTATTAATGTAAAGATCACATACCTGAGACAAAAAGAGAGTGAGTGAAACAACAAAAAACTAAACAAACAAAAAAACAAAAAACACTATGAGAATACTTTGTCAAATAAAATTAAGCAAACTCTATCACAGTCTATGGGTGTTTGGTATCTTTATTTTGTGTGTGTGTGAGAAAGGGAGAGAGAGAGAGAGAGAGAGAGAGAGAGAGAGAGGGGGGTAAGCAGAACAGGACAGACTTAAACTGGTACAGGTCATCATATGAAGGCGACCCAGCTTTAAAAGGCTTGCGTATGAATTATAGAGCCTTTCTATTTTACATAACGTGCGCTGTCAGGATCACGGTGAGTGTGGGATCTGAATGCTGAGCGCATGCTGTGAGGTGATGGGAAATTCCCGCCTTTTTAAAGGGGTGATCGAAGCGCTTGCTGCATAAAATAGTTTCAGCAGTAAACTATTTAGTTGTTATCCTCACTGCTATAAAACCATAATCGATTAATAAGGGAGCTCCTCAAAAACACTAAGATTTTAGAATATAAAATTATTTTTCTATTTTTTAGATTTAAGTGATGCCTATGTACTCAATTACAGTGCTAAATATGATATAATAATACCTTTTTTAAGACTTGCACATAAAATTAATACCATATGAGCGGGCTAGGGCAATATAGTAGGCTAAGGCTACCATATTAAATTGTAAAATTATGTAAAAAGCATAATTTACAGTTTTCACAAAAAAGTTGTATAAAACTTTAGACTTTACATTCCAGCCTTTAAACCATTGTTAAGAAAATGGATTAGTCAAAAGTATTAATTATTATATTAATTTAAACAATTATTATCAATAAATGATTACATCAATTTAATAACAAATTAGGGGTGAGCGATATTTTTTTTTTTTTATATAACTGAAGTCTATTTATTTTTAACATTTTTTAATTAAATAAAACCAAAACACCCATAGCAAAAAAAACTAAAAAAAAAAGACAAATAAAACAAAACAGCTTCCAAACACATGCTTAATTCACATTTACATTTCGGGCCTGTTATCAATAATCACTACAGACATACACACATGCAAAAATAAGAAGGTACAATAAAATCAAATTATAAAGTGCCTATACATGTAACACCACAGACTTAGCAAAAGAGAAGTGCACTAAACAATAAAAAATCCATCAATCTCAGTCAAAAACCCGTCCCCAAGATTTGTCAAAACCCTCCAAATCATCATTAATCCTGGCCAAGAATTTTTCATATGACACAATTTTCAGCATATTTTCCTTCCACCTGTTAAACTCTGGAGGAGATGGATCCTTCCACACACTGAGAATCACTCGAGCAGCTGTAATCACCCCCACTTTTATAACCACAAAATCATATTTCAAAACTCCTGGTAACACAGACTGATCCCCTAATAAGCACAATCTTGGTGACATGGGTATTGTCAAGCCGATCCACCTTCCTATACTGTCCAGTACTCTTTGCCAAAAGGGGTAAACTGTCCCACATTCCCAAATAGCATGCAGAAATGTCCCTGGATCTGAGCTGCATTTCCAGCATATATTATTAGGCATAATTCCCATTCTGTTAAGTTTAGAAGGAGTGAAGTACCATTTATGTATTAATTTGTACTGAATAAATTTACCCCTGGCCTCTCTAATATATTTATTGGAATGTGACAGAACTTTGCACCAATCTTCTTTACTAATGACACAGCTCAGATCTCTCTGCCAGATGGTCCTCAAATTTTCACATATCTCTTTTTTTAAATTGTTAAATAATTTGTAGAAAACAACTGCTCTATGTGCTGTACCAGACAGTTTTAAAAACTCCACCACTGCATTTGTGCTTTGAGTAAAGTTCCCTTTGGTAATACAATCCCTTATTTGTAAATATTTCCAAAAATTATTTTCCCTAGTCAGACCATATTTTTGGGTTATTTCAACAAAGGTCATAAACACTCCCTCTGAATAAAGATCGCTTATCCTGTGTATGCCTTTGATTAGCCATTCATTCCAACATACAGTTTTTTCCCAATCTGTGCAGCAGAGTTGTTCCATAACGAGGCATAGGGTTGTCTAAAATGAGATGCTCCACAAATCTTGTGTACCTCTACCCATACAGCTTTAGAATACATGAGTACCGGGTTATGATGAAAGTCCTTTCCATTATTAGCTGATCCCTGTGAGAGAATGTCCATGGGCGTAAAAGGGCTCACTAGTTCCTGTTCAATCTTGATCCAGCTCAGTTCAGAGTCCAACCCTGTCCAGTGTTTGACCAGCCTTGACATCTCAAATGCTAAATTATACAGTTTCACATTTGGAAGAGCCATTCCCCCAATGTCTCTAGGGGCCCACATTTTTTTTATATTAACTCTTGGCTTCTTCTTGTTCCACAGAAAATCTTTAATTATCTTCTCAAATTGACTAAATATATGTGAAGGAATTCTTACAGGTAACATCATGGAAACATAATTGAACTGCGGGGCCACCACCATTTTAATCACATTAATTTTACCCCATAATGTAAGATTCAATTTTCCCCATTTATCCAGATTTGTTTTTATTTTTAGGAGGAGAGGTTCCATATTTGAAAGCATAATGTCTTCTAAGTTTGGGTTTAATAATATTCCTAAGTACTTCATACCTGAAGGTAAACACTTGAAATTGAATGTAGTAATATACCTAGAATGGCATGATGCTGAAAGCGGCATGCCTTCCGATTTGTACCAATTTATTTTATAACCTGACAACCTTGAAAATGACTCAACACATGAGAGCAACGCCGGTAAAGATTGCATGGGATCAGTTAACACTGCTAAGATGTCGTCAGCATACAGAAACAACTTGTGTTCCGTACCCCCTGCGTGAACACCTCTGATATCTGTATTAGCGCGAATAGCTAGAGCCAGTGGTTCCAGAAATATCGTGAAGAGCAGTGGGGACAAAGAACACCCTTGACGGGTCCCACGTGAGAGATGGAAAAAGTCTGACATCAATCCATTTGTCAAAACTGCTGCCCTCGGACAGGAATATATAGTTTTCACCCATCTACAAAATCCAGGCCCGATCCCGAACCTTAAAAGGGCTGCCCTAAGAAAGCCCCATTCTACCCGATCAAAGGCCTTCTCCGCATCCAAGGAAAAGGCCGCCACCGGATCTAGACTAGATTTACTTTTGTGTATAAGATGGATAAGTCTTCTCATATTATCACCCGAACACCTATTCTTAATAAAACCAACTTGATCCCCATTGATAATGTCTGGCAATATCTTATCCAAGCGGGAGGCTAAAACCTTAGTCAGAATCTTACAATCAACTCCTAAAAGGCTTACTGGTCGGTAATTCGCTGGATCTGAAATATCCCTATCCTTTTTAGGAATAAGGGAGATTAGTGCATCATTAAATGTACCTGGTAAGGAGCCTATTTCTAGTGCCTCAAGATAAACTTTATGCAAGACCGGAGCCAAAATATCAATATATTTCTTATAATATTCAATCGGGAAGCCATCCAAACCTGGTGACTTCCCATTTTTCATTAATGAAATAGCAGCTCTGACCTCTTCTTCCGTTATAGGTGCATCCAGACTTGTTTTTTGTTCACTAGAGAGAGTTGGTAATTGTAGACCTGAAAAAAATGTCTCCATCTCCTCCTCATTAAGCGCACCAGCAGAAGTATACAAATCTTGATAGAATGACTTGAAAATTGAATTTATTTCCTTTGATGTGGTTACCACTTGGTTATCTTTTTTAATCATTGATATATTGTTTAGGTTATCTTGCTGCTTCAGTTGTCTCGCTAATAATCTACCATTCTTTTCACCACCTTCATAAAATTTAGTTCTAAGCCTAAATAAGGCATATTCAGCCTTTTTATTATAAACATCATTTAACTGATATTTTAATTTACAAATATTCTGGTATTTATCATTTGAATATTGTTTTGCCAAATCCTTCTCCAGTTCACGTATTTCTTTTTCCAAAGTTTTTTCTCTTTCTAAATTACTTTTTTAAAATTTTGTCGCATATGCAATTATCTTTCCTCTTATATATGCTTTGGACGCTTCCCAAACTGTGGCTACTTTATCTGTGGAACCCATATTTATTTCAAAGAAAAATTTCAGATCCTTTGTTAACTCCTCACTAAACATTTTATTTTGCAACAACATAGTGTTGAGCCTCCAGCGACCCCTCTTTGTTTTATCCATGTTCAAATCGATTTGTAACTCTACTGTGGCATGATCACTAATGGCAATGGTTCCAATCTCACAACCTACCACTGCCTCTACCAGAGACTTTGATATTAAGACGAAATCTATCCTTGAATATGTTTTATGACAATTAGAATAAAATGTATATTCCCTTGAACTAGGATTAACTATTCTCCAAATGTCTACTAGGCTCAGATCCTGCAAAAGATTCCTGAGGCTTTTAAAAACTCCCGGCCTGGTTCATTACTCAAAACCGCAATCATGGGTAAGACTGCCGACCTGACTGCTGTCCAGAAGGCCATCATTGACACCCTCAAGCGAGAGGGTAAGACACAGAAAGAAATTTCTGAAACGAATAGGCTGTTCCCAGAGTGCTGTATCAAAGCACCTCATTGGGAAGTCTGTGGGAAGGAAAAAGTGTGGCAAAAAACGCTGCACAACGAGAAGAGGTGACCGGCCCCTGAGGAAGATTGTGGAGAAGGACCGATTCCAGACCTTGGGGGACCTGCGGAAGCAGTGGACTGAGTCTGGAGTAGAAACATCCAGAGCCACCGTGCACAGGCGTGTGCAGGAAATGGGCTACAGGTGCCGCATTCCCCAGGTCAAGCCACTTTGGGCTACAGAGAAGCAACACTGGACTGTTGATCAGTGGTCCAAAGTACTTTTTTCGGATGAAAGCAAATTTTGCATGTCATTCGGAAATCAGTCTGGAGGAAGACTGGGGAGAAGGAAATGCCAAAATGCCTGAAGTCCAGTGTCAAGTACCCACAGTCAGTGATGGTCTGGGGTGCCATGTCAGCTGATGGTGTTGGTCCACTCACTGTGTTTTATCAAGGGCAGGGTCAATGCAGCTAGTTATCAGGAGATTTGGGAGCACTTCATGCTTCCATCTGCTGAAAAGCTTTATGGAGATGAAGACTTCGTTTTTCAGCACGACCTGGCACCTTCTCACAGTGCCAAAACCACTGGTAAATGGTTTACTGACCATGGTATTACTGTGCTCAATTGGCCTGCCAACTCTCCTGACCTGAACCCCATAGAGAATCTGTGGGATATTGTGAAGAGAAAGGTGAGAGACGCAAGACCCAACACTCTGGATGAGCTTAAGGCCCCTATCGAAGCATCCTGGGCCTCCATAACACCTCAGCAGTGCCACAGGCTGATTGCCTCCATGCCACGCCGCATTGAAGCAGTCATTTCTGCAAAAGGATTCCCGACCAAGTATTGAGTGCATAACTGAACATAATTATTTGAAGGTTGACTTTTTTTGTATTAAAAACACTTTTCTTTTATTGGTCGGATGAAATATGCTAAATTTTTTTTGAGATAGGAATTTTGGGTTTTCATGAGCTGTATGCCAAAATCATCAGTATTAAAACAATAAAAAACCTGAAATATTTCAGTTGGTGTGCAATGAATCTAAAATATATGAAAGTTTAATTTTTATCATTACATTATGGAAAATAATGAACTTTTATCAGAATATGCTAATTTTTTGAGAAGGACCTGTATATATACAGTCAAGTCCATAAATATTGGGACATCGACACAATTCTAATCTTTTTGGCTCTATACACCACCACAATGAATTTGAAATGTTGAAAGATGTGCTTTAACTGAATACTTTCAGCTTTAATTTGAGGGTATTTACATCCAAATCAGGTGAACGGTGTAGAAATTACAACAGTTTGTATATGTGCCTCCCACTTTTTAAGGGACCAAAAGTAATGGGACAGATTAACAATCATAAATCAAACTTTCACTTTTTAATACTTGGTTGCAAATCCTTTGCAATCAATTACAGCCCGAAGTCTGGAATGCATAGACATCACCAGACGCTAGGTTTCATCCCTGGTGATGCTCTGCCAGGCCTCTATTGCAATGGTCTTCAGTTCCTGCTTGTTCTTGGGGCGTTTTGTCTTCAGCAAGTGAAATACATGCTCAATCAGATTCAGGTCAGGTGATTGACTTGGCCATTGCAATACATTCCACTTCTTTCCCTTAAAAAACTCTTTGGTTGCTTTCACAGTATGCTTCGGGTCATTGTCCATCTGCACTGTGAAGCACCGTCCAATGAGTTCTGAAACATTTGGCTGAATATGAGCAGATAATATTGCCCGAAACACTTCAGAATTCATCCTGCAGCTTTTGTCAGCAGTCACATCATCAATGAATACAAGAGAACCAGTTGGCAGTCATACATGCCCACGTCATGACACTACCACCACCATGCTTCACTGATGAGGTGGTATGCTTTGGATCATAAGCAGTTCCTTTCCTTCTCCATACTCTTCTCTTCCCATCACTCTGTTACAAGTTGATCTTGGTCTCATCTGTCCATAGGATGTTGTTCCAGAACTGTGAAGGCTTTTTTAGATGTTGTTTGGCAAACTCTAATCTGGCCTTCCTGTTTTTGAGGCTCACCAATGGTTTAACATCTTGTGGTGAACCCTCTGTATTCACTCTAGTGAAGTCTTCTCTTGATTGTTGACTTTAACACGCATACACCTACCTCCTGGAGAGTGTTCTTGATCTGACAACTGTTGTGAAGGGTGTTATCTTCACCAGGAAAAGAATTCTTTGGTCATCCACCACAGTTGTTTTCCGTGGTCTTCTGGATCTTTTGGTGTTGCCGAGTTCACCGGTGCGTTCTTTATTTTTAAGAATGTTCCAAACTTGATTTGGCTACACCTAATGTTTTTGCTATCTCTCTGATGGGTTTGTTTTGTTTTTTTTCAGCCTAATGATGGCTTGCTTCACTGATAGTGACAGCTCTTTGGATCTCATATTGTGAATTGACAGCAACAGATTCCAAATGCAAATAGCACATTTGAAATGAACTCTGGACCTTATCTGCTCCTTGTAAATGGGATAATGAGGGAATAACACAAGCCTGGCCATAGAACAGCTGAGCAGCCAATTGTCCCATTAATTTCGGTCCCTTAAAAAGTGGGAGGCACATATACAAACTGTTGTAATTCCTACACCGTTCACCTGATTTGGATGTAAATACTTAAGTTATGTAAATATTTTTAAAAAATGCAATTACAAATAAGTTACATCGAAGACTTTAGTTACATTAAGTAGGCTACTTAATTTTTGGAATCTGATTACAGTAATCCAGATTACATGCAATCAGTCAGCCTACTACCCAGCTCTGCTCACACAGATTCAAGCACACAAGGGAGAGAACTAAAAGTTTGGTGGACAGTGGTTAATGGAGTTCACCTGGGGCCTCATTTATAAAGCGTGCGTACGCACAAAACGGGGCTGGAAACGTACGTACGCCAGTTCCCACGCAAAGGTTGTGATCTATAAAAAACAAACTTGACGGGAGAATGTGCGCACCTTTAAGCAAACTTTGAGCCGTGCGTACGCACATTCTGGAGACAAAGGGAATTGGCGACACCGATGGTGAGGTCGTGAACTGAAGTTAGATTGTAGAAAATAAATGTGAGAAGAACGATTATAAGAATGAATGACATTTAATTTTCACTCCATTTCATACGTTATATCCACATTATCATGAAGATTAAATCCAACAGTGTTATTTGTGCCGATTGTTTTAGGCTATATACATCTAGTAAAATCCAAACGTAATTCAAAATGTATTAAAAGTAAAATAAAATAATAATCAGCGCTGCCTTACAGTCACATTGTCCACAACGGGAGCACAGGAGGACATGGCGCGATACATGTGATAGCCTACAGAATAGCATGAAATACCCTTTTATTAGAGAACTGCAGAACACAGTGTAAAAAGGAAATATTTTCCTTAATGTACATAGCCTATATCATAAAATGTCAAAGTCTGCAAATACAGTCATGAAGCACAATCGCTACTCATCATCGGTCCTAACTATTACGGTGTTCATTACAAAACCGTCAAGAAGCATGTGTTCACTATAACATTTTCGTCTTAAATTTTCGCCCACAAATTAATTAAGTGATTTTGTCAAGGTGTTAACGATCAGTCTATTTGCTAGAAACATATAAATTCTCCGGTGACCCGGGTATGTAATGCTTCATGATGGCACTCCTGGCACTGTTGGAGGATTACGCTAATGGCAGAATAAGGAGAGAACGAGTTTTCAGGGACCATGATGATTTCCTGGCCCATGATGATGACTGGCTAATAAGCCGATTTAGATTCCCTAGAGCTGTGCTCTTGGATCTATGTGCTGAATTGGGTCCAGTATTAGAGAGGGCAACACGCCGGAACCATGCCATCCCAGTCCAAATACAAGTCCTCACCACTCTGGGGTTCTTGGCAACCGGCTGTTTCCAGCGGGAATTGGCAGACAGGTAAATTAATAATATAAAAAAACTATAAGTAATCCTCAAATTTGTCTCTAAGACCTTTTTGTATATGAAATAATTCTATTGGAATCTATCATCTCACCCTATAGGTCTGGTATATCACAGCCGTCCCTGAGTGCCATAATATCTGTCGTTTTAAATGGTATACTTAATATGGTTAGTCGATACATCAGGTTCCCCTACACTGTGCGAGAACAGGCCGAAATTAAAACGCAATTTGCAGCAATGTCTGGTTTCCCAAATGTAATCGGCGCAATTGACTGCACTCATGTTGCTATAAGGGCACCATCTGAAAATGAATTTGCTTATGTTAATAGAAAGCATGTGCATTCTATTAATGTGCAAATCATATGTGACTCCAACATGACCCTCACAAACATTGTGGCACGCTGGCCTGGTTCAACACATGATTCCTTTATCTTGACACATAGCAGTGTAGGGAACAGACTAAATGCAGGCGCAGTACGTGATGGCTGGCTTCTTGGTGAGTTTAACAATATTAAAAAGTAGAAACTGTAACAATTTTGTTTTTAATATAATTATAACCTGCAGGCGACAGTGGCTACCCCCTGAGACGCTGGCTCCTCACCCCATTTTTAAACCCGCAGAGCGCAGAGGAAACTCATTATAACGAGGTCCACTCTCGTGCCCGCGCAGTTGTGGAGCGTGCCATCGGCATCCTGAAATGCAGATGGCGTGCTCTGGATGCCTCGGGTGGCAGACTTTTATACCATCCAGCAAAAGTGTGCAAGATTGTCAGGGCGTGTGGTGTTTTGCACAATATAGCACTGAGAAACGGTATTCCTCTCCCTCCTGATCTCCCTCTACCCCAGCATTACGACCCCGAGCCACAGCCCCCTGGCCGACAAGAGGGATATCAACGAGGTGCAAGAATCCGTGAGGATGTCATGCGGCGTTTGTAAAGAAAGACAAAACTCAAGGTTCATGTTTTAACTGCATCTTTTAATGATTGTGCAATTTCTTGCATCACTTCTCTCATCTGCCGTAGCTCATCTGCAACCCTGTTGACAGCGTTTATTGTCTCTCGCTGTAACTGCAGGACTGCGTCAGTGAGTACCCGACCACTTTTGGACGTGCCAGACGCAGAAGGGGCACTGCTTTGAGCCGGACGCTGTGCATCTGCATCTGAGAACCCCTCACCCTGAACCTCCTGTTCATTTACAGCTTCAGACTCCGGAAGGACTGGAGGACAAACAATTGGCAACATTTATCCATTTATCACCCCACACACTCAAATGTACAGCGTTAATGATTAAAAATCGGTTTAACCTTGCTCCTCTGTGGTTTCAGTCACGTCAGTGTCTCCCTCCTTTTCCGACACAATACCACACACGCTGACCTCCCCAATTATAGCCGCGATTTTGCTGTCCACTGATGTGAGATCAGCTGTACATGGGCCCCCACCAGTTGCAGCCACGCTCTGGCGGTGGGAGGACAGTTTTCTCTTTGCCTCCACCTTGAATGAATGAGAATCTTTATTTCACATATTTTGCATACTGTAAGCACATGTAAATAAAACTTTTTGAAAATCAATATTGCTATTTATATAGGTATATAGCCTAATAAAACACAAATGTAATATGTTGGTAAAAAAAAAAATTGTATACCTTCAGGTCGGACCATTTTTTCTTTAATTCTGCAACTGTCCGTTCTGTCCCACTGACACAATTGACGGCAGAAGCAATACTTTGCCACTCGCACTGCTTCTTTTTATTAGTGACCCCACTGCTGTGGCCACCAAATAACAGTTTTCCGAGCCTCCACCTCCCCTACAAGTGTTTCAATCTCAGTATCTGAGAAATTACGTTTTTTCCTCTTTTCTCACCTGTCGCCATTATTAAAATTAGGCTAACAGAAATGCACGTTTTCACTTTCTTGGATTAATTAATTGGCGGGTCGCATGCCAGTTTTCCAGGTATATATGGGATTCCACTCTCATTTACATGCTGATCAGCAATCATGAGGTGATTTGCATTGACTATTTATGGTTAAAAATGGGCGTGTACAGGGCGGGATATAAGGCTGGTTCACGTACGCACATCTGCGGGTGATCTGTGATTTATAAAGGGAACATTGCTTACAGGTGTGCGTACGCACGGTTTTATAAATCGGAATATTTTTTGGCGTACGCCATTTTTGGCTTTTGGGCGCACGTAAACTTTTAGTAAAGATCCTACGCATAGTTTTATAAATGAGACCCCTGGTTATTAGACAGAAGTAAAACACTGAAATTGATGAATCGAAACGAATGAACTCACCCGCTCTTCAATGGTAGACTAATAAGTGAGAAATGGCGCATCCTGCTGGTAATTTGGATGAATCACAACTAATTAATGCGCGAGGAGGCAGGACAGTAAGTTTCACCCACATAACCTGCCTACTCATTTACTCGTTCTCTCACGAACACTCAAACGGTGAAAAACATGGATGAGTCACCGGGCGCGTGCACCCACGCTCGCGGACAGGAACTGAGAAGTGACAGTATCACCGCCTTAACAGCAATGAGTCACACTACAGCACTACTGAGCCAGTCACCACCACTTTTAAAGAACTGCAACTAAGAGAATAAAGACAGCGAGTCTTAAACGAGCCACCAAACAAAACAGATTCATAACACTCTTGACTTCGAGCAAGTGCATCTGGCGTATGACTACAAGCTCATCTGTTACTTTTTTGGCCCGTGATCGTCCCTGGATCATGAGTCTCCCAGCGCTCCTTCTTAATGGTCTTTCTCAATTAGGCGTGTACACAAGCAAACTTCAAACGGGAAAGAAGACCTTCTAAACTCACTAGTAACGATTTCCTGCATCCCTGTGGAGATTAAAAAATAAATCAAATTCAGCAAACAAGCTCACTTTAAAAATCCATTTTGGCAGCTCTACAAATACCTGAAGGAGAGACAACGAGGGCAGTGAAACAGGAGGAAAATGTGTCAGTTTTACCCAGCTGATCATTCCTGCTGTAAGTCACGACTCTGATCTTTCTCAAAGTTAAGATCAGGCGAACAAGACCCCCGGTCGCCCTCAGTTCTCTGCCAATTTTTGAGGGATGAGAAAACTTAAATAGGAAAACTGAAATGAGAGAAAGAGAGGTTGAAGAGACAGTAAATGCAGAGGATCATGTAGCAACAAAGAAGCACTTCTCAAGCACCACCTGTCTCGGAAGCAATGTGATCTACTGTAGCATGTGTAAAATGATAGGGCGAAATTGGAGGATACAATCCATAATTCAATAGAGACAATGTTTAAAAAAAAGGATGGAAAGGCAGTGAGATTACAGCAAAGGTAATGGTTATGTAATACAAGTAAAGGTACATGATACTTGCTGTATTAAAACATGTTTCCCATACACTTTAGCCAATGAATTTCCTTGACTTTGCGAGTAATTAGGGCACAGATATAACTAAATAAGAAATACATCAAGTATTTATGGTGCAAACAGATTTAAGCATTTTAGATCAGTTTATAACTACAAAACTTTTATCCAAACTATTAGAAATCAGAAATTTGCATGACTTTTGAGATTTAATTAATTGGCCTCCCATCTTTTTTTTTTTTTTTTTTACTCGATTTCTGGAAATCACAATTTAAAAAAATGTCCAGACTTTCTATGATCACAGGATGTTTCTTTTGATCATAGAAAGCAACCAACAAATCATTAAATCACAAAAATCCAAGGTACCTTTGGCCATTATTGATCTGAGTGCAATTAAATGATTTAAAAATAGATTGAAATGGAAATATTTAGTGTTGCCACAAAACCACACTGAGAAATATTTTAAGAAACACTTTAATGCCACTCCGTACATGCATGCAGCATTTGCCTACATATATATATATATATATATAAAGTACAGACCAAAAGTTTGGACACACCTTCTCATTCAAAGAGTTTTCTTTATTTTCATGACTTTGAAATTTGTAGATTCACACTGAAGGCATCAAAACTATGAATTAACACATGTGGAATTATATATGGAATTATATACATAACAGAAAAGTGTGAAACAACTGAAAATATGTCATATTCTAGGTTCTTCAAAGTAGCCACCTTTTGCTTTGATCACTGCTTTGCACACTCTTGGCATTCTCTTGATGAGCTTCAAGAGGTAGTCTGAAATGGTCTTCTTGAAGGAGTTCCCCGAGAGATGCTTAGCACTTGTTGGCCCTTTTGCCTTCCGTCTGCGGTCCAGCTCACCCCTAAACCATCTCGATTGGGTTCAGGTCCGGTGACTGTGGAGGCCAGGTCATCTGGAGCAGCACCCCATCACTCTCCTTCTTGGTCAATAGCCTTTGATGCCTTCAGAGTGAATCTACAATTTTCATAGTCATGAAAATAAAGAAAACTCTTTGAATGAGAAGGTGTGTCCAAACTTTTGGTCTGTACTGTATATATATATATATTATTTTTTGTTTTTTTGATACACTGAATTTCATACTGTTTTGTATCTATATAATTCAAAGTTCTGCCATTTTTACAAACTTCTATACATCACATTGTTTGAAACACAAAGGACTTCATTCAAAACACAGGCTAAACACAGCTCATGATAGCTGTTAAGTTGGGAGAGGTTAAACTCGAAGCCTCCCCCTTTGTGCAGTAAGTGACACATTTAACTAAATAAACAGAAAATAAAAGCTGAAATACTTAAGTGCTCTTATTCTTTACACTAACACTAGCAAAAATAAATAAATAATTAAATAAAATAAAAAAACAGCTGTTCATCAATTACAGTACATAATGTTAATTTCTATTTGTGTTTATGGGTACACATTACCAGGTCAAACAGGTAAGAGCACAGCTGTCTTCATTGTTCCCATCTTAATTATGCTGTGTTTGTTGCCTTGGTAACAATGCAGTGACATCTACTGTGGTTACAGTGTGAAGATGACTGACAAGCGAATGGTTTGATCCTTTAGGGGACAGACGGTCATGCACTGAATCCATTTAAAAAGAAAGATAACAGGGAGTTTTTTTTCCCTCTCTGAAAAGCCCAGGAGGAATACAAAACAAAGTAAGAGATTTTGGCAGATACAATCCATAGTTACTAACACAGCACCACTTGAACACAGAGTATTAAAGTATTGGGTTTAATGAGCATATAAATGAATAAGAGCCCAGTTCTGTCTTTTGCAGTTGCCTACAGGTAGCAGCAATCACAATTTGTTATTGTCTATTGGTGGATTCAGAATGCACCAATATAGTATCTTTTTACTTGAAGTCAAGAAAGCAAATGAAGCCCTAAAAATCATTCCAACCCATTAAAATGGGTTTAATTATTTAAATTAATCACATTTGGGGAAATAGTGTCACCAATAAAGTATATGAAACATCACCACTGAGCCTCCCAACATCCTTTAGATTCAGAAAATGTTATATTCCCAAAAAGAACCAATTTTTTTTTTTTTTTTTTTTACACGCCCTTGATACGGTTTTCAGATTCAGATTGTCCATCCATGCTATTCAATAAGCTGGGATATTTGGAATGCAAACATGAGTAACTTTTTATAAATTTGAATCAACAAACAAAAATCTAACTAAACATCTACTGTGTGTTTGTGCTCTATCGGAGCAAATCGCTCAAGAATATTGCTTTTTTGACTTGCAATTATAATTTCAACTGCTTTGTTATCTGCTTGATACTCGGTCAAAACATGCATTCAAGATATCAAAATGCAGCTGTTTCTTTGGGCTTAGACATGAAAATGTTTAGGTAAATGCTTAATATATTAGCCCAAATGATTTTACAACTATTTTCTCTGACCTTTAAGTTGTAGTCCTGGGCGAGTAGGACTGAAATTAACATTGCATGATCATCCAGCTGGCTGTTCTAATATGGTCATGTTCTAAGGTTAGTGAGAGTGAGAGAAAGAGTGCAGCAGAGAGGACAGATGGCAGGACCCCCACATTTAGAGTAATTGATGAATAGTATCAAGGCAGTGGACTCAAACACGCTTCATAGATGAGCAGGGGTCGGTTGCATAAACATAGTCACCATGTTAAGACTGTCTTAAGAATTGGTTAACCAAGTGGTTATCAGTCTTACTTTTCAGATTCAATCTATGTTTTCATGTCTTACAGAAAAAAATCAGGTGTCTAACTTTTAAGACTAGTCTAGGCAGTTTATGCAACAGGCCACTGGGGTCATTAAACTTCACTGTCAAGGCTTCAATTTAAGATGTACAATCTAACATTCAAAAGTTTCTGGATCGGTCTCTTTGAGACAGATCCAGTAGTAGTTTACACAGCCCTTATTTTTTAAACACAGAAGCCGTGTTATTTTAGTGCAGACAGACATCGGCATGCTACATTAGTTGTGATTATTCTGTTCTCTGAAACCTACAGTCTAATTCTTACTTCATGTATTTTTTTTTTTATTCCTCTATTGTTGTTTTCAATGTCTCAGTCTGACCACTCATTTTCATCCAGCTCAGAGTCTTCATCAGATTCGCTGTACTCCACGGCGATGCGACGGGATAATATAGTGGCCACATCATTCCCAACCGGCTCCTTCTTTGCTTCCTGCTCCCGCTGTTCCTGCACCTTACGCAGCTGGATCCCTATGAGAAATAAATTAATAAAAATAAAAAAAAAACTCAAGAACTGATAAGAAACACGGCTCAGGCCATATTTATCTCCAAAATAAAAAAATTAAAAATACAGTTCAAAAGTTTGGTGTCAGTAAGATTTAAAAAAAATTTTTTATGAAGTCTTTCATGCTCACCAAAGCTGCATGTATTGTATCAAAACAGTAATATAATGAAATATTACTGTGATTTAAAACAACTGTTTTATTTGAAGTAATTTTAAAATGTAATTGATTCTGTTCATAAAAACAGAATTTTTAGCAGCTATTACCTTCACAAATCATTCTAACACGCGGATTTGGTACTCAAGAAACATTTCTTATTATTATCAATGTTAAAAAACAGATGTGCTGCTTAATATTTTGAGAAAAATTACTTTTTTCAGGATTCTTTAATATAATAATAGAAACATCAAAAGAGCAACATTTATTTGAAATATAAATCTTTTGTAACATTATAAATGTCTTAACTGTCACTTTTTAACAATTTAATGTACCCTTTCTGAAAAAAAAAAAATAAAATTCAAGAATTAATATAATATAATAAATGAGTGATCTTTTGACCTCGTCTGATGGCTGCCAGCAGGTCGCTGCGTGCGTCGCTCATTGGGATGAGAGGTATCTGGCCCTTCCTGGGGACAACTGGTGCTTCCGCAGGGGCAGTGGGCATGGTGTGTGAGTGAGGGTGTGCGTGGGGGTGTGTGGGTGGCCCAGGTGGAGGTGGAGGGGGCGCTGCGGGAGGAGGATGGGTTGGGGAAGGGGTGTAGGAAGCAGGAAGGGCAGGGGTTGGAGGAGAAACACTGTAGGTCTGGGAAAGAGATGGCATAGTACTGGCCGGGGCAGAGGAGGGGCCAGTGGGACTGTCAAAGGCAGTCTGGGCAGAAGGAATGATAGGAGGAGGTGGAGGAGGAGCAGGAGGTACAAAATACTCTCGATGTTGAGACTGCTGACCACTGAGATACAAACAGAGAAAAAAATTATTAATCAAACACATTTACTGCACTCAGGAGATGAGCTCTAAGCCTAGAAAAGTAAAAACTTTTTATTTAATGTTTTACATTTGAGCATGTGTCATGCCAAAAAAACTAAACATAAACCTTCCTCCATTTTATTTTGACTTCAACTTCAACTTAAATTTTTTTGTATAACACATTTATACACAACTTCATTGCCCAAAGTGCTTCACAGTGTAAAATAAAAACAAAGTAGACATACAAATTTACAAGTACAGAATTAAACAAGAACTACTTAAAAAGCCAAGCTAAAAAGATAAGTCTTCAGCTGAGACCTAAAGACCTCCACTGATGGAGCTGGTCAAATATAAAGAGGGAGATTGTTCCGCAGTTTTGGGCCTGCTACTGAGAAAGCACGATCACCTTTTGACTTCTTTTTGGACTGAGGAGTAACTAGCAACAGTTGATTTGATGATCTTAAAGACCTAACTGAAATGTAGGGCTCTGTAAGATTGGAAATATAGTTTGGAGACAAATTACGTAAAGCTTTAAAAACAACCAGTAAAATCTTGAAATCAATCCTAAACTTGACTGCAAACCAGAGTCAAACCGGAGTGATGTGCTCTCTTTTTTTGGTGCCCGTCAGAAGTCTAGCTGCAGCATTCTGTACAAGCTGCAGACCTGACAGTTGTCTGTGGCTGATCCCTACATAGAGGGAGTTACAGTAGTCCAGTCACAAATAAATAAAAGCATGAACAACAGTCTCCAAATCCTTAAAACTAAGAAAAGGTTTAAGCTTAGCAATAATTTTAAGATGATAAAAACTACTTCTTACAACTGAGTTAATCTGTTTATCAAAGCTAAGCGATGAATCAATAATGACCCCAAGATTTCTCACATCATCCTTCACAGTCATCTCCAAAGGAGCAAGAATACTGACTTCGCACTCTTCAAAATTTGATGGCCCAGATATTATGATTTCAGATTTTTTTTCATTCAGCTGAAGAAAATTATTAGAGAGCCAAATTTTAATTTCATTCAGACAGAGTAACAAAGATTGCAAAGACTGTTCATCTCCAACTTTAAGGGGAAAATAAATCTGTGTGTCATCTGCGTACATATGTTACGAGATGTCATAACGACGACAGACAGATCCCAAGCGGTGCATATACAGAGAAAACAATATAGGACTTAAAATAGAGCCCTGAGGGAGACCAAATTTTAAAGGAACCACAGAAGAAGAGACATTTGCAAAATTAACAGATAATTTTCTATCCTAAGGGAAGAATGGAACCTTTTCAGAGCAGTACCCCTAAACCCAACCTCGCACTCCAACCTTTTTAAAAGAATTGAATGATCCACAGTGTCAAATGCGGCACTGAGATCTAACATGATTAAAACCACAGCCCTCCCAGAGTCAGATGCTAAAAACAAATCATTCAAAACTTTTACCAGAGGAGTCTCTGTACTGTGACCAGCTCTGAAACCAGATTGAAATTAATCTAAAACAGCATTAATTGATAAAAAAAAGGAGTAATATGTAAAAAAAACAACCTTTTCTATGACTTTAGATAGGAACGGTAGTTTAGAAATGGGATGGAAGTTAATCAATTCTGTAGCTGCTAGGCTTGTTTTTTTAATTAAAGGAGAAACCACTGGATGTTTAAGACAAGATGGGACAGAACCATTAGATAGAGAGCTGTTCACAATTGACAGTATACTAGGGCCCATAGTTTTCAACCCAGCTTTTAGAAACTGACGTCAAAAATATAGTCTTGCATACATATTGTTATTGCTGACTAATAATAAAACTATTAAAAACTGTTATTGTGAATTGAAATAAAGCTGAATTAATAAGATCTGATGACAAACCTAAAAAACTCAAATAAATTTAATTTGAGGTACTAAAATTACTAAAACAAATCAAAATAAATTAAAAACAGCTAATAAAAATGACAAAAGCATGTAACAAAAATTAATTTAAGATAAATCTAGAAATGCGAATTCAACATATTAATAAATTCTATAATGGCATGTAGATAAAACTAAAATGATGTGTGAGTGAGTTTGTGTGTTAACAGATAGCTAACGGTAAAGGATAATTTTACACATGATCATGTGTGTTTTGGAAGTTATTTAGACTCTGATGAATGAAACCTGAGCATTTAGACCAGGGTAGTACAACCCCTAGAAGTTTATGATGGAGATTGAGTAAGAGAAACATAAAAGCAAACTGAATAAAATACAATGTGAAGTAAAATGAATAAACTCATCTTACATACAAAATGAGTCATTAAATTTATTATTTATTATATTTACTGAATGGTTGGAATGTTTATTTGAAATTTGTGGGTATTTCATGTACTGTATTTTTCGGACTATAAGTCGCACCTGAGTATAAGTTGCATCATTCTAAAAATACGTCATGATGAGGAAAAAAACATATATAAGTCGTACTGGACTATAAGTCGCATTTATTTAGAACCAAGAACCAAGAGAAAACATTACCGTCTACAGCCGCGAGAGGGCGCTCAATGTCTTCAGTGTACGTAGACTACAGGAGCACTGAGCAGCATAGAGCGCCCTTTCACGGCTGGAGACGGTAATGTTTTCTCTTGGTTCATGTCTCTTAGTTCATTTCTCTTGGTTCATGTCAAATTAATTTTGATAAATAAGTCGCACCTGACTATAAGTCGCAGGACCAGTCAAACTATGAAAACCGGAAAATACGGTAAATAATATAAAGTATTAGAAAACCCTGCTTTACACCCTTTATATTACAGATATTTACTGAATTAAGAGAAGCTAAAGAATACCAGACCTGTAGTCTTTAGCCTGCAGGGGACATGGCCCGTTGAGAGCAGGGTCTGTAACTGGTTGTCCATGGGACGTCTGAACCCTGCCAGTGGTCTGTCTCCCAGGTGGAGCGGAGGAGGAAGCGGCCGGCCGATACACACGGCCTAGGGACTGGGTCTGGACATGAGAGGGGGCCATGAGGTGATCTTTGCCATTGGCAGCGGAGTAGGCACTGGCCACGGCCATCTGCTGAGCCGGGTGACTGGGGCTGCCTGGGTAAGAGTGCTCACCCATGTCTGAGGCAACCGACCTGATGATTGAAAAGAGACAGAGAGTGATAGACAAATGAGAGAGAAGGGGAAAAGGAAATGAAGAGAGAAATATTAAATGCAAATATCTTTATGGGTTCCTGAGCTTTAAAATTTTTATTTTGGATTCTAGTGCTGCATGCACAAAACATAATAATTTTGACTGTTGATTGTGGATTTGCAAAGTCCTAGGCATAGTTTCTTAAGCTCCAAGACTTCATTTATTGTATATTAAAAAAGAGATATTTGGAAATATAAATACAATTTAAAATAACTATTTTCTAAAATATTTTAAAATGTAATTTATTCCAGTGATGGGAAAGCAGCAATTAGCATTTTCAGCAGCCATTACTCCAGTCTTCAGTGTCACATGATCCTTCAAAAATTATTCTAATAAGTTAACATTATTTGTTCATTCTAATATGTAACCAATGTAAACATTCTTCCCTTCAAAACAATGAACAGCACCATTCAGCTACAGTGCATACTGCATATTTTCAACATACATTTAAAACTCTGTATCTAAATCATTTTAATATAAGAAATGTTCACACAGGGTTAGGGTTACAACAAATCAATGGATCAGAGCAGATTTATTAAAAGAGACAGTTTGAACTGATTTCACCAAATGAATCAAACTTATGAACCAATTTTCAAACTTAAATGTTTAAATGTTTTGTACATGACTCTGCTGTTTTATTTGCTTAATGGTGCGACAAAGAACGACCATGTCTAATAACAGAACCTTTAGGCAAATTAATAACCACATAAAAAGCACATTAAGCACTCACAATTTGCGCAATGTAAAATAATTTCCCCAATGAAATAATTGTTTAACCTGATTATCAAAAGTTAAGAACTAATAATAAAAACGAATAAATAAATAGAACAGTGTAAAGTTGTGATGCTTTAGATTGCATGACGATAAACACAAACAGACAGCTCCAAGTGTTGTCAACAGATGGCAGTAGAGAGCTATGCTAAACCGCATCCCATTTGTATTGCATAAAAAAATAAAAAAAAAAAAAATAAAAAATAGTCAAAAGCTAAAGAGATGCCCAACCTGTTGTCTGGTGAAAGTGAGCCCTCAGAGGACATGCCATGGTACGGTGAAGGCGTGAGGCGGGCGTCTGGGCGGAACTCCTTATCATACGCCATTACGTTCCACTCCTGCCTACGATTCCGAGCCTTACGAACCTTTTTCACCTCACGACTTGGGTCCTCCACCTGTTTCTGCTGCTCCTGAGTGAGAGAGAGAGAGAGAGAGAGAGAGAGAGAGCGAGAGTGAGGGAGAAAGAAAGGCTAGTGTTTCAGAAAGCCCAGGATTTCATCACATTTGGTCAAAGAGTTTTAGGCTATAAGCTAAAAGAGCAAAGTCGCACACACACAGATTGTAGTGTCCACATTTTTCACTGAAAGGTGCTGTGAAGAAAGTTTTCTACATAATTCAGGGAATGCATTAAACACACACACACAGACACAAACACACACTCAGTAGAAAAGCTATTGAAGAGACTGTAGGGAAAAAAAGTGAATGCACAAACTGGAGTCAGCAAAGTGAGGGGCTGACAGAGGAATAGAAGGACTGATAGAAAAGCAGGTCTCTTACGGAGGATAGGAGGGGGCTTCTGAGAAGGGCCTGCCTGGAGTGGGACTTAGTCTGGTCAGAGTGAGTCTGGCCTGAGCCGCTGGTCTAGAGAGAAGGGGGCAAAGTCTAGGGGAGTTAGAGCTCTCATTCATGCACACACAAAGACACATCCACTGATGTTTCCTTCTGCTTTCTTCTTTGCATATAAACACATAAGCTTCTGGTTTGTCAAGAGGTAATGAATCTGAGAAACTTTTTTTACAGGGGGCCCAAATGTGCTTTAAATTTTTGCAGTACTTGTTAAAGTTTAAAGTTAAAGTCAATCTTAACCGTGAACTATACCACGTACAACAACAGTTATTTTGGTATCAACTTTTTGGTTTTTGGAAGTTCCAGCATTTTTGACATCCTTAAAGCAGTATGTGATTGTAGAAAGAACAGACAGTGTGAAACAGGACTATAAAGTGCACACAAAAACATATATATGCAATAGACACACACACCTTCTGTCTCCTCTTTTCTTTTCTCTTGTCCTCTGTGGCTTGCAGCATTTTCTCCCTCCAGAGGATAAAGAAGTAGGAGGGGTCTGTGTAGAACTTCAGTGCATCCTTCTTATCATCTCTTTAAAAAGAAAGAAAGTCATATGATGGTTGCTACAATAGCATTTTCTCTGTGTAGAGATGCATTGAAGCATTGGGGTAGAAACCGAAAAAAACTGGGCTTTCAGACATACTTGAGAGGATATTTTCGGAAAGTGTGCATGATATGCAGAGAGTGATTTATCATTTTGTCACACTACACCAGAGATGCACAAACCAGGGAACGTGGAAATAGGAAATAAAACATGCAATTGCAGCATTTTCTTCATTTCTAATTTTTTTTTTAATTGAACATTTTAATATAATAAAGTTAAGCAACACTCAGTTTCAGTTCACTGCCTTCAATAAAGTTAGATTTTTGGCCCTTCATAGTAAAAAGTTTAGGAACCTCTGCACTTCATCATTATTTGCCTTAAAATTTGTTTGTTACTGGAAAAGTTACACTATTTTAAAACCTGCGGAGATGATGTTATGCTTATGAAGAAAAGTAAAAGATGCAATGTTGCTAATGTTATTTGACATGAGTTAATAATGCACAGATTTTGGAGTGAGGATAATGATGATCTCACCTGTAAGGGCTGAGAATATTGAGAGGGGGAGGTTTGTCTCCACGGTGGTAGAGCTCCAGGACAGGATTTGGGATTGAGCTTCTGGAAACCACCTGCTGGTCCTGAATGGTGGAGCTCTTGAAGGCCTTCCTCATGTTGATATCCTGCAGAGAGACTGAAGATAGGGGATAGAAGAAGAGTTCAGATTTATGCTTTCATTTCATTATTGAGATTGCACAAATATCATTCTTAATTTGTACATATGCCATTTTTTTGTTCAAAGATCTAAACATTTGAAGTACAAGATATTTAGCGGAGAAGAAAAAGGGCATTAAGATATTAAAACTTTAGAGAATGGAGAATCAATGAAACAAGAAGAAATAGACTTATATGCAGGAAACGGCTATTACCCAATAATACTGATAAATAAATTTGAGATCAGTTTAATATTTACTATATAGTGATTAAAGGTCTAGTTTGACTAAAAGACAAACTGTCAACTGATCAGCATAAAGAGTAAAGGGCCTTAAAGTAAAGCTGTGTGAAATCCCTTCTTAAGTCTCTTATGTATTTGCTGAAATAAAGGATGAAGCTGTCCAGGAGACAGCAGATGGTCATTCTCTTATTCCCATACAAGATGAGCTAGATGATAGATCAGCTGCACATTTAAAAGCAACATCATTGCTTTGCCTGCCCTAGACCATGCGGAGCTCCCGCCTCACAATTCCAGGTTTGGTTGTTTTTTTTTTGTTTGTTTTTTTTCAGTAGACTGAGCTGTTCGCCAGTGAATTGAGATGTTATGTACATTGCCTGCACAAATCAAAACCAAGGCAAGGACCTATACACAGAGTAAGGCAAGGCAAGGCAAGTTTATTTATATAGCACATTTCACACACAATGGTAATTCAAAGTGCTTTACATAAAAGAAAAGAAAATAATAATAATAAAAAAATCACAACAATAAAACAAGTAATTTAAAAACTATGAAGATGATTTAAAAATTGATTCAAGAGGTTTACAATGAGTTTAAAACAGTTAAGAATAGAAAATGAATATACATAAAATACAGTGCAATCAGTTCGGACATTGCACAGTGTTCATTCAATAAATGCACAGCTAAACAGGTGAGTTTTGAGTCTACATTTAAGTGTGACTAGTGTTTTAGCACATCTGATCTCTTCTGGAAGCTGATTCCAACTACGGGCAGCATAATAACTAAAAGCGGACTTCCCTTGTTTTGTGTTAACCCTTGGTATTTCTAACTGACTCGATCCTTATGATCTGAGTGATCTGTTGATTGATATATATTCAGCTAACATATCTGCCATGTATTTAGGCCCTAGGCCATTGAGTGATTTATAAATGAGTAAAAGTACTTTAAAATCAATCCTAAATGTAACTGGAAGCCAGTGTAAGGACCTGAGGACTGATGTGATATGCTCAGATTTTCTGGTTCTAGTCAGAATTCTGGCAGCAGCGTTCTGGATGAGCTACAGCTGTCTAATGATCCAAGATGGCAGTGCGTCCACATCTTCTCTCTTCCGTCAGAACAGTGCTTTCATGTTTTTTGTCATGTGAGTCGCAGTGTTTTTGTACATCTTCATTGCATCTACCTGTCTTTAAGTGTGCATACAGTCGTGAGTTTCTGCTCGATGTTGGAAGAACCACATTTTTAGAGTTAAACTCCTGCTGGTCTGCTCCAGAGGCCTTCACCATCACTGACCCACACTACTATATCTGGCCCTCAACGGAGGCGTGAGAGGAAGCAGAAGAGGGAGATAAATCTCGAGGTGGTGGTCTTTGTGTTTACATCAATGATGTGTGGTGCCGCGATGCTGTTGCGGTCTGCAAACACTACTCACCCCTGGCGGAGTTCAGATTATTAATTGCCGGCCGTTCTATCTACCGAGGGAATACACAGCCATACTGCTCATTGCTGTATACACGGTACATCCCTCTCAACATCTCTCTGCTGATCGAGCTGAACACCTTCTTCATTTGATTTGAGGAACAAAACAGCACCACTGCACAGAAGACTCCACCTCCTCCCGGCGACCGGGTGATGGCGCTGTCCCCGGAAAGCGTGAGGAGATCATCTCAGCAGGATCAACGCACACAAAGCTCCGGGTCCTGACAAAATTCCAGGGTGTGAACTGAGAGACTGTGCAGTGGAACTCACTGATGTCTTCACAGACATTTTCAACCACTCACTAAGTCAAGCATGCTTCAAATCTACCACCATCATTCCAGTCCCGAAGAAACCGTCTCCATCCTGCTTCAATGACGACCATCCAGTTGCACTTACTCCTATTCTCATGAAGTGCTTTGAATGGCTAGTCGTGCACCATATCAAATCTGACTTATGCTCTCCTAGACTCACATAATAACCGATCCCTTCTAATTATGACCTGAACCATCTAAATACCATCCCAGAAAGCCAGACTCAGTTTTCCAGTCTCTATTGAAGTATGTTATGATTGACAGTGTCAAACGCAGCACTGAGATCTAGTAGGACCAGCACTAATAAAATACCAAAATCAGAACTTAAGCGAATATCATTTATTATCTTAATGAGTGTTGTCTCTGTGCTGTGATGCAGTCGGAAACCAGATTGATAATTGTCCAGGTATCCATTTGAGTTTAAGTATTTGTTCAGCTGATTTAAGACTACCTTTTCAATAATAAATAATGCCTTTTCAATTTTACCTTTTCAATAATGCCTATAAAAGGTAGATTTGATATTGGTCTATAGTTGCTCAAAATGGTGTTATCAAGATTGCTCTTTTTCAGAAGGGGTTTAACAACTGCAGTTTTCAGGGAGTTTGGAAAAGTCTCTCACACACACTTAAAAATGCATAATAATTAATATTAAAATCTAATATACAGTTAAATAAAAAAATGAAAATTAAATTCCAAAAAAATGACTAAAATGAAGTTGTATAAAAATTAACAGTCTGTTTCTTAAAGAAAGCTGTGCACAAGTGGAAAAGAGCTGTTCAGACATTCCGTAACATCAGTCAAGCAAGTGTGTCTTAGAATGATCTATAACACTGTGTGGAAATTATTGTCTTAACTGTGGACCAATGCTAAATGACTTAAGTTCTTCTACATTAGTCTAGGGGTTGTTTTGATGTAAAGAATGATGCACTGCCTCAATCGCCTTCTAATTATGTACACCACAGCAGAACACTCACAATATTAAAGCACTGGCTGTGCCTCAGGGGCCACTGTACTGCTTTATTGAACATTAATAATTCAATATTCAGCATACTAGCTGATCTGATGGCAGGAATGGGGTATATAAGGTCAAACCTGGGACAACTTATAAAACCAGATGGTTCTGCTTTTCAAAATATGTACTATGAGCTTTGAGCCACAATGCAATGCTACAGTAATGGAAGAGAAAACCCCTCTCGTTGTCCATTTGTTCAAATACTAACAGACATTCAGTCTAAAACAGTTATCTTATACCTATTCTCTGCCTTGACCATTAAAATGGTTGTCTTTTTCATTTAGAAGTGTTTCCTGTTAGATTCACCTGTTATCAGAATGTTATTGATAAAAAAAAAAAACTGAACTGAGCAGTGCTATTTTATTATCACTGAGATACTATTATAGTTTCTATTAATATTTTATAATATTAATAGTTTGATATTTTCTTTTTTCATTTTAACCTTAAAGGTTTAAAGTTAATGTTTTAGTAATTTTGTTTTATGTTTTGTCATTTTTATTATTATATAGTTTTTACTTATGTTAATTTTAGTTATTTTATTACATTGTTAAACATATTGACAATAAGAAATGTTGTTTTGGCTACTTCCTGAAAAAAATATTTTATTTTTGATAATGTTTATTATTTATTGTAGTTTTTTTAATTTATTTTAGTTTTAGTTAACTATAATAACCCTGGCTCTAACACATATTATTATGTAATGAGGCACTGTTCTCTAATATACAGCTCTACAAATCACACACTGTCTACTTGGCTAGTTTTATTAGTTTCATTTTACTTCCTTGTTTATTTATTTTGTTCTCTCTTTTTTGTATCTCTAAATATCTATTTTGTCTTTGTGTGCAAAAGAAGCTCAGTTTTAAGTCTGGATTGGCTTGTTATAAATTAATAATTAGAACGGACGTTTAGGGGGTGGGGGGGGGTGAAATATTTGGATCAGACACAACCACGAATGCCAGCAAACCCCATCACCCTTTCTGGAAACACATATTATTCTGTCTCTTCATCTCTGAGAGATGTCTCGATATTCAGAGATCTCATTCTTCTCCTCTCACTTCCCATCTCCTTCCCAACCCTCCATTCTACATGCAGCACACATAAACCCCAGATCACCATCAGGTCAGACAGACCTAAGATAGACATTAGAGTGCTATAAACACACACACGCTCACTGTGAATCAGGTGTTAATAAAACACGTAGACTTTAAAAGAAACGTTGATGTTTCTTCTCCGTTGGTGAGGGGGTCACAGGGGAGATGGAACATATTAAACCCTCCTTATCGGCTCTCCAGTTATCGATCACAGCTGGGCTGAATGTTTTAAATAGACGAGGACATCGTTAAAACATGTAACGTGGTCCTAATCTTTATTTTGCATACTGCGTTTACAGATAAAAATACCTTCTCTTATGTCCATCAAACACATAGCCTGACATCAGAGTTGTGCTGAGCTCTGCTATCTGCTCCTTTTATTGAGACAAGAGACTGATAGTGATACGGTTTGATGTCTCTCCCTTTCATGGCAGAGAAAGCTGGGCCATCCTTCTAACAACAGGCTAAAAGAAGACCATTATAGAGGACAGCTCTCGAAGGCAAACACGCTCTGTGTCAGCCTCTCTCCAGCTGCTAGCTGCTACAGCTGAAAGCTTGATAAGATCTGGAGATGATGCAGAGATTAAGGTTAATGCTTGACGTTACCCTCTTCCACGGTGGAGTCCAGCTGGGTCACTTTGATAGCCAGCAGGTCCACTCTCTCTTGCAGGTTATTCATACGCATGTAGAAACTGTTGGCTTCATTAAACAGCTCTCCAAAGATGTCCTCTGCGTGACGACCTGCAAGACAGATGGCTACAGAAAGTTAAGAGAATGGCAAACTGAAAAGATCAATTGAATTTCCATGCTAGGTTGGGTGCTTGTCTAGCACAGTGGTTCTATTAAGAGGGTTTGTAAGAGTTGTTGAAGACCTTGGTTGGGAAATAATTTGCTTGTGTCAACACGATCTCTATTTAATCATATATGAAAACATTTTTGCAAGAAAATATCTGCAGGTAAAACAGTTTTTTTCTGCATATTGTTATATTAGTGCAAATAATATGCAACTCTTCCTTGTGTTCCTGAAATTTTGCACATGACACTACCATTATCGGCCTCACACTATTATGGACAGCACTGTGGCTGCAGTAGATTCAATTAAGTTCCTAGGCACCACCATCTCTTAGGACCTGAAGTGGGACACTCACATTGACTCTATCATAAAAACAAACGCCAACTGAGGAAATTCAACCTGCCACAGGACCTGCTGAAACTGTTCTACTCGGCTGTCATCGAGGCTGTCCTTTGTTCATCTATAACTGTTTGGTTTGGTTCAGCTACCAAATCAGATATCAAGAGACTACAACAGACAGTCAGGACTGCTGAGAGGATTATTGGTTCCTGCCTGCCCAACCTCCAAGATCTTTACCTTCAGAGTGAGGAAAAGGGCTAAGAAAATCACTCTGGAGTCTGGACCCCACACACTCATTTCAAATATTGCACTCTGTACGGCACTATAAAGCATCAACCAACAGAACAGTTTTTTCCCAACTTTAGCAACTATACATTGTCTATTATGGTGGACACATTTCTACATAGCATCTGATAATTGAACATTTGTAAACTACATAAACTGTACACTTGAAAACAAATTATTTGTACATTCATTAAAACAATTATTTATGTTTTTCTCTATATTTCTACTTCTGAATTACATTGCATTATTTCATTTTCTCTTTTTCTTAGTGTTATAGTTCATCTCTACTGTGTATCATGCATGTTTGCACAATGTCTGTACTTTACGATAATAAAGCTCTTTCTGACTAATTATGGCCCAACTATTTTAACTATATTTTTATATAAAACAACCCAAGAATTGAATACTGCCAAAACGATGAATCATGATTTTTTTTTAATACTGGAGAGAAAAAGAGAGAAAAGTAGGATGTTACTCACTCAGGCTGCCCAGTTGTTTGATGATGGCTGCCAGGGTGCTGTTGGTGACACACTCCAGCTCACTGGGAACTCCATCAGGCAGAGCTCCTCGACACAGGTGCTTGGGCTCAATACTCCTCTTCACCAGTGGCATGACTGACTACTGCTGAGAGAGAGAAACGGGGAGACCCATTGAGACACAAATCAGCCAGCTAATGAACTCAAACCAAATAAGGAGGTATATTTCCAGAGCTATAAATAAAAAATACACACATGCATTCAGTTAGGCAAAAAATATTGTTTTTTAAATGTGTCATTGTTTGTTAAAGTATATAAGAATTTCCTGAACTTACTTACAATTTAGGTTTAACAACATATTTATTACGTTTTTAGTTGTTGAAAATTTAATAACTATAAAAACAGCCCTAAAATAAACTAAATGTAAACTGAGTATCCTCACAGCCAAAATGAAAATATGACATTTAAGAGAAAAATATATTTTCACACATTTTTTAAATATGGTTTTTAAATTCATAATACATGTATATTTTATTTAGATTTTATCTTTTTAAATGTATATGATTATTTCATTGCTAACCATAAAAAAACAGTATATCAACTATATTTTTCACTTTTCATAAATTGTGTTTTTAATTGTTTAAAATGAATAACTAATATACTATAATCTTTAACTCCATGAAAGCTTTCTCTACCAGTCATACACACACACTGAAATAACAAACAAAAACAATGGTATATATTGCAAAATGATTTGCTTGCTGCTCCCAAGATTCCAAAAGTCATTTAATAAAAAAAAAAAAAAATCATCTTTGTTAGTCAGCTGGATAACAATGTTCATTATGTCATATAAAACCAAATTTTTAAAGGTGACAAAGCAGAACTGCCCAACAAGGCGAGTGACCGTATAATCAACTGACCCGAAACTCTGTCACATAGCCCTGGAAAGTCCTTTCTACTGTATGTACAAAATGGAAGCCAATGTAAAGGTAAAAAGTGTTAGTATGAAATTTGAAATTCGTTCTATAACATCAAATCTCAAAACCTTACATGCTTAAGTTGTCTTTTCAGTTGAACCAGCATGCCTTAAGCATTTTATGCTGAATAATCATTTGTCTGTATTTAATAGAGACATCTGACATGGGTCCCTGTTTTTGAAAAAGGACCTACTGTGGTCTGTTCCTGTTTACAGACCACCTATGTCCACAGACGAACAGTAATAAGAGACAGTCACTGGCATCACACACACTAACACAAGAGCAATGGTTCAGCGACCTGGGCACACAGACAACATCGCCTGGCAACTAAAGCGGATGAGTATGCTGCTAATGAGACATGAAAGGAGTGCTGTTATAGCCTGGTGGGACCGCAGATGTGTGTGTGTTCCTGCTTTCTTTGTGCGTCTAGTTATTATTTCTGTGGGAAAGTGATTGGAAAATTTTCTAGACTGTTAATGTCAACAAACCTATATTGGTATATTCATCAAATAATCCTAAAAAAGCATATTAAGCAGCACACTTGTTCTCAGCCATTTTTTGTGGTGATAATAATTATAATAAAAGAAATGTTTTATGTGTCACTGAAGACTGAAGTAATGTCTGCTGAAAATTCAGCACTGGAATCACAAAAATGAATTATATTTGAAAATATATTTAAATAGAAAACAGTTATTTTAAAGTGCCCATATTAAGCCATTTTAAGGTTCTTAATATTGTTTTGGGAGTCTTCTACACTAGGTTTACATGCATGCAAGGTCAAAAAACACTTTTATATAAAATATAAACATTTACTATTTACAGTATCATACTTACAAGTTGTGATTGAGTGGAGACAGCTGGTCTAAATAAACTGGGTACAGAACCATTTTGCAAGAGCAAATGTTTTGTGAATTATGCATTTAATATCACCTAATTTTCCAACTATTCTCAAACGATTAATTCAAGCAGTTCTAAGATTCGGTCTCTCTAAACCCCTCCTTTCCATGAGCCTACTCTGCTCTGATTTATCAGATGGCTCTGTCTGCTGTGATTGGTCTACTGCATACTGCACATGTCAGAAATGATACACCCATTGCCATAGTTCCGGATTTTAAACACTCAGAAAATATAAACCTCTATTATTTATCATACTTACAGGTTGTGATTCAGTGGAGCCAGCTGGTCCAAATACACTAGGTACTGAGCCATCTTTTCAGAGCAAGAGCAAGCATTTTGTGAAAAATCATTTTGTGAAGCAGTCACAAAAATTGAGGTTGTACTGCAATGAATTTTATAGATGTAGAACATGGGCAGGCATTATGGAAATGTATGACTCACCTCGTGACATGTAGCCTAACGGAAGTGAATGACAACTCATTTAAGGTTGTTCAGAGTCAATTCTTTCTTTAGGGAGACAACGACTTTATCTCGCACTTTCGACTTTATAACTTTACTAATCATTTATATACTGTACACATACAGCTACATTACACACTGCAGTATAAAAGTATTTCATAACATTACTGTTTTTACTGTAGTTTTGACCAAATAGCTGCAGCTTTAAATGCAGAACAAAAACTTTAATCATTCTAAACTTTTGATTGAATGTAGTGGATTTCTGTTAATAATCAAACAACTGTGTCAAATTCAGACCTCCACTCCACATGTGGTTGCACTAAAAATAACCAAGTCACTTTACAATATTAGTAAGTAAATAATGTTTAGCATTTTTAATGTGACTGATATCACAAGAACTACAGCAAGGGCTCTTTTAGTCAGACCAATCACAGGGGTTATTATTTTTTTTATTCTGCTCTCACAGTGTGAATCAGACATGTGAAACGCCATGTGAATTATTCCACTGGAATACACTTGAAATCTCGTTTCTTAACTAGGGAAATGCAAAAGACCAGATACTGTATATTTTATCTGTCAATAATGGATGGCATTTTAAATTATGTGTCAATGTTTCTAAAATGTTAATATGATGGAATATTTTTCTTGCTTTTCATCAATCAAGTGCTAGCACACACTATCACAACAATTACACAGCAGTTCAATAATAGATCACTCTGCACTAAAACATTTACACTCTATTTTAATCTGTCTTCTCTGAATCTCTCGGTCTGCTCATGAATAAAGCAACAGAGAAGAGTGAGACTGTAGAAGCACAGGACTGTAATCCTTTCTTCCCCAAGCGCTCGGCTGGAATATGTGAAGTGTAAGTAATAAAAGGATGGGTTAATGGAGAGAGAGAGAGAGAGAGAGAGAGAGAGAGAGAGAGAGAGAGAGAATATCTGTCGGTGTTGGAATTTGGAGCTAAAGAGCACATCAGACTCTCTCAAAACCTGGCTGTCTCTCAAAAAACCCTGTGTACTTTCTGCCTACATTTATTCAATAGACACTTTTTTTTAATGACTTTGACTTTCAGAGAATTCATGTTTTATCAGTATTATATGCATTTTACCAGTATATCCCACTCATCTGTGGTAGAGTGTACTTTGAAAGCTGTGCACAAGATGGAATGTGAAAAGTGAAGTATATCTGGGCCATAAAAAAGAGAGAAACTTCTCATACTTAATGAAACTACGTACTCAAAAGTAAAATTACAGGCTCTTTTCATGGCATTTAGGGTTAAAATGTATGAATAAAATGTATTTAAAAAATAAAAGCAATATTTTTTTATTTTCATTTAGTTTAACTTGATGTACTAAACTCAAAATACAATGGAAATAAAAAAAATTAAAAAACTATATGGACATATTTTAGAAAAAAAAAAAAAAAAAAAAAAATGACAAAAACAAAAAATCACTACTGTTTTTAGGTAAATGTAAAATAAAAAAGGAGAAAACAAAACTAACTTATTTCAATGATACGGACTCACTTGATGTCTGTATAAAACAACTTGATCGCAACTTGATTTTTTCAGAGAGAGAAAAAGCCAAAAGTTTGCCACCTTGCCCGGAGGGGACTTGGTGTTGTTGCCATGGAAACAACACTGAAACGTTTTCTGAGAAAGGATTGAATTAGAGAGAGAGAGAGAGAGAGAAATGAAAAATGGTGCAGAGAGAATCCCACACTATATATCTCTACAAGATCAAGAATGCAGCAGAGCCCCACCCACTCCGATAAGCCCCTCCCTCTGATACAGTGGGTATATAAAAGAATCGCCCCCTTAAAAAAATAAATCACATATTGTTGCTTTGCAGCCTGAAATGAAGACATATACCAGATGTTTCAGTATACTGGATCCGTGGAGTCGGTGTTCCTTTAACACAGACTCCACAGATCCAATATAATGAAACATCTGGTTTTCACCCAACTGCTTTACATTTATTTAACATAGAACGGACTGTGTTTACTTAAATACTACACACAACTGGCATTAATGACATTACAGTGTGTATATTTGACCATTCAAGCACAATAAAACACGAAAGAGATTTGTTTTCCCAATATCATGCTGTCGAGAGAGGGGCTTTCAGTGCATGCGCTTCAGCTGGGTGTCAGTCAGCGCGAGCAACGCATCGAGTTCTTATTCATTGCTTATTGCATTAAATAACTCTACCAAGTGCGTCCCACTCTTTATTTTCTAATTTATGCAAGTTTCCTTATCACTCAAAACGTGTATAACGTTTAAGCAGTACTCTGTTTCACAGATATATTTGTATACCGCAGAATACAGGATACAGCAAAATCTCTAAAGATAGACACTTTATTTCACAGTAACAAAATATACAGTACCATCATACCACCATACCAGATTCACTGAGTTGGAAAAAGAATCACTCCCTACTAAAAATGACTAAACTCAATCATGTGCAGCTAATCACCTTCTCTATGGCAAAACAAAGCCATCTGACTTTCATCTGTGATCAGCTGTGGTCATTTTGATTGGCTCAGCAAGAAAAGAGCTTTCTTGGAGAATTTCAGTCCTTAAGAGTGCAACTAAAGCAAACACTCAACTATGGGTGGCAAGGTACTGTCAGAAGATCTCCGGGATAAAGTTGTGGACATGTGGGCACATGTCAGATAAATACAACAACAGCAACAAAAAAAAAAAAAAGAAAATTCAAAGGCTTCATCAAAGCCTAGAAGCACAGTAAAGTCTACTTTTATGAAGTGGAAGGTATTTGGTACAACACAGACCCTCACTGGAACAGGACGTCACTCCAAACTGGACGAAAGAGCCAGGAGGAACTGGTCAGAGAGGTAACCAAGAGGCCTACAGCAACTCTGAAGCATTTGCTGGAATTTATGACAAACAGTGGTCATTGTGTGCATGTGACAACAATATCACAACATGACAATGACCCAAAGCACACAGCAAAACTGAGTACACAGTGGTCGAAGGAGACAGGTGAATGTCCTTGCATGGTCTAGTTCGAGCCCAGACTTAAACTCCATTGAAAATCTGTGGAATGACTGCAGTCCACAAACGGTCACCATCAAATTTAATTGAACTTGGCAAGTTCAGCAGAGAAAACTGGGCAAATATTGCAAAGTCTAGATGTGTAAAGTTAGTAGTAGTAGTAGTAGTAATAATAATAATAATAATACCTTTTTTAGGCACCTGTCAAGGCACTCAAGGACACCGTACATTATAAAAGAAGAGCGACAAAATACATAAAACAATACAAAATACAGAGCTATAGAAAACACGACATACACTCAATCAAATCACTAAAGGCTATTCTAAACAAATAGCTTTTAATCTTAGCTTTAAAATAGTAGAGACATATCCCAACAGACTGTGTATGTGTGTTTATCCCAAAGCAAAAGGTGATTCAAGGTGGTATATATATATCTCTTTTTATTTTTTTTAAACAAAAACTCTGTCCGCCTTAATTTCAGGCTGCAATGCAACAAAATGTGAGGGGGAAAATTATTTTCTATACCCACTGTGGTATCAGCACAGAGATCTGAATACAATTACTTATAATTCATTTGGTTATTTAATGACTACCTAAATATATCTGAATTTCCCAATCTCTCTCAGACAGCAGGAGGAGGTCTGGAGATAGAGGGAGAGCACCAGAGTGAATTCATGAGATTCTGTAATGTGTGGCGGAGAATGTAAAGCAGTAATATGTAATATGTGACATGAATAAGAGTATTGAGCATATGTGGTTCCCCTCATTAACCAATGCTAAACACTCATCCACAATCATCTGATTAGAAGCAGTCATAGTACAGCAGCAGGAGACTGTGAGAGTGTGGTTTCTGTATGTATGACATTAAATAGCAATACCCACTTTGGAAGGTGTGTAGGTCTAAGGGTTGTTTTTAATGTGAGTCAGTGTCATTTATTATCGTTGTGTGTGCAAAAGCATCTGCTCTGCGTGAAACGGACTGCATTTATAATGGAATTAATGGCCCAGCTCTCCCTCTCTACAGGCATGTGTTTAAAAGTCAGTGGAATGCTATCAAACACTCGTCTCCCACTGTGAGCCAAGTGCATGTGGTCTGCTTGCAAAATATCACACACCATATCATTAGCCACAAATACTTCAATTCATTCTCTTAATCTAATTTAATCCATCCAGTAGAGGAGATAAAAGTCTACACAAGTTATAAGATTATTATGCTCACCATAGATGCATTTATTTGGGCAAAATTGAACTCAGTAACTCTTTGAAATATTACTAAAAATTGTAATTAATTTTTTTCTGTTGTAAAATATTTTACAAGGTGATGTTTTCTTGTGATGGTAAAGCATGATCCTATTCCTAATATGCTGATTTGGTCCTCAAGAAAAATGTCTTATTATTATCAATGCTGAAAACAGTTGTACTTCTTACCATTTTTGTTCTTTTTGATGAATACAAAGTTCAAAAGAACAGCATATAATTGAGACAGAATTTATTTGTAACATTATAAATGTCACTTTTGATCAATTAAATACATGCCTGCTGAATAAAACTAACACTGCTTTACTGAATCCAAACTTCTGAACAATAATGCATTTTATATTTCTATAAAAACAGCAATCACTATACCTAATGTTAATTTTCTAAACACTTATAGAAATGTTTAAATGTTGCTTCACCTTCGAAAATGTTCAAATATTAAACGTTTAAGAGAGACGCTGACATACTGTAATCATTACAGTATTTACAAATCAATATCATACATCTGTGCATACTTGTGACCATACACAAAACTGACAAATATGCTCAAACATCAGACTCATATCTGCCTCCTTTCTCTTCTCCCAGCAAATTAGCTTTCAGGAGGAAACTATGATTTAAATGTCAAATCAACAGGAGCACGAACTGCAGATTACGGAGCCCCTGATCCCCCAATCTGCAGGCTTCCCTTCACCTCTTTAAAGTCAGGATCAATGCTTGGGCTCTCTAAGAGTCGTGCTGATCAACCCCCAACCAAAGCCACCAATCAAACATACAAAAACAAAAAAAGGATTATGATTACATTCTCTTTCCTTATCACACATATTCAGAGCTGTTCAGAATACAGAGCAAGTGTGTCATTAGTGAGGACTGAGAGGAAGTGTTGCCATGGTTTCCTTTCATTCCTCCGATTGTTGCTTGATCAAAAAATAAGCCAAACACTACGAAAGACAAGATAGTTAGACAAACAGCTAGACAGAGCAACCACTGTACATTATCCCTCTCAAGGTCAATGACTCCAGACCAGTGTTATTTTAGTATTATTTATATACTATTATAATTTAAGCATCTTGTTATTATATTTCCAGTTGTCATATTAATTTTAGTTTAAAGGGTTAGGTCACCCAAAAATCAAAATTATGTAATTAATGACTCACCCTCATGTCGTTCCAAACCCGTAAGACCTCCGTTCATCTTCGGAACACAGTTTAAGATATTTTAGATTTAGTCCAAGAGCTTTCTGTCCCTCCATTGAAAACTGTGTGTACGGTATACTGTCCATGTCCAGAAAGGTAATAAAAACATCAAAGTAGTCCATGTGACATCAGAGGTTCAGTTAGAATTTGTTGAAGCATCGAAAATACATTTTGGTCCAAAAATAGCAAAAACGACGACTTTATTCAGCATTGTCCTCTCTTCCGGGTCTTTTGTGAGACAGTTCACAACACTGCAGTTTAGTGATATCCGGTTCGCGAATGAATCATTCGATGTAACCGGTAGAGCTGAAACAACGAATCGATTTAATCGATAAAAATCGATTATTAAAATAGTTGTCAACTAATTTAGTCATCGATTCGTTGCTAAATAACTTTTATTTGCCGTAAGCGGCTCATTTCGTGCATATTTCAAATCTGCGGTGACCAAAGTGTGGCAGTAATGAGCCACCGGAGGTTTTACTCAGCCAGTACAGCAGGAGAAGTAGCGAATAGCCAATAGCTGGCCTCGTTTTATGTCACGTGCTTCCCGAACAGCGTCTCTGCAGCATTTAGCGGGATGTGGGAGACTGGGAGTACTTTACTTTGAGCCTTCAAAAAAGAAGAGTAAACTCTGCACTACTGAACTGTTTAAGGGGACGTTCACATATCGCGTCTTTTGCGCGCTCAAGTTCATTATTTCCAACACCGCACCGCATCGAGTTAAAAACATCTCAACTTTTCAGAATGCTGCAAGCGCATCGCGGGTCATGTGACAAGAACTAACCAATCAGCTTCATCCTTTCCCGTAACAACGTTAAAAGCTCAGTCAAGATGAAAGGAACAGCTGATCATAGTTGTATATGGATTTCCATTTTGAAATAAATTTAGTAGCAGAGCTACTGCAAGCGATTTTTTGAGCTGCAAATCCATTTATCCTTTGCTGAAATTTCCGCGTCTTCAAGCAGAGTGCACGTCATGGTTGCTTAGCAAAGGCAGATGCCTCAGGGGCGCTTCTGCCCGAGCGCTTTGGAAAGAAGGAGAAAGCGGCGCGCCTAGCGTTTTCCACGCGTTTTTAGGCACGATATGTGAACGGCCCCTAAGACTTTTATTTGTGCAGATTCTCCAGTACAATGTTGTTTGCAAATGTTTAGTCGTAAAAGCTGATAACATTGCTTTTTAACAGTTAACATTTAAAGCTTTACAAACATGTTCTGTGATCAGTTTGTCGTTTACCAGTTCAAAATTCAGTCGTGCAGCTTAATTATGACTGAATGAGAGAGGTAAATGTTTAAAGATATTTGAAATGCACTTTTTTTTCCTAAGTATTCACTGCTCTTTTTCACACAGCAGGTTTTTTGTGTGTGACTGTCCAATTTTTTTTTACTTTAAATTGTGAGTTCCATTCAGGTTTCATGCCACTGGCACTTTATTCGAAGGTGTTATGTGGTGGTGCTTTAAATTACTGAATGTTAATTGTTCTATCTGAGATCGCAGGTGCAGTCATGAATGACATCATGGGAAACCCCGTATTTAAGCTGGTCCGGAATTGAGGCTGGGCTCTCTCGGTTCTCTCTGCTCTCGCTGCTCTAGCTGTCTCCACCCTTCTGATCAGTGACAGCTGGGGTTTCTTGCCTCATGGCGAGTGGTCCACGATCTTCGCCTCGACTGTTCCAGATCATGGACTGAGTTGTTATTTGTTATTTTCAAGTCAGGTAGTAGGTATTTTCTTTGATCACTTTTATTATTTAGTTAACACAGCGTAGGAAAGCAGTGGCCCGGAAGACTCACTCTGTTTGTTGTTTTCTTCGGGAGCAGATAAGATCTTGCCTACAGAGTTAGATAGTCAGGTTTTCTGTTTTCCTTTTTGCTGCCCTACCTGTACTATTAGTTTGATTTATTGTTTATTGTTGGTGCGCTCTCTCATTTGTTTCATTAAAAGAAACGATTTACACCTTGAAACCTCACCCAATCGTCTGTGATTCTTAATATGTACGGTCCTTGTCTTACATGTGTTTTAACGAGCCAAATTAGATAAAGGGCCGTAACAGAAGGATTGTTTACAATTTCACAGCAAAAGCTATAAAGCTGTTTCCCAGTAAATAATAAAATGCAATGTACTGCAAATTTATTCGGTTTTATTCTTATTCTTCATGAAAATATGTTCTGAAAGATTCCTTAATAAGCTTTGTTCGGGATGTTAAACTACTTTAGGAGCTTTAAGGACTGCCATGGTGAAAACATTATTTTAAATCTCCTTGTGAAATTTGCTAGAGTATGGGTCAGTGTTCTGATTGCAGAAGAGTTCGACAAAGGATTAGTAACACAATAAAACAACTCCAGGTATATTTTTGATTAGGATATGACAGTGCAAAATGGTTAAAATCTCTTAAAAATCTATGCTGAAGGATAAAGACCATTTATTAATAATTTACTTGGGGAAAAAATGGAAAAAACTAAAATATAAGTACATAAACCGATTAATCGATTAATCGTAAAAATAATCGACAGATTAATCGATTATCAGAATAATCGTTAGTTGCAGCCCTAGTAACCGGATCTTTTTGAACTAGTTCACCAAATTGAACTGAATCGTTTGAAATGGTTCACGTCTCCAATAAGCATATACTAATTTAATGACATAATTTTCCTTTTTCCCTTTAAATATTTTTTGTGTGTTTTGGTTATTTTCATTAGCGTTTTTTTAATAATTATTATTATTTAGGTTTAAATTATATTATTAAAGTTTAAGTTGTAGTTCAGTAACAGCTTTATTTTTATTTTATTTTTTTATTTCCAGTTAGTAATCGTAGTGCTACTAAACGTATTTCCGTTAGCTGTCAAGACATTTCTAATTTTCATTTAGTTTAACCTTCTAATATTTATATTTCATTTCAGCTTTATTTTAATTAAAAATCATGTTTTTAATAATTAGAGTTTAATTTTAGTTAATCTTGCTTCAAAAAACCCCTCAATGTCAGACCCTCAGTGTCAATGAACAAAAGTTCTGCCCTAATCATGTGGACCAGTTCTTGCGGATCTGATTTTGAATGCATCAGATTTGCTATTTGCAAGTCAAAACAGATATGTTCTTGTCATGAATGATACAGCTTTAATGGGACATGATAACATTTGTTACACATGGGTCCCCTCTGGTTTAAGAAAAGCCCAAACTTTAGCATTAAATGAGAGCATGTAGAGCATAAACTGGGATGGGCTTCAGGGTTAGTAACACTCTTTCTGTCTCTCTCCCATGAACTCTTCTCACTCCGTCAGACACAATTAAATGTGCTGCATTCAGCACAATCAGGACAAATCAGTCAGGCGACCTTGTGACCTGTAGTCCCTGTGCCCCAATGCACGAACCCCTAGCTGGATAAGGCCTGGAGCAAAAAGGGTCACTCCTCGGGGTGAGTGCTTTGCAGTCTGCTCTGATCTGAGACCTGCTTTGTATCTGAAGTTCCATTCACTTTTTTAGGATATGGATGGGTCCTTCATCTGTGTAAATGGAGCAGGCTAACAGGAGAAAGAAACTGGGGTGTTTGGAGAGATTAGGACTTGGCAGCGGATTAACTAGAGAGTGAAATATGGCTGTGGGCTGAATGGAGATGGATGAAACATTCAGCCCAGGGAAGACCTACAAAAATGGATTACTTCAGTTTGATTTTCAAACAAAAGATTCACAGAATTTCATTTACTTTCTAAATGCATGTCATTGATCTTGTTGTAAAGTTCATTCATGCATTTTTCATTTCATATTGACTTTTTTTACTCAGATGTATGGTCACAATATGGAAGAAAAGATATTTTGTAAATTCCATTACAAAAAGACTTAAAAGAATCAGAGCACAAAGTGCAAAACTAAACATTTTCTAAATCAGCTTAGTTAGTGGGTTGTCTAAATGACTAGGTCCCAGGCATCCTGTATAATTAAATTGGTTCAAGGTCATTGCACAAAAGTCTTATTCCTTGAAAAAAAAAAAAACTTGGTTTTGCCAAAAGTATTTTGATGCTGGACAAGTAATCGACCATCCAGACCAACTGTTATCACCATACCAGAGATCACAGACCTTCCCATGCTGACTGACACCTTTTCTAGTCTAGTAAAGTTCAACTTTAGTAATTTTGTTATGTGGTTTTGTCAGGTTTCTATTTAGCTTTATTTTTACAAAAAATAAAAAATAAAATTATATATATACAGTGTATACACACACACACACACCTTGTACAAAGTTGTAGAAATGAGAACTGAATGCCAGTATTCAGAACATTTCAGAAGTATCACATAAGCTTTTCTGGAATCTTGCTTTTTGGTTATAAACACCGACAGATAACTCTTTATATGGATTTCATATTAATTCTATGAACTCATAAGGTCCCTGGCACCATCCAGCAGTGGTGTATAAAGTATATGTATTGTTTTTAACATAAAACGTTGAATACTGACATCTGAAATAATTAAAAACATGAAAAGTTTTAATAGCTTAATAAATTAATGTGCGTGCACTCTGTGTGTGATTTGGTGATATAGCCTACTTGATAACGTCCGATTGCACATCATTACAACAACACTTACCATATTACCACAGACGATGCTGTATATCGCACACCCCAGCCTCGGCTTGCGTGGTAAATGAAATCATACATGGTTGTGTGTGGCGCGCACTTGTTTGCACACAAGCAAAGGTGTTTGTTTTTTTAGGAGTCTAACTTGCAAACACCAGACCACTGATTTGTCAAACCTGCTGTGTTCTTCTGACTATTTTGTAGTAAGTAACGAATATACTTAGTGGAAATGTATCGGAGTAAAAGTATTAGGGCTGCAACTAACGATTATTTTGATAATCGATTAATCTGTCGATTATTTTTACGATTAATCGATTAATCGGTTTATGTACTTATATTTTAGTTTTTTCCATTTTTTCCCCAAGTAAATTATTAATAAATGGTCTTTATCCTTCAGCATAGATTTTTAAGAGATTTTAACCATTTTGCACTGTCATATCCTAATCAAAAATATACCTGGAGTTGTTTTATTGTGTTACTAATCCTTTGTCGAACTCTTCTGCAATCAGAACACTGACCCATACTCTAGCAAATTTCACAAGGAGATTTAAAATAATGTTTTCACCATGGCAGTCCTTAAAGCTCCTAAAGTAGTTTAACATCCCGAACAAAGCTTATTAAGGAATCTTTCAGAACATATTTTCATGAAGAATAAGAATAAAACCGAATAAATTTGCAGTACATTGCATTTTATTATTTACTGGGAAACAGCTTTATAGCTTTTGCTGTGAAATTGTAAACAATCCTTCGAATAAAGTGCCAGTGGCATGAAACCTGAATGGAACTCACAATTTAAAGTAAAAAAAAATTGGACAGTCACACACAAAAAACCTGCTGTGTGAAAAAGAGCAGTGAATACTTAGGGGAAAAAAAGTGCATTTCAAATATCTTTAAACATTTACCTCTCTCATTCAGTCATAATTAAGCTGCACGACTGAATTTTGAACTGGTAAACGACAAACTGATCACAGAACATGTTTGTAAAGCTTTAAATGTTAACTGTTAAAAAGCAATGTTATCAGCTTTTACGACTAAACATTTGCAAACAACATTGTACTGGAGAATCTGCACAAATAAAAGTCTTAGGGGCCGTTCACATATCGTGCCTAAAAACGCTAAGCAACCATGACGTGCACTCTGCTTGAAGACGCGGAAATTTCAGCAAAGGATAAATGGATTTGCAGCTCAAAAAATCGCTTGCAGTAGCTCTGCTACTAAATTTATTTCAAAATGGAAATCCATATACAACTATGATCAGCTGTTCCTTTCATCTTGACTGAGCTTTTAACGTTGTTACGGGAAAGGATGAAGCTGATTGGTTAGTTCTTGTCACATGACCCGCGATGCGCTTGCAGCATTCTGAAAAGTTGAGATGTTTTTAACTCGATGCGGTGCGGTGTTGGAAATAATGAACTTGAGCGCGCAAAAGACGCGATATGTGAACGTCCCCTTAAACAGTTCAGTAGTGCAGAGTTTACTCTTCTTTTTTGAAGGCTCAAAGTAAAGTACTCCCAGTCTCCCACATCCCGCTAAATGCTGCAGAGACGCTGTTCGGGAAGCACGTGACATAAAACGAGGCCAGCTATTGGCTATTCGCTACTTCTCCTGCTGTACTGGCTGAGTAAAACCTCCGGTGGCTCATTACTGCCACACTTTGGTCACCGCAGATTTGAAATATGCACGAAATGAGCCGCTTACGGCAAATAAAAGTTATTTAGCAACGAATCGATGACTAAATTAGTTGACAACTATTTTAATAATCGATTTTTATCGATTAAATCGATTCGTTGTTTCAGCTCTAAAAAGTATACATTTTAAATAGGAAATGTAGTGGAGTAAAAGTACAATTTGTCTGAAATATAAAAACTCAAGTAAAGTACAAATACTCCCAAAAATTACTTAAGTAATGTAACAAAGTATTTTTACTTTGTTACATTACACCACTGCCATCCAGCCACAATGGGCTTAGATTGATGACATGGTACACCAGTGAATTGATTCACAACATCAATGATGACCACAGTGACTGAAGTAACTGCAAAAACAACACATCATTGATCATGCCCTACTGCTGCCTGATATTGCTGAGTAAGCATGCTGGTAAAACAGGCTGCGTGTGTATGTGTGTTTGTTCACAGAACCAGAACTGAATGACTCCTACTCCTAATAAGTACCTACTAACAGCTGTTGACAACTGAAGTGAATGAATAATATAAAATGAGAGAGACACTGGTTTGGTCCAGCTCTCTCGTATCCTGATATATGCACTGTGTCCTGGAAGGGCCTTTCCTATGAGCTCAATAGAGTGGCCATGCTTGCATTTTCTTTTCTTTTTTTGGTGGTGGTTAACAAAAGCCAAAGGCAAAATAGCAGCAAAGAGCACTTTTACACAGCCATTGCTTTTCATTTGCACACAAAAATAACAGAGAGGAGAGGTGGCCTGCTGTATGACTACAGACAATATGCTAAACTGACTTTCAGGTTAAAAAAAAAATGTTGGCTGAAGTGGAAATTTCAGAATTTCTACAGACTCGTACATAGTCTTTTCACATTTTTTTTCAGGAGAAGGGTGTTTTTTTACTGCCCAAGAGTTACCTAACCTCTAAAGCAGGCCCACGCAGTGAGAAGCCCAGCTCTGAAAACACACAAACACCAGTACAGCTCTGGAAAACTCATACTAGAGAAGAACGCCCAAGCAATACAATGTGGTGGAGCCTCCACATTCAACACACCACTGGGTTAACTAGTAAACAACATGACAACAATAGAACTTCGTATATTTAATTATTTTTGGGGACAAATGGGGGGCATTTAAAAGCATAGGTCACCCCAAAATTAAACTTCTGTCATAATTTACTCACTTTCAGACCTATGCCAGAATGTCACAACACAACACCACTCAATATCTCAACATCTCACACAAATAAACCGACTTGTTACCTAACTAGACTTGTAACCAACTGACTTAAGACTTGGCTTGGACTCTCTTGAACTATACATTTTCCATTTTAAAATTGTATAATAATTTTAGTATAGCACTTTTCTGCAAACTCAAGGTCACTTTATAAGTTGCGAGCACATATAAATAAAAACAACAAAACAACACCTTTAGGTATAAAGGAGAAACATTTTTAGACCGTTTCAATAAAAAGGAGTCTGTGACATTTACTTTAGACAAAAAATAGATATTTAAAAAAGAAATAAGCATTTAGAAAAAGGCTTGCATAAAAAGTTGTTTATTAATTTTATTTTTAGGAGAGGAAAAGAATACAATATACATAAGACTTGACTTGGACTTGTATACAGTATACCTACAGAATTGACATCAATGCTAAAGTTCAAATAAACAGATCCATTCCGGCTCATTGTCAGGGACATCAAAATGCTGACAGCGTCATAATCTAATGTGGCATTTCAGAGTTGGTAAGCAAACATTCACTCTGCCTAATGTGATAAAACTGACATCAATCCTCTGCAGTTTTAGGCGTTTTTGGGCCCTACAGAGGTGTGTTGGCATCTATATAACGTTTTAAAACATATATAACAGTATTAAAATATAAATAGTTAAAATAATGATTGACATTTTCATGCAGAAGTGATGACAACCAAATATTGAGGCTCGTAAGAAATGCACTTGACATACCCTGTAGTTAATACAAATATTGTTGAAGAGCTCAAAGCACAGGGTCCAACATTTACATTTACTCAAAAGCATGTAACTGAGAAATCTCAAAACTAAGAGAATATATATTTGAAAACAGGGACAGACTTACAAAAAACCTTATGACCCATTATGATTATGTTTATCACGATCACAGTTTTGTTTTGGTGACTTAAAGCAAGAAATATCCCACATATATCATCAGCCACATGGAACTCTGGAGACCACAAGACCTTTAGGCTTAATAGATCGACGAATGATAAAATACTTTAGACATACAAAAATGGTTGTATTATGTCGCAGCCACAACTGACTCGACATTTTGTTTGTCCAACAAACGATATAATCCACATCCCGTATTTTCATGGTACAACATATTCATCGTCTCACACACACACACACACACACACACACACACACACACACACACACACACACACACACACACACACACACACACACACACAGTCTTTTCCTGTGATCAAAGCAGCTCAGCTTTTTCCAAGCCCATGAGATGCAAAACAGCGATTAAAATACTGTTTACCTGTTTATCAAGCGCTGGCGCGGCGTCTCTCTGATATCGGTCCGTATTTTGCCCTCCCTCTGTTTTGTTACATCGCATGAAACGATTTTCTGCCAGCGGTTGACGTGAATAACGGTGCGCGAGACAAATCTCGGAACGGTGCCCCCAGCCAGTGCGTTAACTTGACAGCGTCGAGTCTTCAGCTAAAGCGCTACAAACGCTGCCCTGTGCTATACGCATGCGCAGACCGGGACTATGACCACCTCCCACCAAAAAAAAAAAAAAAAAAAAAAAAAAAAAAAAAAAAAGGGGGGGGGGGGGGGGTGGCAATGAGTGGAGCAGAAGAGGAAGAAGAAATTAGCACTTTACCTCTGAAATCGCCACAAAAAATCAGCGAAGACGGTCCAGTAAGGTAGATTATATTGCGCCGTTTTAGTATGTGCTGTCGTCTGATAAACGCCAGTGTTACGCGTGAAGCCAATGTAACCACAAACAAGTGACGTAAAGAAAAGAGCTTTTCTAAACAGAAAATTGTGCAAATTCAAGTTTTGAAAATTAGAGCTTAGATTATGCATGATTTGCATCCTATTCTATTAAGTATTTTATCAGTAGATGGCAGCATCGTTGATGATAACACATAAAACAAAATGCACAAACGTTATATACTTTAAAAAATTTACAAATTTAACAGTAAACATTTTAAGTAAAGGTACCTCAGCATATACGTTATAATATATATATATATATATATATATATATATATATATATATATATATATATATATATATATATGTATATATATATATATATATATATATATAAAAGGTGGTGTATTTACATTATATAATTTGCTGACTTATTCATTTCATGCTATTCCATAGTAGTTAAAATAGTTTTTTGAGTCATCAATTATTTTTTTTTCTAGTCTGATGTATAATATCTAAATAGATGGCAAAATAGATATAATTTCCACAGAATAAATAAATTATTGTGTTTTAAAGGTGGCATTAATAAATAGTTTTGTCTAAAAAAATGTTTTAATGATGAAAAGTTAAAAATACAATGTCAAAATGTCCTGCCTATTGACATGTGTGGCGCTGTCCATGGTCCTGGAAGCTATTTGATTCCATTGTAGGTAGATGTACCCAAACTCTTCAGGATAAGCTTCACTTTCCAAACCTTTCCAAACACAGAGTCCATCACAGTGAAATGTACTGCAGAATGAATGACAATGATCTTTTATTAAATCAATAGCAGCTTCACAAAATGATATCATTGTGAGGATAAGGGTTTCGTTTTGTTTGTTTGTTTTACCAAAAAAAGGAATTTGGTAAAACATTCATAGGCTATGGTATAAAAATGGGAGTTTGAACAAGGGAAGGTGATACAGGAGAAATTCTAAGGTTCTACACAGAAAAACAGCAAGAATTTACAGCTTTATACATTATACATCCTCAAATGAAAATTTTTGGTCTTACAGTCCATCATTTGTTGCCATGGACAGTCCGTCCATATAAAGTAAATGGTTTTAGTACTCGTCTGTTTTGCAATTTTGCTTCTTCTCTCACTCTGACCACCTGATGAGGCCGCACAACTAACCTTACATTCACAGGGGAGCTTGTTCCAGAGAGCTATAGGCTAATTCCTTCAATACCTGCTAAAAACATAATAATAGTAAAAATAAAATTCCTTAAGATTTTTGGACTAAACTAAAACTCAAACCGCATTTGTTAGGTCTTAGCATTTAAATTGGTGATCCAATTTTTATGTTAAGTATGACTTATACCCCATTGTGCTGTTGGGTCCAGTATTCAAGGTCACTGTAACAAGTGATTTTTAAGAAAACTAGTGTTTAGTAGTCATTTACTCTGCATTGTTAGACCAGGAAATAAGATATAACCCCCAATTGTGTTATTGGTTTACTGCAACTCAAAGTATTCATCATATCGTAATGGAGATGTTTACAAGTTACACAAACAATGATCTGAATTGAAAGTGTATTTAGACAGCATCGCTCCATCCATATTGTAATGCAACTAGCTTGGATGACACAGGAACTCAATTTTTTTTTTTTTAATTCACACTATTTGTAATTATTCAACTGACCACAAGAGGAAGCTATGACTCTATCTGTTGTATATTCACATGAACTGCAGTCTCGTATGTCCAATGCTGCTTTAGAAAGAGTCTGGGTGCTCATGCAGGACTTAATGGCATTCAAACATCTGAACCTGTTAACACACACACACACACACACATTACATTCCCAATCCCATTTCTGACCGTGGTCAAATTATTGTTTCTGTAGCTAACGATGCATACATTCTATGCTGTGATACAGCGGAGGTTGCGTAGACAGCCGATGTCTCCTAAACATCACTTGTAGCTCGGTCCTGTTTTCCAGGTCACACTAAAAGCTTGCTTTCAGACACTGCTGGTGTGTTCTGTGTGGCTGTGACCGCTGCTGATAGATAGCTCTGATATTCCCGGTTTCAGCTCCAGGCCGGGGTCAGTGTCCATGTCATGGGGCTCCAGATTTCGGATTCCATTGCCGTCCCCATTGCGGCAGTTACTGTTCCGGTCAATGCAAACTTTTTCGCAGATCAGGATGGGAGTGACTACTGTATGGGATTGACAAGGAGCCTGTATAGTGATGGGATTTAGCCCCACTCGTCTATACTGGCAGTGCATGTAACTTGAAAACGCCCTTCGGTAGGTCTTGTTAAACAAAGTGTACACTAAAGGATTGACTCCTGATGAGATGTAGCCCACCCAAACAAAAACATTGAGCAGTTCTGTAAGCAAAGGCTTATTACAGGCTTTGTGGCAGAGAACATACAGAACATTAGTGATGAAAAAGGGACACCACATGATGAGGAATAGGAAGAACACTACACCCAATACTTTGGATGCTCGTCGCTCGTTCTTGATGGCCTGCATCATGCCTCTCCGCCCATGGGTTCCGGCTGGGTCCCGTCCAGCGGGCGAATTCATTTGAGATGGTGCTTCTGAACCTGGGATTATTGAGATGGTGTCTGGGGGCACGGTCAGACCGAGCATGTTTCCATCGCTGTTGCTGATCCGTAGACAGTTCAGACTGCTTCGACGGGATGCCGGCGGCGGGGCCAAATGGGAAGTAGGTGGAGCTGAAGGTTGCAAAGGCTGTTGAGAAGAGCCTTTGTCCTCGTAGAGGAAGACTGTGGCCTGACGCTGAAGCGCTTGGACGGTGAGACAATACGTAACCACCATGATGACCAGAGGAATGAAGAAGGCAACAAAAGAGCCAACCAGTATGAAGTGTTCCTCATTCAGAGCACAGTTGCCGTTTTTCAAGACCTTTTCTCTGTTATGCAGTCCGATCACTGGGATAGGCATTGAGATTCCTGTGTTGAAAGAAGAAACAGAATATTAAACAAGTATATATATATATATATAGTACAGACCAAAAGTTTGGACACACCTTCTCATTCAAAGAGTTTTCTTTATTTTCATGACTATGAAAATTGTAGAGTCAAACTGAAGGCATCAAGGGCTATTTGACCAAGAAGGAGAGTGATGGGGTGCTGCTCCAGATGACCTGGCCTCCACAGTCACCGGACCTGAACCCAATCGAGATGGTTTAGGGGTGAGCTGGACCGCAGACGGAAGGCAAAAGGGCCAACAAGTGCTAAGCATCTCTCGGGGAACTCCTTCAAGACTGTTGGAAGACCATTTCAGGTGACTACCTCTTGAAGCTCATCAAGAGAATGCCAAGAGTGTGCAAAGCAGTAATCAAAGCAAAAGGTGGCTACTTTGAAGAACCTAGAATATGACATATTTTCAGTTGTTTCACACTTTTTTGTTATGTATACAATTCCATATATAATTCCACATGTGTTAATTCATAGTTCTGATGCCTTCAGTGTGAATCTACAATTTTCATAGTCATGAAAATAAAGAAAACTCTTTGAATGAGAAGGTGTGTCCAAACTTTTGGTCTGTACTGTATGTATATATATAAACAAACTTCAAAGAAACAGTCAGACTAAACTAAAAAATGAGAATGAGACAACTGGAATGCAAGATGCCAGAGATAACAGGCCAACAGCTTCAGCGAATCACACTCAGAGAGATCTATCCTCTAGTCAAATCCTCTCTCTTATCCAGCTTGATCAGTATTCCTGATGGTTGAGACAGAGGATCTTCTGTTTAATTAGAGCAGATAAATCAGACTGTCAAGGCAGATAGAGCCTTAATGCTGTCTAGGATCCAGATAAGAAACAAATAAAAATTAAGCTCACGTTTAAACGGGAGAGAGGTTAGATGTGTGAACAGTCTGTCACCAGCACTAACGTTACTTAGCCCTTAAAGCAGAGAACATTTTCCAAGGGCCTCTTCATAGTTTTAACTATGATTAAGCATACAATATGCTATCTACAATTTGAACTCTTAGATGAAATGGGAACTTCTGTTTACATTTTTCTGGATTCTTTTTTTCCTGGACTCATTTAATGGTTAAATTAAATTGTAGTAATCAATAATCAACTTATAAATTGTAAAAAAAAAAAAAAAAATTAATTATTTAATATAAATATATTAATAAAAATGGTGGTAATAAGATAAGGAATAAAGCATTAACTATTACAATGTAATAAAACAAAAATGTAACTGTTACTTTAATTTTTGCCAAACAAACTTTTGCATAACAGAGGTTTATGTATGAAACAGTGAAATGCTTGTGAAGTGACTCTCAGAGCAGTTCTAAAGATTAAGTTAAATAAGATTAAATGTGTTCTTATCCTCATATATTGAGACGGCAGACATGAGAAACACCTCTAGCACCATGTGGGCTTGGGTAGACACATGCATTTTTTGTAAAGTAGCTTTGAAACAATTTGTATTGTGAAAAGCGCTATACAAATAAATTTGAATTGAATTGAATAGTAGATAAAACTGCAGCATTGATTGACTGACAGAACATGCAGACTTCATATTAAAATAGCAGGCTTTTTGCACTGTAATATATACAGCCACTAATCCATATAGCAATTTCGTTAATTGTGCACGCTACTTTTGATTTATTCATCCAAGATTTGCCACATTGTGACATTCCGCATTATACGGTAAATTCCATTTTTATGACTAAATTCCGCAATTTCCCGCTGTATTTTCCGCATTGTGGAAATCATATATACCTCACATTATTTTGCAGACACCCCCTTGCTATGTGTCACGGACCCCACTTGGAGAACCCCTGGTCTAACTAATATTTGCAAATGAGACAAGAACCCTCTGTGAAGAAAAGAGATGAATAGTAGACAAAAAGAGACATAATAGGGGGATAGTTAGAACATTGTTATTATTGTGAACTAAAAAATAAATCTGTGTGTTGAGAGAAAGAGACACCATGTCTGAGAGCCTTCCAGGGTTAGAAATCTTTTTGAGGATGTTTAACAAGAGGAAGAGATTGCGAGTAAAAGCTAGAGGGTATTTTTTTTTATTTTTGTACTTAACCACAACTACCAGTAAAATCAGTGCAGACAATTCTTTTAACTCTGCTGTTGGAAGAGATTAGTCACGCTACATTATGTCAAAAGTCAGACTCTAGATGGCGCTAATGCATTAGTACGCCAATCCTTCAGCATTCCACACACAATGACAGACTGTGGTTTACTTTATTGACCAGTAGGTGGTGATCTTCACTAAAAGTATGTGATTACCAGACCAATCACAAACATTCAATTAATCCAAGATTGCTCTGGTTGATGGAGAAAATCACCACAATCACCAAACTGGTTGTTTATACAATAACATTTTAAATCTTTTTCATTGTCGCTGATCTGAGGGGCCTGTTAGACCCAGCTGGAGCCTTGAGAAAACCTTGCAACACAATCTGCCATACTGAGGGGTCCTGTGAGATACAAACACATTCCCGTAATAGATTCAGCAGGATTGCAGTGGTCTGACCCTCACCTTAGTAGGTACAAATGAGACAACAGTTCAATCTAAAGACCTCCTCTGACATTGAAAAATTATTGTGTTTTTCTGCAGGTTCTGGCTGGTTATTTGGGATTGATGCACAGTTCCAGTCAATTTTATATTATTTTTTTTTCTTTTTACATGTTGTTGTAAGAAATAATAATAATAAAAAATTTCAAGTTCATTATATCAAAATGTTTCTCTGACCTATTGAAATGGTCCAAACTGCAGCAATCTTCAGCATGGCCTTGGTGCGGGAGTTGAACCGACTGTGCTCGATCGGATTGCATATGGCCACGTAGCGGTCAAGGGAAATGGCACACAGGTGCATGATGGAAGCAGTGGAGAAAAGCACATCCAGATATATCCAAATAGGACAGAGAGCGCTGGGCAATGGCCAGGCATAATCTGGAAAACACAGAGAGAGATTGCTTTGTAAACACCCTTAATGAAACGGTCATACACTTGAAGAATAATGCTGAGAAAGAAAGAAAGAAAGAAAGAACGAAAGAAAGAAAGATAAGTTAAAGTGGTCTTTCAGATAACATTATAAAAGTCCAGAAGACTGTCTTCAGACCAAGAGCTAAAAAAGGCTGTTATGTCAGCAGGCTTAAAATAGCCAACATAAAGAAACAGTCAGGTTATGTAAAAAGTAAGTTGTGTAAGCTCATGGATGAGAGCGAGAGATACAAAGTCACACTGGGTCTTAGAGATTAAACCAGAATTATTAAACAGATAGTTCTGGACCTGGCTTCTGATTTATCAATACAGTGTTTTAGTCTTGCTAAAATTCTCAAAATAGCAAAAGGTATGATGTGTAACACCTGTTTATTACAATTTTGTCTAAATCTGATTTTTAGAGTGGTTTGGTGTGCAAAAGTCACCACTAAGATGTTAGGATGTTGTGGGTGTCACATGGAAGAACCATTTTGGGGTCCCCCCCCCAAAAAACTTTCAGTCAAAAGTTCTTAAAATAACTACTTTTGAGAAATTTTTGAGGTACCTTTTTTTGAAGAACCCTTCTCCATTATAAAGAACCTTTGGTGCAAAGGAAAAGTTCTATGGATGTTAAATGTTCTTTATGGAACCATACATGTAGATGCTGATAAAGAACATTTATTTTAAGTTTAAGATGTTTTGGGTTGTTGCCAGGGAATCTTTAAGTGCTAGATTGCTACTAACTGCCCCACATCGAAAGATCCTATTCCCAAACAACAAATCTTGAACTAAACAAGTAATGATACATGTTATACAAAATTTCAAGCTTAAATAGATAGGCTTTTATGTGAGAGAAGTGTAAAAATTAAAACGTCCCTCGAAAGGACATGCTCTAATGCAGGGTCACATACTCTTACAGAAAGGTCTACAGGTCTAGAGGAGCATGTCTTATGGTTTAGATGACATTAGCGCCACACAATGTGTGAGTCAGAGTCAATTTAGTGCTTTATTGAAGCCCAGGGCAAGCGCAGGCACTCTAATCATGGGCTGAATGAGACTGGTCCAAATCCACGAAGCACTGTGGAGCTCAGAACACCTGGATTGGAGATAAGGGGAACGTCTGGTGCCAAGTTAGCAAAATTAATGATGACAGAGTTTTCTGCCAGGACTGTTTTCCTTTCCCTGTTTATTTGTCCATCTCTCTGTGGTGGTCCCATTCATGTTCTGCTGTCCATGAAAATAGCCCGCAACACATGGAATTACACCTTTCCTAAATGAGAAAAAATGACAGCAGCAGATCTGCGAGGTTACAGATTATGGGGTTAAATAAGGGGCGAGAGAAAGAGATAAAGTGGGATATAGAGGATTTGGGGTATGAGATGGAAGGTGAAAAGCGGGAAGTAAAGGAATTAGGCAAGATTCAACCCCTCAAATGAAGGTTTAATTCCTGCAGGCAGAAAGAAAGACACCCAGAGTTGTGGATTAACTAAAAGTAGTGATCAGCACTGATTTATGTCATTTTGTGCATGCAGCCCTACACCTGAAGCAGTAATTAAACATTCTACAGAATATTCTCTTTCAGGTAGGGTTGGGAAATTTTATTTATTTGTACAGTCCATTTCAGTAAAAAACAAAAAACAAAAAAAACAACAACATTAATTATAACAAAAAAACAAGTGTTTATTGTTTTCTGTTGCAGAATATAAAAAGAAAAGTAAAATATATATTTTTAAACTCTTAAGTTTTAAATATTGTTTGTTTATTTAAATGTATTAGCTATATTAATTCTCATGCTGTCACTGTACACTAAAAAAACAAGGTTCTTTATTGTCATTGATGGTCCAATTAAGAACCTGCAGCATCCATTGAATCCTTCCTTTGTTCAAAAGGTTCTTTTGTAGGCAAAATATATATATTTTTTTATTTTTGTTTTTTTTTAGATGATTGAAATATTATTCATCCTAAGAAAAAAAATTTCTTTTAAAAACCTGTCACTTAAAAGGTTCTTTCGGAAATCCAGAAACAATGTTCTGTCGCATTGCTGCAAAACCTTTGGAACATTTATAAGTGTAAATGAGAACATTGTTTTGATACATAGCATGTGTGTGACCTGGTAATCAATCAATTGACTTAAGCATTGGTGTGGCTTTATGAGGTGGAACAGGAACTGGGGGTTGAAACATAATTAACATGGCATGGGGAGCAACATTTCCTCACATGTCAACATGCAACTTGATGACAGAAAACACACACTCTGATTTAACTGTCTTTCATCCCTTGATTGGTCCAGCTGTCTACAGCCTATTGCATCATGCTTTGATTAACTGAAACAACAGGTATCTCATCCCTGATTTATATGAATAGTAGATTAATTCCTCTCACAGTGTAGTCAGAGATGGAGTGTTGGAGCACTATAGAGATATGAAAAATCACCTGTTGCATTCTGTGCACCACTGATATAACTCAAAGGTAATGAACTCTTTAGGCTCTTTCAGCAATTTTCAGACATCCATGATAAACAACTTACCTCAAGGTTTACACACACACAAACACACTTTCACTCAATGATATATGTGTATTCTCTAGCGTAATAACTAATATTAAACATGTATATAACATGTATATAAAAATATATACACGCTCAGAAAAAAAGGTACAAAAACTGTCATTGGGGCGGTACCTTCTCAAAAGGCACACCTTTGTACCTAAAGAGTCCATATTGGTACATTAAAGGTACAAATTAGTACCTAAAAGGTACAAAAGTGTACCTTTTGAAAATGCTGGCATATATATGTCTAATATGCCACATTTTAACATCCAAAAGCAATATCAATCAGCAACTAGCTTTTATTTTCTTATTTTATTATTATTATTTATTTATTTATTTATTTATTTATTATTTAGGACTGCCCTTCAGAAGCAACAGAAGATACTTGCATGTTTCCCGGAAAACAAATTAATTAGAATTTACCTTAATCTTCGGATTCAAAAAGTTTTCACCCATTATTAAGAACCTTTTGAATGTGGTTATTTTAATAATTTCAGCAATTTTTTTTTTTTTTTTGCTTTGTGGCCTAAATGTAAATATCTTTTATAAAATATCTTACTCAGGACATTACTAAATAAATAATAACATGCATTTTGTATGATCTCTTATTTTGTTAAAATTTTCACAGATTTCACAGATTCTGCAAGAGGTTCACAAACTTTCAAGTGACACTGTACACACACACACACACACATATATTGTGACAAGCGTCCCGATTCCACATCAGCGTCGCCCTGGTAATTCACGAGGAGCACCGGCTCGAGGCTCATCACGGGCTGATCACCCGCACCTGCCTCTCATCAGCGGGCCTCATATAAACAGCACGCACACAGAAAAAGGGTGAGAAGCCTCTCCACAAGCTAGCACACTGACTCGCCTCTCTGTGGCTTCCAGAAAGCAGCCTGTGACCGGAAGACTTTGTCGCGTGCACTCCACCGACTCACCTGCACCTGGACCCGAGTGAGAGCACCTTTGCACGCCGGATCACCGTCATCACCCCTGCAACCCTTCACTTTATAATAAAATCCACCCTCCGGGGCTTTACACTTGAGTTTGCTCCCGCGTATTCCTTCCACCCTGCCACAATTTATATATATATATATCTGAGAGCAAGAGATACCACTCTTTTGACACAATTGGTTTAGGAGGTGTCTATCGGTTCAGCACCATCTGAGCTGCTGAGTATCAGTATATAGCTCATCTTAAACACATCCTGCCGCTGTATGTTCCCAGAGGTAATCACTCTAATGCTTCTCTTTGATTTCATTTCTACCGCACTGTCTCCCTCCTTCCTTGTCCGTCTTTGGCTGATACTCAGCGATATGGTTTCTATGCTTCCTCCAGACGTTAATATATGTGAGCAGGCCACATCACTCCTTTATAAAACCTATCTCACCCTCCTTTTCGTCTGTATTTGAGATGATGCACTGGAACTTAACACAGATTAAACAGACTGAATCAAGGTCAGATGGCTATTTCTTATGAAAGTCACATGGCAGCTCAATCACATACATGGTGCACTCCCCCCACCAAACACACACAATCACACACACTATTAGACACTGTAAATGAAATGAGGAGTGTGAAATCCATCATTGTCACATCCACTGCAGTGGAAAAACATTTTTATGTGTGTGTGTAGGCATAGGCATGTCTGATTTTGAGCATGAAAGCATTCTTATGTGTGCGTGGAGTGCACACGTTCACACTTTCTAACAGTTGATGATATTTTGCTCTGACAGCTTGCTGGTAATGGCCATCACAGGCTCACGGTTTATAACAACATGCAGTCGAATCCCTCCACTCCATCTTTATCTGTTTAATCTGTGTGCTTGTGTGTGTGTGTGTGTGTGTGTGTGTGGGGTGTGGGACCCACAATGAAACCCAAAACTCAAGAAATGTATGGGTGCGACACAAAATGCTGGTGTTATTTTGTCTCAGATGTGTAGTGTTTCTTTACAAAGTGATATCACCAAATTCTTTATCTTTCGTCATCTTCACAGATCTCATATCAATATGCAAAATTAAAAAATATATATATTTTAAATTTTTAGTACATTGTCATGTAAACGTAATATTAAACTAAACCCTTTTAACCCCTTTTTATTACTTGAAATAAAAGTAAATATTAACGGATATAAAATAAAATACTTTAAATACATATATTTACACAGTGCATCCAGACAGTATTCACAGCATTTCAAACAAAACCCCCATAATGACAACATGTAAAAAGTTTGTTTGAAATCTTTAAAAATGTAAAACATTTAACCCCAATCCCCCCCCACCCCCAGATTTATTTTTAATAAATTTGCAAAGATTTCCAACAAACTTCTTTCACATTGTCATATATATATATATATATAATTGAGGAAAATAATGAATTTAACCCATTTTGGAATAAGGCTGTAACATAAAAAAAGGGAAAGGGAAAAAATGAAAAAATGAAGCATTGTGAATTCTTTCCAGATACACTGTATCTTTAAACTTTATTTTATTTGAGCTAGTTGACCAGACAACATTTCTCCTCTTCCTTTAGTTTATAAGGAAGCCCATTTCCACCACAGAATAATAAAAAAAATCCACAATTTGGACTTTGTTTCTTGCAAATATGAGGAAAAAAGTCTGAATTGCAAGATATGTATACATATACATACATACATATACATATATATATATATGTGTGTGTGTGTGTGTAAAAACTATTAAGAATGATCAAATAAGTTACTAAAACACACAACAAAATTACTAAACCTTAAATAAAAATGACATGGAAATGGAATATATATAAATGAAATCTAATCAATCTATGTGCATACACAGTTTGCTCTCTCTCCACTAAATTGCCTCTTTTGCGTTGCTCGGTTTGCTCTGAGGGTCTGCAGGCTGCTGTACTGATCATCACCTTTTTTGTGATCAGTAACGTCCTTTCCTCTCGAACTGACAAATGCAAGCTCATCATGTGCCCTATCTACAGCTGACAAGCAACAAAGATCATTTAAAGGTAGGACCTTTTCCGTAATCAATATGAAGGGAGTCTGAGAGAGTTCAAGTAACCCACACGTCCACAGATTGGGGAGACGCCGCATCTCAAAAGAGCTCTCCCATAGCTGAGGAGACACGGTCAGTGTGGCCCCCTGTATGGATAGCTAGAGCCAGAAATACTCCACAGCAGACAGCTCAGTTGCTCAGAGGCAGCTGGACTGGAAAATGATCTGAATTCTGCCACAGGCAATATTTCTGTGGGCTTCTTAGCAAAGCAATTCCAAACAAGCTTCTGTCTCTCTCAATGTGCCCCCACCGACTGTCTCTCTCACTCCGTGAAGGGCGATTTCACGCTATACAGTATTATAAAGCTATTAAATCTTGCCACCTCTGGCTCTTTCCTTTCTAACTTTGTCAGTACCCTGTGCTATACATAATTAAACTCATGTAAAATCTCCCTTCTAAGTCAACCTAAACTTGAACTTTTTTTTTTTTCATTTTTTAAAATAGAAGTAATCATCTCTCGAGTTTTGGTGGAAAGAGACCAATTAAATGTGTTATTTAACCAGGGTATATTATATAGTGTTATTCGGAGGAGAAGGACTCTCCCTGGATTCTAAAGGGAAATGCCACTGAAGTTATGTTATGGGAAGCGTGGCTTCTCATGATGATATATTTAGTAGGTGATGGGCTTTTTAATAGGATGCATTATTTTAAAGTTTGCAACCCATCTGCATTTTTATAAACCCTAAAAGACAGTGCACCCTTGCCTATAGACTAACCTGGAATACTTTAGTATTCTTTACCCACAATACACCACTCCAAATTGTAAATCCTGATGACATTAACCGCATCCCAATTCAGTAGCAGTGTCTTTCAGAAGCTGTATTCGAAGACTGAAGCGTCTCCATGGTTGTGACAAAGGCTGTCTGTCCCAGTTCAAAGTCTCCTTCAAATGCATCCTCAAAATGAGTCCTTCATTTTCCTTTCTTTATATCCATTTTAACAACTGATGGATCCTTTGTGGCCCATGCTATCTGAAGATCCATTGTCCATGAAGACACTGATGACAGGACTTATTGAGAGAAAATGCCAGATTACAGTGTTAAATGTAAGTATTAGGTTTCAGCTCAACTAAAATATCTAACGATACAAATTTACAAATGTTAAAGAAACCCTTAATGAAGTTAAACGTTGACATATCTTAGATGTGTGGTTCCTTTAGTGATTTATACTCATGTACAGAAATGGACCAAGGTGAGGATATTAAGACAGGTTGCGAACCCAGATTAGTTTTCAGACAGTGTAATATCACTTTCATTAAAAGTCCAATACAAATGTCACTGCCACTCGTCAATGGCAGCTGTCACACTTGCTATGTGACAAGATCAAATATATAGCCAACTTTATATTTCAGGAAATAAATCTTCATATTTTTGGGTCCATGGCATTAGATACAATATTCGGAAAAACTTACTATACAGGCATTATATAATTTTTTTTTTTTTTTTTTTTAAATAATTTGCATTTTTATACAACAAACCATTTCAGCAATTCTGAAAAATACAAAGTAAAATGCAAAAAAGTGCAAAAAATTTACAATTTTTTTTACAAATAATAAAAATTTGATATTAAATGATATAAAATATAGTAAAATAAAACTTTATAGATTCAAAAATGTTTTAGATTTATTCATAATAATAAATATTTTCCACACTATAAATGGTTCTTTACAGAAATATGTATTTTTATATTTCAGGGAGGATATTGTATTATTTGGGGTCCATGGTATGAAAAAGTAAACTCACCATACAGGATGTTAATGAGTGAGATGGGCATGACCAAGATGCCGACCAGCATGTCCGCCACTGCGAGCGAACGCAGGAAGAAGTTTGTTGCATTTTGCAGCTTCTTCTCCAGCGACACAGCCAAAATAACCAAAATATTTCCTCCTATCGTCAGAAAGATAATCACAAGAATCAGCAGGGCTGGCCAGTTCTTCTCCTTCATCGACTCCTTTTCGACCCCACGAGGAGAGGAGGATGAAGAGGAGGAGAGATTGAAGCTGTAGTCAGTCAAGAAGAAGCTGTGGTTCAGGCTCACGGTGGTATTACCAGGCCAAACCATCCAGCCAACAAGGTCTAGGGAGGATGTTGTAGAGCCAAACATGCCCAGAACTGGCCCGACAGGTGTCCCCATCATCTGATGTCTTTTCCTGTATCAATCTGAGCTCCTTTCACTCATGGCCACTAATGGGAAGAAGAGTTCAGAAGTTCAAAAATGAAGTGATCCACTCAAAATGCTATGTGAAGGAGAAATCTACAGCACTGAGGATATCCATAGCATTTCCTGTTGCAAGTTTCTACCTCAGAATCTTATTCATGGAAACCGGATCTGTAAAACACAATGAGACAGACACAAAAGAGCAATGAATGTAAACTCATAAATAAAAGGTACAATACAAGAACTGACAGAAAAATCACAGCATTACTCAGATAAATTAACAGGAATCAAAGTCACTGAATTGAAGGTTGTGATCTATATTTACAGAACATTGTCAGAAGAAAGAATGACTTGATTAAGTTGTCACAGTGAGAATATCTCCATCATATTATTAAAGGAAGCACAAATGATCAGTTACAGACAGATCCATCCATTTCAGGCAACCAGTGGTGCCTTGTCCCTGTGGTAATGGAGGGTAATTGAGTTCAGAAGTTAAAATGATACGCTACAGTCCGGGTCTCTGCCAACCTGCTGCACTTGCCTACTGAGAGCAATAATTTACCAAATCTGAGGTTACTAGTCATTAAATTAGCTGGTATTAATAACTCAAGACACCTGTCAAAGGTAATGTGATGTAATGTTAATAATGGACAAGTGGGTAATAATACAAACAGTCACTTTGCACTTGAACAGAACAATGTCTAATAAGCTTCGGAAATACAGCTTTCCCCCCATCAGTTAGGCTGTGCATTATAGTAGATAGACTGATGGCATGTTATGTGCATGAGAGTAATAAGTACCCACAGTGCTCTTTGGCCCACAATGAACCATGTATGCTTTAATTAGGAGAAAGCAGCTGAAAACAAGGTACGTGATGAATCTCACCACTAACAGTAGGTAAGTTGAGAACTCCACTCCTCCAAAGATGTCATTTATCACAACTACCAGATCAATACAGTGATTATTTAAAAATAGCTTTATTTTGATTGGATGGAAATATTGGTGGGTTCACACTTGCAATTTATTAGAAGTAAGGTGAAAAGAAGAACCAAAGTAGGATTCAGTAAATCAAGGTGAAACTAGCCATTCTTCTCTGAACTGCAAAGATTGACCCCAAAAGACAGAAAATGTGAGTCACACAGAAAAATATGACAATCTGTCCCGGTTTCGTTCTACAATGCGAAGACCGTTTATTCATTGCATGGAATAGCAGTTTTCTGATATATAGACAGGTTTCCCCACATCTAAATGGAGAGCAAAATTGCAATGCTGCTCAGATGCAGCAGAGTTTGCGGTAGTTCACCTCTTCTCTGGAGACGGGAGATAAAGCAAACAACAGCAAAAAATAAAACGGCCCTGCAATAAATAAATCACCAGATAATCACTTGCTGTGCGTCCACCTCACACATACACAAAAGCATTGTAAATACAATCATACAAATGTTCAAGGAAAGTGCTCAAAAGCCACAAGACTTCACATTTACAGCGAACCCTGAATCTTAACATGACATTTCACATCCCATTATAAAAGAAAAGAAAATCTCCTTTGGGAAACATGATGTTTCCAAAATACATAAAGGCATAAGAAACAATATCAGCATTAAGGGGCTCTGAAATTGGAGGTCTGTATAGACTGACTTTCTCTCTTATTACACGGTGACCCGCACACACACACACAGACATAGAAATATTCACTCTACAGTTCAAAAGATTGGGGTCAGATCAAGGACGCATTAAATTGGTATAAAAAAAGACAAGGCATTTATAATCTTCCGTTTTTACTGTATATTTTATTAAATAAATTGATTCTTGGTAAGCATGAGAGACTTCTTTCAAAGCCATTAAAAACCTCACCAACCCAGAGGTGTTCAAAACAAAGTTTTAATGAAGAGAACACTGAAAGAAGAACAAAGCTGATTGTGGCTCACCTGATGAGAATCCTAATCTTAGTCTCCCCAACTCTCATTCTCTCTCTCTGTTGCTCTCTTTTCCCTTCAGACACCTCTTCATCATCTATTAATGAAGTGGATGAGAGTGCACTCACATGAGATTCTGCATTCCAACAATGGGTAATTAGCCTCCTCAGCAGAAGCCAATCAAGAAACTGAATTGGGATAAATTGGCATGAAATAGAACGACTACAGGAAACAAGGACAATGCTCAAACACCTTCCAGCGATTCAAATGTTTAATCTAGTAATGATCAGCACTGGATTAGAATTTGGGCTCATTTGGAAAGCTTTAAAAAAATATAACAAAATGGGTACAAAATATGATTCTGCCTGAGAGTGTTTCAGACACTGACTTACATGAATGTGTTCTTAGAACTGGTTGTCTCATTTCATATTTGAATTGGAAACTGAAATGCAGAATTATTTTTGCATGATGGGAATCGAGGGGCAGACAGATCTGCCTGAGGGAACTAACATTTCCTCCCATTACGAAAAGTTAAAAAACCCCTTTACCTCCTGACAGGAAGGTTAAATATTCTCCTAAAATAAATATGAGTGGTGTGTGTGTGTGTGTCTATGTGTGAAATAAGGATAAGAAATTAATACTGAGTAGTTAATTCGTCCTGGTGCCGTCGACCGAGATCAACAGACAAATGAAGAAGACCGCAAGGCATGCATTGCGAGACTAAGATTAGATTGAGTGACTCTGACAGAATCTGTATCTGTGTCTCCATAGAATTATAACTCTAAAATTACAGTCCCACTTGCTTTGTTTGGTGATATAAATGAAATGTAAAACCAGGCGAGCGAGAGTAGCCACATGTGTGCGTGGGGTCTGGCACAAATAAACAAACAGACTTGCACAGATCCCTGAGGACCCCAATACCACAATGGGCAAGCAATAAACATATGCATATCCAGATTTCTTCTCGGCATGTGGTTGCGAAATGAACCCCAATTGTTATCCCACAGAGAAGATTCTCACATCTCCTAATTTATTGTTCTGTTATTGTTTTCTGTTGCACTGCTTTTCATAACTGAGACTGTCATTTTTGTCCATAGGGCTGAATAGTGGTATATAGATTAAGAAAGTAACCAGCAGGCTTGAAAAGCCATTTGCTCATTGTCATTCAGTTCAGCACTTTAATGGAACAGAAAATAAATTCCAGTCTACAATTTATCCTGCTAGGGAGAAAAAAAAAGTGGCATAAAAAATGAAAACTTGTTTCTACGGAATGGAAGCAGTTTCTGGATTCATTTTTCAAGCACGGCGCATTATGAACGTCACTATAAAATAAAATAAAACAAAACCAAACAATAAACAGCTAAACACAACCTCTGCTAACTGTCGCCCGTGGCCTTTTCTTTTCACTTTGTTTTGCAGTTAGCAGAGTGAAATACTTCGATCACTAAACATCCTTAACACAACAACAAATACTTTGTCTTCTTTTTATAAACATATTAGTCTACATGTTTTCACCACAGTCAAATTGTCTTATTGCAATGATACTGAGATTAATCTGCAGCTTGCAGTACATGGCGACCATTACCTGTCTCCACAATCTGCTTTTGTAAAATAACCCAGACTAATGATTTGAAATATATTCATATGTCAATTCTGCCCTGCTCTTCACATTGCTGGAGAAGGTCATTCAGATAATAACTCAACTAATATGGGAGGACTGTTAAAGGAGTCACTAAATCAGGCATAAAATTTCTACTCCTGCAATATTCTGGCAATTATGGACTCTAAAAGATGAGAACACTTTTTTTGTTACCTTTTTTGTTGTTGTTGTTTTCTATGATTTATTTCAATTTTTGCACTGAGAATAATTCACAAATTTAAATAAAAAAAAATAGCATGCAGCAACTTATTCCTGCAGATTTGATAGTCTTTCACAGGTTTAGATGCGCAGTAAGCTGGTTACAGGACCATTGGACATGGCTTTTTGCTCGTCCACCTGTTTTTTTTTATTTTATCAGATGCTAGTCGCATGCTTGCCAGACTGCTAATGTGCATTTAACTGGCAGAAATCAATAACTAATCGATACCGTTTCATAAAGAGCTAATAGTGAGGGGAATACACACACTTGCAAACACAGACACACACATACAAACTAATTATTAGAAAGTATGAGAAACCTCTCTGAACCATGAAACAGTGCTTTACTTGCTTGGATTAGCATAAGTCACTCTAATACCTTTGTAAGACGAAGCTTTCAGAAAGTCTTCAGGTGTGATAGAAACTATTGGTCGACGCATGGCATTCTGGGATTTATTTGTCCTTTTTTGCATTCCATTTGAAACTCTGTATCTTTCTATTTCTTTTGTGGAAAAATCACAATGTCCATTGGCATGCCTCTGATCCCTATTTACTAATAAAAAAAAAGTAAAATAAACCATCTGTAAATTTATGCATGAGGTCAGGCTGGATCTCTGATATCAGCAATCAACCACTCACGATCAGCACTTTCAGTGTGAGGTGGCATACATTTAGAGTTCTACACCATACACCAAATAAAATGGTTCATTCATTGTATCCATTTGCTTTATTTGACATTCTTCATTGTATATAATTGTAATAATTATTATTAATGTTAGAAATACTGTCCGTTTTTGTTATTTTTATTTTATTGTATTGATTAATTTTAATTTCTCTCATTTATAAAAATGTTTTGTCTCCTTTTTCACTTTGATGGTGTAATATTATTCTGTATTATACACATCTAAAATTTTTTGGCAATACTGTAACACTTTTATCATTTTCTATATATTTGTAATATGCATTTTTTTTCTTAGGGAGTGGGAGGGTTATATTGGCATCCAGGGAGAAATCTATTGATTTCTATCTTTCTTTGACTTCTTTCAAGCTTTTCAATTCTCAATCTCTATCTTTCTAGCATATTTTAGGAGCAGTTGGTGAAGAGCCTGTTGATCTCTGCCCTTGACTGAGCACCATCGGCTGCAATTTCACCCCCTTCACTCTCTTTCTCTCTCTAAGTATCTTCTCCTTCCTTTCCTTTTTCTCTTCTCTTTTTCCATCAAACAGAGCAATAGCTATTGCTTCTTCTGTGGGAATGGCGCTCATTTAGTTTTTTAACCTTTTTCATAATTTTTTTTTATCCATGCATACTAACACTACTGCTTGAAAGCATCTTTTGCACCATGTGGCTGACTTTTCCACTGAGAGTTTCATTAGCACCTCTTCATAATATAATCATATCTAAGTTAGTCTTTATTAAATATATATATATATATATATATATATATATATATATATATATATATATATATATATATATATATATATATACCCTTCTCGACCATCTGCATCAATCTTTCTTTTCTCATATCAAAAAAGTTAGTATTTTTAAATATATATATATATATATATATATATATATATATATATATATATATGTATACACTTCTTGACCCTCTGCATCAATCTTTCTCTTCTCAATGAATAAACACTCATGATAATTGCTGTTTGTTTGCTATAGTAACATTCAAATGAACAATCACTGCATGATGCTTAAGTATTTAGTTCTGCGTGATCTGTAATCTGTTTTTAGTAATTCACAATTATAACACACTATCAAAGATAAATAACGAATTCTTCTAGTCCAATTGATGACCACTTCAATTACTTCACTTCCTCCCATTGACCCCACAGCTCACTGATGAAGCGATGCATTCATCTATCCAACATTCTCTTTTCCGTATATAGCTGATTCAATGACACTTGAGCTGCCTGGATATTCAAGGGCAATCAGTGAGACACTATCACCCTGAGCACCACACTGGCCTCTACAGCAAGGTTTAATAGGAGGAGTGGCCCGGGTTAATGTTAACACCACATAGATTGACGGATCAGTGGTCTTGAGGGATGCAAGGAACCTCAGAATGCCTTCTGCCGTCCTGATTGACCCATTAAATAATCCAGAATTGTTCACTAGAACAAGCACACATGTGGGGGAACGATGATGATCTGGGCAGAGCTGGCCTTTGAATGCATGTCTTGGGGCTGATTGTGTTCAGAAGCACTACATTGCAGCATGTTGTGGGAAGCCTATTCCACTTGATCAAACATTGATCAAAGACACTCTTTAGATTTGGCAAAAGAAGTGAGCTGGGTGGGGGGGGGGGGGGTACATCTCTGTCCATTACAATGGAAAATGGGTGGATGGATGGATGGATGGATAGACAGACAGATAGAACGAATGGTAGAATGATGTATAGAATGGCAGACAGAGCAACAGAATAATAGATAGCATGACAGACAGACCAAAAGAATGGATAGAACAATAGAACACAACAAAGAATGATAGAATTCGACATCGACCTGCATCCTCCAGCCCTGCTATTAACATGTACTGCAGTAAAACAAAGGTTGTATCTTTCATGCTGTCCTTGTGGTCAATCCCCAGTGATGCTCCTACTATAAAGCCAGTTGCTGAAGCCTCTGATATGGCCAGCAAAAGAACAGAGAATATGAATCCTCATTAGCAAAAAGCCCTTGTCGTAGGGCATCCAATGCGCCCCCTGCACACTCCCTTGGCATGACAAAATGGCAATAGGACAAGGACACCTTGCATTTAATTTAGGATACAACCTGTAGCTGTGCCTCAAAGGGGAACCTTCAGAAACCCAAAGACGACTGAGTGATTGTCCCAGTAAATGTGAAGTTAATTTAATTTGTAATGATATTCTTAGCCATCTATGACCATCTATCCACTTAATATTACAGAAAGAAATGAAAACGTGATTGGTTTAAACTGCAGAAAGCCTCAGGAAAAACTTTATATCGTGTTCCTTGTACAAAAATGGGAAAAGGGTGGTGTAATATTGTTAACAGACAGCAATACCATGAAGCAAATGAATATGGTTATCATTCAGTACCATGGGTATATATCACATATACCCATTCATTTGATTTTATAATAGTGGTACTGTTGGAAAATAAATTAAAGCTTGAAAAACAGAGACAGTTAAGTTATAGTGAATGTGGTCTATAAATACCCCCTTCCCTTTTGGGATGTCCTAACTTGTATATCAGTGATGTTCTATTATAAGCCATGGCAGTTAAACAGTGCCTGTCAATATCATTGGAATAGGGTGATTAATGAGGGAAGAAAAATGAAATGAATCCTTTTGTAAAGAAAGGCAGAAAAAACAATAAAGTCTGGAGTGGAATCCATCGATCAGCGTGACACAGACAGATGGTGCAGAAGATGACAACTTTCATCTCCCTCTTTGTCTCTCTCTCTTTCTGTGATTTATGACAGGTATTAATTGTTGTTATAATGGTTCAAGCCTTTTTGTGAGGATGAGAGAAGGAATGAAAGACACACATCAGTACAACTACTCACCAGTCTTGGGGGAGGCAGGGACCAGACACCCTCCATAAGCTTCAACCGACTCTCATATGGAAAAAATTTAATAAAAATAACTTAAGGGCTCCTGTTCTGTTTAATTAAAATAATAATACATTTAAATATTAAAATAACACCACCCTGCACCATTTTTTGCTTAAGTAAATACAATAATTGTTTCCTACTTATTTTGGAGTGTTGATTTAAAAAATACTGGCTTTCTCAAAAAATATGATGTGCATTTCACCACATTTTTGTTTTAGACATTTATTTGTAAGATGAAGAAATCCTGTATAATTCCCGTTCCTTAATAACCTTAAGAACAGCCACAAAGACACGATTCATATTATCCTTTTAGACAGGTTACAACATTTTTCAATTCTCAGACAATTTTTACATGATGGAATGATTGTGAAGACATTATTTTATGCCTAATCCTGATTTCAGTGTTAGAATTATGGAAAATGCAAAAATGACCAAGATTTTTTCTGCTGTTCTATTACTTCTATGCAGACAATTACAGATTTTGTGAGAAACGATCTTTAACGTTAAATTGAGTATTTGATATTTTCCCCTCCTTTGCAGACTATAAGTTAAATGATACATTTTAAATACTTAATAAACACAATTCTTGGACATTTGACTGCTTTCGTTATTCGGATAAGTGTATTAAAGATAATACATAAAATGTTAAACAATCAGGGCTGTGTAATTCATACAGTTAGAAAATCAGAAGAGATTAAAAGCAAGAAGAGCATTTTAAAATAAATTAATAAATAACAAGAAAGAAAAAAATAAAAAACAAATATTTCAAATGATTGTTTTGACATAACACTTCCACACACATGCATACGTTCAAATAAATGGATGTTTCTGCACTCAGGCCACAGCACATCTTCATCTTAAAAAATGAGGAATAGACTTTTAGAGGACGTTAACAGTCTGTTCTGATTACCACGCCACACAACGCCCATGAATCATGAGACAAATCCCTGGTACTTTTTGTATGTACACACACACACACACACACAAATATATATATAATATATATATGTATATATATTAGCTTATTTTTTTATTCAGGCTGTCTAAAACCATAATTATGTCACAATTGTGTGTGTTTGCTGAGGAATGTTGTGAGAGACTATGGTAATTATGATTTGTTTGTTTGTTCTGAAACTTTACTTGCTGACACAAATCCAATGGCTTTCATTGCCCACACACAGACCCTGCAAGCGAATAAATAAATAAATAAATAAACAAACAAGCAAACAAATAAATGGATAAGAAACAACACTAAAAGCTGGCTGCTTTAGTGCTGAAATTACAACATGATTTTGAGCTCTTTCACTAAGCTAGCCTCTTGAAACGACATATAATAATTTATCTTCACGAAGGCTTTGACACGGTTTGCGTGTTCTGCCTGATTGCTAACACATAACCAAGGCCGTTTCTGCACCCGCTGCTGCTGCTTTTGACTTCGCACTGACCATTCAACTCTGAAGAAAATCTTGCATGCTTAGAGATAAGTTCTTCTGCCTACTTGTACTGAAGTGAAAAAGCTGCTAATTCTGAACTCAACTGAATTTACTGACAAGGCAAATGTCAAAGAATTCAACACCATTCTCTACAACTGTGGCCCTTCGAAGCCTAGATTAAACCCTAATCCTGCTCTCGGTTACACAGTCACACATCCACCTATGTGTCAAGGTACCATATGGATTTTGACTTTGTGGAAATGAAGTACTGAGGGAGGGTGAGAGTCTTTCTTTCTTTTGTATATTGTCCTTGAGCCCTGTATAGTAAGCAAGAGTGGCAAGTGCTCATTTTGAAAAGCTTTCTGTATGGTTTGTCCTAACAGGGTCCCTGAGACTGTTTACTGGGTTTATGTAGTTCTGTCATCCTCTTCACCTCTTTGAACCTCCCTCTGGGCTGTTTGCTCTCAAAAAGCTCCTGGAGTTATCCTCACGTCGTAGTTTCCAAGAACACTGTCAAGGGATAACTGAATATACTGTTGTTAGGATGAAAAGAGGGTGGAAGAATGAAGAACATTAAGCTTTTTCTTTGTTCTTGCTCATAATTACTCAACATGCAGCATTCACATAATTTCATTTGTGATGTCTGTCATTTGGTCACATCGTGACTGTGCAAATTCATCCACCCACTAAAACTCCTCACACATTTCTTCAGTCAGGCATTTGACCATCCATTCACTCATTCATCATTCCCTCATTTAGATGTTTATTCATTTACTTGCTCCCTGATTCATTTGCATATTAACTAATGCATGCTCTTACTCATTCACTGACTCATTTAGTAAACTGCTGATTCATTTCTACTCTCGTTAATCCATCCAGTCAGTGGCTGTGTTCCTCGTTCCTTGAATTGTAATGTCAGTCACTGGCTTATTTACCCTTTTCACTCATTTAATAATTCAGTGACTGAATCGCTTACTGAAACACTCAGTCATTCACATATTCATTCTCTTATTAATTCATTTCATTAATTTTCTTTCTTGTTTCTCTATTCACTGATTTAATTATGCAATAATGGATATATAATTTATTATAATATATAATTTATTTAAAATATTTATATACAGTTATATACAAATGATTTACAATATATTATTTCATTTATCACTTAATTAATTAATTCATGCATGTTTTATTTATTCTTTCACACTTTTCAACATTCATTTCAAAGCCATTTTATCACTCGGTTCCCCGTTCACATGCTTATCTTAATTTTACTCACTAAATTATTTATACATTTTATTCATGAATAAATTACTTTTTTTTTTTTGCAATAATGTTTAAAAAATAATTATTTTGTAACAAATATTTAACAATTTAATTACTGTATTAATTATTCATTCATTCTCTTGCTGACTCTTCATTTTTTTCGACATTCACCCATGCATTTCCCAGGCATTTTTTCACTTGCTCCTCTATTTACATGCTTATTCCCTTAATTAAAAATTCTAATAATAATAATGATAATAACAACAACAATAATAATATTTTTTTATATAGCACCTTTCAGAATCTCAAGGTCACTTTAAAAAGAAAAAAAGGGCACAACAAATAAATAGGACATGTCTAATAAATTTAATCACTCACTGAATTAATCTATGTTGTAATCATTCATTAATAATTTAACAAAGATATATTTATGAATCATTTGATTCATACATTAATTCATTCATGCACTCTATTATTCACTCACTCACTCACTCACTCACTCACTCACTCACTCACTCAACCATTTATTACCTCATTCATTCACTTACCCATGAACAAACTAATTTTTTCATGGATTTTCTCACTCATTCAGTTCCCTCATTCTTGCATTTATCCAGGTAATTAGAAAGTCAAAAGAACTGTCCCCACTTTGATTCACCGTACAAGATCCCATTCTGTTATCAGTATTCTGCTCTAGTGATTGAAATGCATGCAGAAAGCACCATCTGTTCCTCCCTGTGGACCCTTCGACCTGCAGTTTTACATTCTTCACCTGAGAGCTCCTTCAGCGGGCAGCACCACAGGGTGAACCGTCAGGAGCTTATCAACAGTCAGCTGTCAATCAAAGCCAGCTCTCCGACTTAAGACCCACCCGATGTGGGAAAGAGACACGCTCGCTCAGACTCTGCTCTTTTCCACCATCACTTACTCTTGTTCTAACCCTTCACACCCAAACAATGAAGCAACCCCGCCCTACCATGAATATTCATTGGATATTTTAATTAGATGCAAAGCGAGTGTCAAAGAGACATAATGAAAGACAAGCAATTAAGGGAAAACTGGAAAGTTAGTGCCACCTTTGCCTTCTCGTTAAACGCCCAGGAGCCATTGCTTTGTCAGCCCATTTCTGATTCACTTCCTTTTGAAATGTGAACCATTAAAAGCCAGAAATTATTTGTAAAAATTAAAAGGAGTTCCCTCTTTGAAAGGCTGTGATCATTTATCTTTCAGAATGCTTTAACAAGCCTTTGGGGGACAACAGTGTTTGAATAGATAAATTCTAATGACTATGTGACTATGTCAATAATCAAAGTAAAACAATTTTACACATGACAAAAATAACAAACAATAACACTAACCAAATGCACAAAACAGCTCTCATACTGAGTTAAATGCCAGAACATAAACATAAGATTTAAAACTGGATTTAAAAACAGCAAGTGTTTGGGCCTGCCTAACATAGAGGCAAGTTATAAAAGCCCACTCACCCCTGCTTTTCAGCCTTGTTTGAGGTACAACCAAGAGTTAATGGTAAGTGGACTTAAGTGCTCTCGATCGATCATGCATCTGTATTAAATCAGAATGGTAACTTGATGCCAGTCCATTTACTGACTAAACTAAACTAAAACTAAAGCTAAATCCTTCAAATCATGTCTAAAACGAACAGGAAGCCAATGAATAGAAGCCAATATCGGTGTAATTTGTCTGCGCATGCGTGTCTCTGTTAACAGACGAGCAGCAGCTTTTTGTACCATCTGAAAATTTATGAGGGAGGCCTGATTAATACCTACATAGAGGCCATTAGAATAGTCAAGGCAGGTCAAGATAAAAGCATGTAATACCCTTTCAAAATCATTAAAAGACAAAAAAAGACTTGACTTTTGATAATTGCCTTAAGTGAAAAATACTGTATTTAATTACGCAATTAAATTTTTTTTATCCAATTTAAAATAACTGTCCATTATAACACCCAAGTTTTTAACATTTGGCTTTACATATGATTTTATAACACTCTCATCTAAATCAGGGGGATCACAGGTGTAGCCAGGTCTAAATATCATGACTTCTGTTTCTTATTCGCTGAACTTTACAAAATTTGAAGCCATCCAGGCCCTAATCTCCTCAAGAAAGTCCAACAATGGTGCTATAGAGTTTGCATCTTTATGTTTCAAAGGGAGATAAAGTTGTGTATCATCTGCATTACAATGAAACAAGATGTCGTATTTCCTAAAAATGGACACTAATGGAAGTGAATATAGTAAAAATAATATATGACCAAAAATTGAACCCTGAGGGACATCACACAAGAGAGATGCAGAGTATGACACAAAAACCCCAAGAAGGACTGAAAAACTTCTGTCAGATAAATAAGATCATAACCACTCCAATGCAGCTCCCCTGTCCAAAAGTCCATCTAAGAAAGCAGACCTTCTTTTGACAGCCAAACAGAAAATTTGTAACTATGGTAGCAATACCAAGTTCATGTGTTTGATTCCCAGGAAATGCAATAACTGATAAATTGTACATATTAAATATAATTTCAGACACTCTGGATAAAAGCATCTGTCAACTTAAATATAAATACAAATCGTTTTGCCATTACATCTGCATAGCAATTTAGGGTGCAGAAATCACTCAAAAATAGTTTCAATATCACAATTCACTTATTACAAAGTATACGCAGATTGCCAATAAATCCTATAAAATTTCATTATGTTTTTACATCAAATCTCTTTTAACATGAAACCCAAACACATCAGACGCTCTGAGGATATGCTAGTGATCTCAAAGCTGGGTCACAGATATTTTTATGGAGCTTGTGGAATACAGTGAGTTGATTAAAATCCCAGCTCTGATGTAACAGGTAGAGGAAACATGGCCTGCTAACACACATCCATTAAGCTTTTACACAAGATCCTCCAGCTCTCCAGGAGAGAGGCTCTTGACACAGATGTATGTGAGATAGAGTGAAAAAATCTTCAAACAATGCAATGTTCCTGTGTTCCTGTGTTTTTGCTAAGCTTTACTTTGGAGACTAAAGCTAAAACTAACAAAACCTTAACACGGAGATATCATCAAAGATCAAATTATTACTATATCTTTTCCAATGGGAGTGGGGGTGGGGTTAATAAACTTAATACATATATAATAAACAACAACTTAAGTCAGGGAATATACATTTTCATTAGCTCAATATAAACAATAGAAGCCTATAGAAAGTCTACTATAATTGAAAAGCAGTAATGTGTGTGTGGTCAGAGGGTTTCTCAAATCTCTTCTACAGCAGACGTTCAGTGATAGGTCAGGTCTTCTTATTATCTAGCTCTGTGCTGTGCCTCTCAGAAGACACTGACCTGTATCCGATGATTCACTGAACCAATTTAACCAAAATCACTACTGGGAAAATCGAAAGAATATCCTTAAACACCTGTGATTTACTGCGGACACAGAGGTGATATGGGATTCATATAGCAGAAATAGAGCTAAATGATGAAATACTGTGCAACAGGACTGACATACGGCAAAGAGAGAGAGAGAGAGAGAGAGAGTAAAGATTTAATGTGGGAGGACTAGATCACAGATGAACATGGAAATGCTTATAATGAGTAGAGCTGCCAACGTTCCCCTTTACTGAGAAATCATTCCGGACTGCAGGGAACAGAGTTGGATTCTGTATTAAATCCATATGGGACAAACTTTGTCACTTATATTAGTGTCTTCCATCCAAACACCTAGGAGAGTTGTGTGAACCTTAACATAGGCTGTTGCTATTATTTTATGTACATATACAGCTCCAGGCATGCACTTTTCCTGTATTTGGTTTTGTTTACAGTCTGGTCAGTTGTCACAGATAGTTCACTTCAATCTGAAATGGCGCATGCAGTAAAAATACATGTTGAGCGTGAGAGTGTGCCTTACTCTCCTCACACATCTTTGATATGCAGCTGTGTTTATGTTAAAGGGACTATCTTTCTCCTGAAATCCACTTACAATGTTATTCAAGGTTTCTTGCATCAAAAACAACCATAATTTAATTTTACATTCATCACAGCATGTGGCGGTGTGTTAAAATTAGAAAATAGATTTTCCCTATTATAGTCAACAAATCTGTCTACATCCGAATTACCCGATGCTTTCAGATGACGGAAACCTTGTTCCTAGTCCTGAGGTGCTGCTTCCAAATAGCCATTTCACTAAGGCACTTTATATTCCCCATCCTTCTAAAATAAAATCATGAATGTCTATATAGTACATCAAAATCTTTTATTTCATAGAGGAAGGAATATTGATTTTTTTCATGATACGGCATCTATACAAATCTTGGACTCGTTTATTGTGTAATGCTTTTTTATTTTACAGCACCAAATCAGAGGGGATTTAATTTGACTTTTTTTTGCCACTGATCAACAGAAAATAAACTTGTTAAATTGAGAAAAAAATTACTGAAATATTATAAATATAATATAATATAAAGTAAGAATGTGCATGTGTGTGTGTGTGATAGCCCGGCAATATTATATTATTGTGATATACTTTATAATTATATACTATGATCAATAAAATAAGATATATTATATATAGTAAAGATAGTTATTGCCTCAAAGTTTCAAATAAACATGACCTTTATAATGTCACAGATTTATAGAATAGTTTCCCACACATAAATATGACTTCACCTGGTCATTCACAAGCAAAAAAAAAGCTTCCGACTCCACTTGCATGGCAAATTAATATTCATTGACAATAAAAAAATAATTTTTTACTACTGAAATTTAAAGAGATTTCAATTGATTGTAATATAAATGCAGCTCTATTTGGAAGGTTCTGAAAAGTGAGTCTGTTAAGTTGCAGAACTTGCAGCATGAAAAAAAAGAACACTGAGCAACACTTCAGAAAAATAATTAAAAAGCACAAGGCATGTAAGAATACAAGAAGATTTCCAAGTCATTAAATAACCTATGAATACAGATGAGTCAGCAATTAAGAAATGGAAACAATACAGCACAGCTGTAAATTTACCTGTCCTCAAAACCTGACCATGCCAGGAGGATACTAGTGATGGAGACCACTAAGAGAACAACTCTAAAGAAGCCACAAGCTACAGTAGCTGAAACATTCAACATAACATATAATAACTCTAGTCCAGGTGCTTCACAAGTCACAGATTAACATGAGAGTGGTAAAGAGAAAAGCCTCTGCCAGCATCTATTTCATGCACACAATGTGAATAAGCTACAAGAAGTAAACATGTCAGCAATGGGGAGGCACTTCACTATGAACAAAAAGGATGCTAAAGGACAGTTTGCTCGGCTGAAATATAGAGAGGTGACTCATTGCTGAAAAAGACTGGTTTGATTTATCACCTGAGAACAAGACACACTGAACAGCATACAGAGTGCAATTACCCAAAATTTGTTTTCAGTTTTGGCTTCCAGATAAATAAATCTTGAATTTCAGTTTTGTTGTTTTGATCAAAAATAAATTTTGGTGCATCACTTAACATTCTAAATGTTGTAAGCATGGCGTCAAGCCAAACACTCTACATCAGAACAGAAACATGCAACCCCTACTGTGAAACATGGTGTGGCAGCTTCATGCTGTGAGCAGGTTCCCTGCAGCAGACTTGGAAGACTGTGAAATCAACGCTGCTGAACAACAGGGAAATCCTGGAGGAAAACCTCCTGGAGTCTACGACACCAGCAATTTGGGAGAACATGTTTTCCAGCAAGACGATGACCCCAAGCACAAATCCAAAGATTTGCAAGAATGACTTAAAAACAACACGTTCCCCTGCTCTACTCCTTGAGCTGCAGGAGTGCATCTGAAAAAAAATTTAGTCACGAAAGCCCTTACTGAATATTAGGTTTAATAGTAAGAGTCCTTTCAATCGCCCACCTCACTCTTCTGACAATTCTTAAAGCTTCCCTGCACCACCTCAGTCTCACCCGTTATTTTAATATCTCTACTAACTAGCATTAATCCATTATTTAGTTCATGTGTGGGTTTAACACTCATCCCCTCATTTACACAAAACAAGTTAAATCTCTTTACTTCTATTACTTTTTAAGGATTAAATGGATGTGGGATCAGGAAATCTTATTAAAGCCTTAACATGTGTGACAGCAGCATCAGTCTTGCAGGTCTACAGCAGGGTTTTCCAAATGGGGATTTCGTGAGGAAACCGCAGGGTTTCATGAGTTGATGAAAAGCTAATAATTAATTAAATCAAATGTAAAATTTAAATAAATGGGGCTGCACCATTAATCAAAAAATAAAATAGAAACCGTGAAATACTGTAGCTTAGTGCAGTTATCAAATCAAAGGCTCTGATTTAATTAGAAAATTAAAGCTCAATTTAAAATGTTAAAATCTTGAGGGTTTGAATATTTGAAAGTGAAGAATTTAAGATAAATATTGGTAGCCTGCAGTGTAAAATAAAATGACATATTTATTTTACAAGAACAACTTTTAAAACAGTAGTATATTTGTCTTCAGTTTTATAATTAGATAATTATAAAGATTAATTAATTTTAAAAGAAGAAATGTCATATGGCTGTTAAAATCACCATTTATGACAAAATGTGCATGCTTTAAATGCACACTCAAGGCTCAAGTCCTTCAGTTCAGTCTTGTGGTTTCATAAAGTGCTGTATGTTGTTATATGGATATCTATGGTGTTTTGAAATTGATCAACACCCTCTTTTTCTTTTTCACTTCATTTCTTTATATCTTTCTGTGATTGCATTTGCATGTCTATCACCCGTGTCAGCTGAAACGTGCATGTTAAAGCCATGGTTAATACAAAAATGAAAATTCAGTCATCATTTACTCACCCTCATATTGTTCCAAACGTATGCATTGTATCTGCTAAACAAACTATTATGAGGAATGTTGACAAACAAACAAATTAACAGGAACCAAAATTGTTCTTGAAAGAAAGAAACTCATACAGTTCTCGTACCTTGACTGCCTTTGTGATTTGTAATTTGGTGTGTAGATTGATTATGGAAGTCATCTTAGTAACATAAATGAGTTTTGTGTGTGCACGTTAACATACAAATATGTGTGTGTGTACGGTGTTTATGCACCATTAACAGAGCAGAGTTCAGGTCAGTGTACATAGCCTGCAGACATGCAGCTGTCTGTGCAGCTTTCTTAATTAGTATAATTGGTCCAAATGAACCCTTAATGAACTCCAACTGAACTCTCTAATGAATGATTTCAGACTTTTAAGGCCCTGTCCACACGGACACGGGTATTTTTATAACCGTGACTTTTTTTACGCGGTTCGGCCTTTCGTCCACACGAAAACGCAGTTTCAGGGCACCGAAACCGAACATTTTTGAAAACTACGGCCAGGGTGAGCATTTTCAGAAACGCCAGTTGCAGTGTTGTCGTGTGGACAGTATAACCGGGGTTTTTGCCTTGCGACGTCAGAGTGTGCGCCGTTATCCGCTGTGTTTGATGTCAGATTGTGCGCTGCTGACTGTTTCTGATTGGCCAAGGTGACTTTACAATTTGGGTTATATCGCCGCCTGCTGGTGTTGCATGCTCTTGACAGCGCTTGATAGCATGTTTTGGCGTTTTCATGTGGACGGGATTTTTTTTTTAAACGCAGGAGGAAAAACTCAGGTTATAAAAATACCTGTGTCCGTGTGGACTAGGCCTAACTCTGTCCGATTTTCAATGACTTCTCTAGCATTTCATCTTTCTCTTATGTTTTAAATGCTGTCTTGATGCGGTCCTACTCATAAAACCCTTGGCTCTCTTTGTTCCTCTGTGTTCTTTCAACAGAAAACAGTATTTTCTTAATTCTTGTTCTTCAGTTTAATGTTCTAGTGGTTTATAAACTACTCATTGATCAGTTTAGAGTCTAGCCACTTTCAGATTTTTTGGACTATTTAGACAGACTCCTTAGATATGTAAAGTGACTAACCACTCCATTTTGTTTTTACATGCCAATTAACTAATGCCAGATTGTATTTGGCCAGACCAACAGAATGCTTACCATTTTTGTATGCTACATTTTTGACTGGTATACAGTCAGAAATAGTACACAAAAAAGTAATTCTCTCTCAAAAAAATTGTGTAAATTCAGTAAATGTTAACTTTGCTTTAAATACATACATGCACTCTACATTTTGTGCACCCCCGGATCTAAGTTTGAAAACTCCTGAATTAGTTCATATGTTGTTACCAAACTCTAATTTACTCAAACATAATAGTGAATCCAAACGAACTCCTTTACTAATGCCTGACTCTGTGCTGTTAGTAAAGTGATTTGTCTTCACTTTTCTGTTGTCTTTGTTGGACACATCCATTTCCTGGCCTCTATTAATGCAGACAGAAGCTTCTCTTTCCTTCTAAGTGGTTTGTTGTTCTAAGTGATTTGATTTGTTGTTCCATTACTCTTCCCCACTACGTCTGTCTACAAAACCTTTGTTTTGTTTCGCTCTCTCACATCTATTTATCTCTTCCTTTGTCACCAAACTCTTCCTTCTATCCTCCTGTACATCTTTCCATCCTGCACTCTCTTAATCTTTAACCTTCTTGTCATCCATCCATCCATATGTCCATCTATGTCTCAATATTGTATTGCACTTGAGACATAGATGTTGACAGGTGTAATTTCCAAAGGAATGCTGGGAAGGAGAGCCCCCAGAGAGACACGTGCAGAGAGGTGCTGAATTCCTCTGTCCATCACCCTTTCTTTCACAGAAATTTCCATTCGATCATTCAGTTCCAAAAGATTTCTGATCTGTTGTAGCAAATTTAGAGTACTGCGCTACACAACAAAACAGCAGAGAATAAAAAAAACATTTTTTTTCCACTGGGGTAAAATTGCTCTTTGAAATGGAAATCTGCAATTCATACATACCAGAAAGAGCAAACACACACTCGAAAAATATTTAGGCCCAATTCTTGAGATTTATGTTTTTCAATTGCATAAAAAATGTCCATTCATTTTGATTACATATTTTAACTGCATCAACTGATGCAAATTTGCCAACCTTATGTAAATGAAACAAGTGATAAGATTTATGTAATAGTACCAATAAGTCCAATTTGTTTTAAATGCATAAGAAACATGTAGATGTACTATCAGGTAATAAACCCAATGTACTTAAAATAAATCACATTTATTTTGATCAATAAACCCAAAGTATTTCATACATTTAATCCTACCCCACCCAGTCACACTGTGCTACAACAAAATCTAACTACAATACACACATAAAGAACAGCAAGACCACTCTGTTACATTATATCACTTTATTAATGCTTCAAAGCATTTGGCTATGAGCTAGCAATACATACTACATCGTATTCATACACTTGTGTGCAACAACAAAAACAAAAAGTGCCATCATATTTACATGCACATTAAGCTAAACACTAGTTTCAAACATTTTTGCCACAATCAACCATACTGCAGAAAGAAATGCAAAAAAAAGGGGGGCGGGGGGTCACAGGATGCTGCTAAAAAGAACATTATTTTGTGTAATGAAATGTTTATGCAGTTTAAGGTAAATAAAAACATGTTATTTTCCATATAATGTACATTATTGTTTCTCCTCTATGCCCTGCCTTCTGAAACGCAAAGATTTTTTACATAGCTCATCGGTCTGAAAAGCGAGGTATTCTCTGATTGGCCAGCTATCCAGTGCATTGTGATTGGCCGAATGACTGAAGCGTGTGATGGAAACGTTACGTCCCTTAACATATGCCGTCTCCCAGGCCAGGTCCACTGCTCGTGCACATCACATCGTCGGTTCTCTTTAAGCAGTTCAGTCAATGTACTGTTAGGAGTAACTGAATAACTCGGGATATTGGTTCATTTTGCATCAGAGGAAGTGTAAGGCACGTTTATAAACCAAATAACTTAAGTAATTTAAGTGAACTGTTTGGTGAACTGGTTTGACCGGTTCACTAAGAAGACCTGGTTAAATAGAAAGATTTGTTCGCGATTCGGACATCACTAGATGAGACAAAACCAATAAACCCCATTACAAACGAGGCATTGTTGCATCCAGTTGGGACATAATTACTGATTATAATGACTTATACTGTCTTTTTATGCGTTGCGTATCGTGCTGCATAAACATAAAATCATGTCTGCATTTATGATCTGAGAAACAACAAACAAGCCTACTCTACACTGCTCAAAACTCGCGTTTGAATCATCATTGGCAAATTATTTAAATATAACTAATGTACTTACAGGCTGTATGTCAGAAGCACCAGACTGTCCTTGCAATTTTTGAACTTTATAGAAACAGCCTTTGTGCCACAGATGCATTGCAGGCTACTGGTTCAGGAAACAGTCCTCATCCTCCATAAAATGCGCAGCACACATGTGAATATTTGGGTTGGACTGTTCTGGAACAGTGTTGAAATACAACTTAACCACTGATTTCTAGTCGTGTCCTTTTTTGGAAGGCCAAACATGAGGTTTCACTTTCACAATGAAACACAGCGTCTCCACGACATGGCGGCAGCAGCGGCAACAGAGAGAATAAAAGGTACGAACATCTGGGTGGTCTTATGCAAATCTTCCCACATAGTGACAGAGAGATGTGGGGGCGTGTTAGAATGAGACATTTTGGGGGGGTGTGGATGAGTCTCAACTTTTATAAAGAATATCTGAATGAGGGAATGGAGACGTTAAATCAGTCTATTCTGATGTAACGTCGAACGTGACCGACTGAAAGGGAACGTCTAGGTTATGTATGTAACCCCCGTTCCCTGAAAGAGGGAATGGAAATGTTACGTCAGAATAGACTGATGAATGGGGTCTCATCTGTCTATTCTGATGTAACGTCAAACATGACTGACTGAAAGGGAAAGACCATTTTCCTCAAGAACTGTGCAAATTTGAGGAATACTGATATATGAGGTAAATCTATAATAACAGTACTGCTTAGGTTTCACTATTTAAAATTAAAAAAAAAAAAGAAAAAAAAAACTGTGACATGCAATAATTTAGAACAATAGGAAAATGATCAGAAAAATGCCATAAGTGTCACGGTGTCTGGTCTGTGTTTCCCTGGGTGTCCACTAGTGGTCTCACTTCCCTATAGGCACCTCACCGCAGGCACTACAGATCCCACATAGCTTTGTCCCTACATCACAGTTAATTGCACACCTGCTATTGCACTCAGCTATCTCCACTTCCTTCGTTATCCTGTCTATATAAACCGGTCTGTTTTCTGTTTGTGTCATGGAGTCCTTATTTTCTGTCACCCAGTTTCCTCGCGTTCCCTTGTGATTTCTAGTTTCTTGTTTTATGTTTGTTTTGTTTCTGGACTGATTTGTTGGTTATGACCTCCTTCCTGTTTGGATTCTGATTTTTGGATTGCCCAATAAACACACTGCTCTTGGATCTCTCGTCTCCTGTGTCCTATCGTTACAATAAGGCTCAGGGGTTGAGTGACTCTGCACCACCACACTTTCCATGCATATTTAATTACATGTTAGGAGTACATGAGTACTTAAATGAGTAAATCAGTCCAAAAGGCATCAAACACCGAGAGTGACACTGCAAAACTTCCACACCAACATCTGCAGGTTGGTCTCCAGGACCAACACCAGCACCCTCTGAACGAAAGATGTACATGCCCACTGTTGTCTGTGCAACAGACTCAGCCTTCTTCACTTTCACAGTCCTGCAGGATAAACAAAAATAATAATTATAAAAATAATAAATAATAAAAATAAAATAATAATAATTCTTTTAACACAAACTGATGCAGTGTGTAGCTTTCAATTTCTTAAACAACCATGTCAGAGGACGAACCAATGTACACATTCCACCATGACAATAACAAAATCCATCAGGCTCAATTTGTGAAATAGTGGTTCAGTGAGCATGATAACTCATTTTCATGTATGAATTGATTACTAGTCCTGAACTTAATTCTAATTAATGTCTTGATGATGTGCTGGAGTCGACTTTACAGAGTGGCTAGACTCTCTCATTGTCAATACAAGATCCAGGCCAAAAATAAACTCTTGATGGAAATAAATGTTGTGATGTTGCATAATGTTGTTTAAACAATGCCACAACAAAGCACGATGTTATGAAAGCTATAGGTCATCCAATGAAATATTCAAGTATGCAACTCCTTTTTGGACAGGCTATGTAAAGTCGACTCCAGCACATCCTAAGGACTTTCAATATGGATTAGGTCAGGACTATGTGCCGGACAATCTTTCACAGTTTGAGCCTGATGAATCTTATTGTTATCCTGGAATATAAACATGGGTACGACTTCCAACCTTGTTGTTAAAATACAAGGCTACAGACGGCATCAGTTAGGGTTAAAAGAACATGCCAGAAACATATTAATCACTTCAAGTAATGAGTCAATCTTTAAATATCAAGTATTTACTCATTTAAATCCAGACAGCGTCCTATTTTGGCCTGTCAGTATAAAATAAGAATTAAATGTATAGCCAGTTATTCTGAACTATACTACCTGAAGGAGAAGAGGATTCTGATGGAGCCAATCTTAAAAACATGAGCACTCTGTATTGTTCCAGGACAGTCAAGTGGCTTGATATCACTTGAACTGCATTTAAAACATTAAGCCATTTAACATTGAGTACATTTTACATGAGATTCATTCCATGATTCATCGACACCCTCTGATGATCGTTCATGTTTATTTGCTGTGGTAACTAGAAGGAAGAAATGGTCGATTCATGTGAGCTCTGCACTGCTGCTTGTACTGAGGCACTAAAATGATTTTTCATGTCACATTTAACACCAAAACTTTATTTACTGTTCAACTTTAGTTATACAATTGGCAGAATCTTATATCTGACACTTTGTTTCACATCACAAGTAACAAAACTAACTGTGATTTATTATGTTTAATTAAGTTTTGTTTATGCATCAAGTGAAATCAGCATCTATCAATTCTTTGGATTTATAGTGAGATCACTGTAACAATGAGAAACGATTAAAATCGAAAAACTGATTTCAACCCAGCCCCTAATTAGTAACAGTTACCATTAGCTAGTGAAATAAACAAATGGTCCGTGCATTGATATTAGTGTAATACGATATCAACCGCACTGATAATACATGTATAAAGAATAAAAACTGTCAAATAATATACACTGAGTACATATAAGATTTACCTTACCTTGGAAATAGATTATGTTCCAGGCTGCTCCAATTCAAAATGGCAAGGAGATTCACAAGAAGGCTTCTTCTGGTGCTGCTTTTTTTAAATTTGCACATGCATTACCAAAGCCGCTTCACACAGCTTACTGTGCAGTACTGCCACCTACCGACTGGAGTATGGTAAACGATTCCATTTGTAAGTAAACCAATCTCATGCAATTTAAAGTGCCCCAATTATGGGAAATGAAAGGTTCATATTTTGGTTTTGGGAGACCCCAACAACAGGTTGACATGCATGCAAGGTCAAAAAACACATTCATTGTCTTAAAATATGCATTTATTTTTCCTTTTTTGCTCAATGACTCCCAAACGATTCGTTTAACGATTAATTTCTCCAAACTCCTACTTTGCGTGACTGCGGTGATTGGTCTGATGACCCAGTCTGTCTTGATTGGTCTACTGCATGCAGTGCATGTCAATAACAGAAAACCTATCACCATTACTTAGCCCACAGCTCGACGATAAAGACCCAAATAGCCATGTTATATGTGTTAGCCCAATGCAGAAACGTATTGATAAAGCACTGCAGTTTGTACACTAACGTACTGCTCTATTCTTTATCAGAACTACAAGTAATAACAACGACAAACATTCACTATTCATCCATACATTTCTAGACAATTGCAAGTGAAGAGATATTGCTGTTAGACAGAGACCTATAAGCTGTGGGGAGCAAACACAATACACACAACTAAATACGTATTTTGCACGCCACAGTAGGCTTCAGAGTACATGACGGCAAGTTTTTAAAAGAATTAAGTTACTCCACTAACGGAATACAAATATCCTGATAAATTACCCCATTTCATCCAAGATGTTCATGTCTTCCTTTCTTATGTCGCAAATAATTTATCAGTCGCAACTTATATAATGAAACGGTCGCTCATTTTCTTTAAAAAAAATTGTCCTACATCATTGTTTAAAAGGTTTTTTTTTGGAAAGAAAGTTTGACCATTCTTGCACATTCTCTTTGTAAACACTGGGTTGGTGCTTCTGCAGCGATTTCGGTTGATTTTGAAGTTGGAGGAGAAAATGAGTTGGGAGTTTTTCGACATACCCTAACTGTACCCTAACAAATTTCCCCTCACAGTGCAGAGCACAACATCTTCTCCACAAGAATCCGCCACGGTGTTTGAAGAAGGGGAGGTTCAAGTGTTCCCGGGTCTGCGCGCACAACAAGTGGGCGGGCATAAATGTGTGAATGTTTCAGTTTGACATCATCTTGAAACAGCTAAAGATTCATTTTAAAAACGACTCGTTTTCATGACTCAGAGTCTACTCTCTTTTGAAAGACAATAACTTTATACACGGTGCACTTTTAAATTTCAAACTTTGCAGGGTGTTTTCATTCACTTAGAGTTGTATTACACACTGCATGAAAGGTTATTTTCAAAAATCCATAATAGGGACACTTTAACTAATTGGATCTGACTTGTTTCAGAGCCAGCTGTATTTAACTGATTAAATCTAATAGTTTTGACAGTTAACTGATTTATATTGGTTCTTTGTAATCAGAGTACATATTTTTTAAACGATTATTTAAATAAAATCAAATAGATGCAAATATTTAATAAGTGTTAGTAACACGGCCAAAAAAGCTAAATCAAAATTCCTCAAGAATAGAAATATACTAAAGAAAGAACAAGAAAAAAAAAATTAAACTTCACTATTACTATCACTAGTGTTAGATATTTGAAGAAACGGCACACACAGGCTACACTCTTTTAAAAGAAGGTTCTGAAAGGGGAATTTTAGATTTTGTTTTCTCAGTATGAGGAACATTTAAAGAAATCTAAAGAACCATCTGAGCAATTGAAGGGTTCTACGGATGATAAATGTTCTACATGGAACAAAAGATGGTGATATCGAACCTCTATTTTTAAGAGTGTAAGTACTAAATTTGTCATGTATCTCATCCGGCACCTTTTGTGCTTTCAACATGAATGCCATCTAATATGAAATGCTTTTCTCTTACAACTGTCTTTCATGTGTAATCAAACGTTCTCTGCTCTCCTCCTCTTCACTTCTACCATTACTCTGTCTCTGTATTTAAGGACAATCTCTTGAGCCAGAATAATATCTCAGTTAATGATCCTTTCTTTTGTTTTCTCTCATGTTGAAGAGCACCACTTCTCATCCATCAAATGGAATCCTAAACTTTGCAATCAGCCTCAGATCATGTATGTGTGAGTGTGTATGGGTTCACACATGGTTTTCCCTACGATGGGAATGCCACCAATGATACCTTGAGGAAAATGGCTTAAAAAGTATGAAATATTGACTCAAGGAAATAAAGTAAAAATGCAAAAAGCTTATGAGGATTATATTTAGTGGTATGGGACAGAAAAAAGCACAGTATAAAACCAGCAGAATCAACGTAATGCCAGAAAATGATCTTTTTGTGATGCATGCACTACTGGTATGCCTTTAAGAACATGTGTCTTTGTGCATTCGTGTATTTGTGCATGTGTCTGTGGTTTCATATCCTTCACAGCTACAGTATCTCAGTATTCACAGCACGTTGCTGTAATTACCAGGTGTCTGAGACTCAACTCTAACTCAATACTATTTTCCTGTAGAACTTACAAAAGCAGACACAGACACACACACATTCACATAAACTAAACCCACACTGTCGGTCAATACCAAAGCATATGCACCATTAGAGTCAGTCATATTTACAAATATCACACTCTATCACACAAATCGCAAATACAAATTAAAAAGAAAGAAAAAAAAATCAAATAGACAGCAAGGCTTCAGCAATCACAAAGTGCATGGCAAAGAAAATCAGCATCCAGGGACCCAGCTGTGTGAGATAGAACCCGATATCGATCTGTGCTATCACTTCCTTTCAGTCAGAAAGGTACAGAAGAAAAAAAAATCCACTACTTAAACATGAAAGTATATCAGCAGGTTCATGCGAATGTATAATTGATGTCATTTTAACCAACGACAGCTTGGAAGATAAATAATTAACAGCTGGTTAGAGAAAGGCCAGTGCAGACTAAAATTACGCAATACCACTGCTTCTTAACCGTAAAGATTCAGAAAGATGATGAGAAAGTGTTAGGCATTTCAGAGGTGATCTGCCAATTCTGCTGTATTTAAAGGTGCAGTGTTATTTCTGCATGGCTACCATCACAGAATTGCAAAACTATTTTCCTGAACACTCCTATAACCTGACAAACAGATAGTCCCCACCCTAAACTCATGCCATTGGTTGAGCCAATGTTGCAAAGCTAGGCTGGTTGGGTGAAAAAAAAAAACAGAGCAATTATTTGACAATAATTACTCACTTGGCTATGAATATTACACTGGGAAAAGATAAATATTTAAACATTAAACTTACATTACCTTTCATGCTGAATGTAATGACATTATTTAGGAGCTGTATTCTTCTTGGACTACTAATTAGGCTAATAATAACAAACCTCTCATCATCAGCAGAAAAACAAACATATATTTACACTGTTTATTTGCTTGTGTATCTGCATATGAAATTGAGGTAAATAACTGGAGGCGGGTTGTTGCTGTAACCTCACTGTAATTCTCTTTTGTAGTTTGCTAGTCAACTGAATATAAAAATGCTGTTCTACTTTCATTTGGTTTACTTGATCTCATGACCACCATACTTTGCCTTTGGCATTGTTAATATGATTACTGTGATGACTAATGATGTCAAAGGTAGCAAAAAGTGTTTCCCTCATGACATCGCATCCTTTAATTTATATTCACAAAGTCCATAATTAACACTTTTGCTAAACAAATAAATGCAAAATGGGCTTTGGTGAGAAAATGTATGTAAATGTAGTAACTATATTACAATATTTTCTAAGTAAATTTGCATTTCTCTTGACTGCCATTTCAGATGAGTGCATTCTGAGATTGCAATACAATTTATTTTATGCTTTCTGACACTTAGCCAACAAAAATATTATAAACACAATCAAGACGAGCCTTTTTACTAACAGGTGTGGATTTAAAGAGATTGGTTGACGCTGCAGTCATGTGCACTGTTTGACACAAATATCCATGGAAAACAGTGAAATAATCATTTTGTCACTAGGAAAAATGTATCTTAATTATACATTATAAAATACATTTTGAAATGTAAAATTTATTAAAAAGAAAATATGAGTGGCTGCTATGCTATCAATTTCACTCGCCATTGGTAGGTGGTCAGTTCAAGTGTTATGCACCTTCTCAAGAACAAATCATTAGCAGAACAGGACTGTAAGTACTATAACAGCAGTTAACAGAAGTTCACAGCATAATCCCTCTGCACAGCAGGCTGGCATTAAACCTCCAACCTCGACTGACAGTTCAATCGCTAAACTCTGTTGCTCCTTACTGTTCTACCATAGCATTCAACATATGCTTTTAACAGGTTCAGTCTGTTTGAGGTTCTGAAGAAGACAACATGTGATGAAGAGCAATTTGGAGATAATTTAGATTACTCCTGCGATTCCTGCAGGGATGAAAATAACTGTAATTTCAAAAAAGTATCAGGTTCTTTATAATAATGTCATGTGGATTTCAATGCTTTTCATCTGATAATAATAACAGCAACTCTTTTCCAAAACCTAGTGAGCGGCCATCTAAGGAAGCATCCTAATCTTAAAGAAACACTCCACTATTTTTGAAAATGGGCTCATTTTCCAACTCCCCTAGAGTTAAACAGTTGAGTTTTACCGTTTTTGAATCTATTCAGCTGATCTGTGGGTTTGGCGGTAGCTCTTTTAGCTTAGCTTAGCATAGATCATTGAATCTGATTAGACCGTTAGCATCTCGCTCAAAAATGACCAAAGTGTTTCTATATTTTACCTATTTAGAACTTGACTCTTCTGTAGTTACATCGTGTACTAAGACCGACGATAGTCCCCAACAACTCTGCTACTGCAGCAACTACACAAACTAGCTGGGGACTATTTTTAGGCGCCGTTTAATATCACTGCACCTACTGCACCCATCGTACGGCAGCAAAGTTCCTTGATTATTACGTCAGAATGAGAGTATAGTAACTTTTCATTTTTCATCGGTCTTAGTACACAATGTAACTACAGAAGAGTCAAGTTTTAAATAGGAAAAATATCAAAACACTTTGGTAATTTTTGAGTGAGATGCTAGTTGGAAAATAAGATATTTTCAAAAAAGGTGGAGTGTTCCTTTAATGGAATCACAACATTCTGATGAGCTTAAGACATAAAATATAGGTCACAAATATTGTGTAAAACTTTGTAGTTAAATAAATTAAACTGTTTATGGACACTCTTCAGTGATGAATTCTGTAAAAGTATTACTGGGGTACATTTGACAAGAAAATATTTAATTTTTTTCTGTGATATTTGCAGTTTCTTTGTAATTATGTGTGAAATTAACTAGCTAAATTTTCTTTTTTTTTCTTTTTAATGCACTCTGAATGCAATGCATTCTGGGATTGTAATATCCATGAAGACTGAATGCACTGCTGCTTTAGTTTGGCTAAAGGATGTTATTTCAGAAGATATCCTCATTTACTGTTGTTAAGTGAAATATTGCTGACGAAGTCCAATCATTTCAAGAGGAATCCAAGTAATCTGGAATTTGTGTGAGGGTGATGGATTTCCAAGCAGATTTCCATTTGACCAGCAGACAGTTGCATGGTATAAAAGTGACTTCTGTGTGAGCTGTGCTTTACATATCACCAGACTTTTGACAACAGACAATAAACCTTGCCTGCAAAATGTCAATAAATTTTCAAATTTATAGTGCTTTCTAGGCTGCTCAATTGGTTTTTCATAAGAGAAAGTGCTGGATGTCTATCTATTACTCCGTTAGGCCTAATACACTGACCTGCACTTTACTCTGGGTCAAGTAAAGACAGAGGGCCCCAACGGGTACATACACTTACTGAGCTCCAGTTACACAATGCTGTTGTGTGCTAGAGAGAGTCCCTGCAATGAATAATTCAGACTGATGGTTTGTATACGAATGCCAGGAAGTGAATACCGGCACCAGCTATCCTCAGGCATAAAGCAACCCAGAGCGCTCAATATGCCCGGGATCCTTGACAGCTGCAAGAAAACTAATAAAACATTTAGTAAAAGTTCAAACATGCAAATCACATCAACATAAATTAACACTGGCAGGATTAGATTTAACATTTTGCATTTGGACATGTGCCTACCATCTACTATCAAGAGAAGAGAAGAGAAAATTCAACAACTGTAACAACATTTAACAACATTGTTGTTTTTATTGTATTTTTGATATAAATAAATGTCTTAACCATGTAAACCCAAATGAGATTTGAGAGCTTTGACACAAATTGTTTTCAGCAAATAATGCTGAATCTTCCCACATTAATATTTTCTACCTACAGTATGAAACCAGTGTAGCAACTCACCAATCTGCTTTAACAGAACTGCTGAGACATGGGAAAAGCTCAGACAATTTTTAATTAAAAAAGAAGAATGATAATCTGGGCTTTGCCCCTAAAGCTTTGCTTCCCATGCGTTTTGAGAGAACGTCTTGGTTACGTATGTAACCCTGGTTCCCTGAAGGAGGGAACGGAGACGTTACGAATGGGATCTCGCCCGAGAGCCCAATCACCTTCGAGTGGTACAAAACGAGCCAATGGTACACAAAGTACCTTGGTCTGCGGGATTTGCATTGCGAGCTCCGCCTCGCAGAGCGGGTATATAAGGAGCAACTGAAGCAACTCGCATGCAAGTCTTCGCTGAGGAGCCGTTCAGCGGAACAGCAATGTGGCAAGGGGACGTAACGTCTCCGTTCCCTCCTTCAGGGAACGAGGGTTACATATGTAACCAAGACGTTCCCTTTCAATCGGTCACGTCCAACATTACGAATGGGGTCCCTTACAAAACGCCACATGGCTGTCTTCCAGCGACCAGTGTGAGTGATAGCACCCTGTCGTGAGGCCAGCACGAGTGAGGGCTCATAACTTACACAGAATACACTGGGTAGCATATTCCAGCTGGACTTATGCTAGCAGGCTGCCTGCCCGTGGGAGGACTTACAGAAGGCAGGTATCCACCCAGGTGGTGATACATACAGTAAGAACTCTGAGGTACCCAGCCCGCAGGGTGGAAGTTTCAACAACAGAGCTGGCAAGGGGCTTGCCAAGGGAAAAACACATGCTGCGGAGAGACTTACTGTGGACATACACATGTGGGATTGCCCAGAAAGGGGAATCACACCACATGGAGGCACCTAGTCCCACACAGGGCTGACCAAGGGGCATGTACACAAGTGTTGGACATTAACAGTGCTGGAGGAACCCAGGGTTCTGACTGAAGAACTCACCTGAGGGGAATAGCGCACGCATCCAGTCCGCAGAGTGGAATGTTGCAGCAAGCGGATTGACACCGAGCAGCAGGTCCTTACTGGCCCGAAGGGGCGAGTACCCAGGAGGACACGGGCTCTACACGGAGATTATAAAATTTCACGAATGTGTTAGGTGTCGCCCAGCCCGCAGCTCTACAGATGTCTGTTAGCGAGGCGCCATGCGCCAGTGCCCAGGAGGAAGCTACACTCCTAGTTGAGTGAGCTCTCACCCCTAGGGGGCATGGCAGGTCTTGAGCCTGATAAGCCAGGACAATAGCATCCACTATCCAGTGGGATAACCTCTGCTTGGAGACAGCCTTTCCCTTCTGCTGGCCTCCGTAACAGACAAAGAGCTGATCTGAGGTCCTAAGGCACTGGGTTCTGTCCACTTAGGTGCGGAGCGCACGTACTGGACAGAGCAGCGCCAGGGCTGGGCCTGCCTCCTCCAGGGGCAGCGCTTGCAAGTTCAACACCTGATCCCTAAAAGGAGTGGTGGGAACTTTGGGCACGTACCCAGGCCGGGGTCTCAAGATAACGTGAGAGTTAGCCGGCCCGAATTCCAGGCACGCTTCGTCAATTGAAAATGCCTGCAGGTCCACAACCCTCTTCACCAAAGCCAAAGCCGTCAGGAGCGCAGTTTTCAAAGATAAAAACTTAAGCTCAACTGAGAGCAAGGGTTCAAAGGAAGCCCTCTGCAGTGCCGATAGAACCACTGCGAGGTCCCAAGAGGGGACTTGCTGAGGGCGAGGCGGATTGAGCCTCCTTGCTCCTCTCAAGAACCTGATGATCAGATCGTGCCTCCCCAGAGACTTACCTTCAACAGGGTCATGATGAGCCGAAATGGCGGCCACATAGACCTTGAGGGTGGAAGGAGACAGCCTTCGTTCCAACCCCTCCTGAAGAAAGGAAAGCACTGACCCAAACGGACATTTCCAGGGGTCCTCACGCCGTGAAGAACACCAAGTGACGAAGAGGTTCCACTTCAAAGCATAGGCATGTCTGGTGGACATGGCTCTAGCTGAAGTGATGGTAGCTACCACCTGTGGTGGCAAGGTACCTAAACCTCCCATTACCCGTCCAGGACCCACACATGTAGGTTCCACAGATCGGGATGTGGGTGCCAGAGGGTGCCCTGTCTCTGAGAAAGAAGGTCGTTTCTCAGAGGAATTGGCCAGGGAGGGGCTGTCGCGAGGAGTACAAGTTCGGGGAACCAGGTCCGGCTGGGCCTAAAAGGCACAACCATGAGGACCTGCTCCTCATCCTCCCTGATCTTGCACAACGTTTGTGCAAGAAGGCTCACTGGGGGAAACGCATACTTGCGCAGGCCCAGCGGCCAGCTGTGTGCCAGGGCGTCCGTGCCGAGAGTGCCCTCGGTCAGGGAGAAAAAAAACTGGCAGTGGGAATTTTCTGGAGAGGCAAACAGGTCTATCTGAACATCTCCGAACGACGCAGCATGCCCATTGCACATGGCACCCCAGCCCATGGCAGAGGCATCTGTTGACACAACAACATGTCTGGACACCGGTTCTAGTAGCACGCCGGCCCGTAGAAACGAGGGGTTCAACCACGGGATGACGTATCGGCGGCAGGCCGGAGTGATGGTCACTCGGAGCGTGCCCTGTTGCCATGCACATCTCGGGACTCGGTCGTGAAGCAAGTGCTGAAGCGGTCTCATATGGAGTAGCCCGAGCGGTATGACCGCCGCCGCGGATGCCATATGCCCCAGGAGCCTCTGAAACAGTTTTAGTGGAACCGCTCTCTTGCCCTCGAATTGTCTCAGGCAATTCAGCAGTGACTGCGCGCGCTTGTTCGTAAGCTGCGCGAACATGGTGACCGAGTCTATTTCCATACCAAGAAAAGAGATCATCTGCAAAGGGGAGAGCTTGCTCTTTTCCCAGTTGACCTGAAGACCCAGTCGGGCAAGGTGTCTGAGCACCAGATCCCTGTGCTCGCACAACCGCTCTCGAGAGTGAGCTAGGATCAGCCGGTCATCCAGGTAGTTGAGGATACGGACACCTTGTTCCCTGAGAGGAGCCAGGGCTCCCTCTGCGACCTTCGTAAAGATGCGGGGAGACAGGGCCAACCCGAATGGGAGAACCCTGTACTGATATGCCTGCCCCTCGAAAGCAAAAACCTGGGGGGACGCCGGGCGAACTGAATCGCGTAGCCGAGCCTGAGCGTCCGAATGAGCCAGCGGGAAGGCCTGGGGAGCTCTAGCCAGGCTCCCAGGAACCAAACCAGCGGGATCAAGGGGACTACAGGCGTACCCACAGTGGGGCAGCGTGCTGGAGCAGACAGCCCCAGCATGGGAGGCCTAGCGTCCCTTAGCGGGGTGGAGTGCGGGCACTCGTCTGACTCCAAGTAGCATAGAGGGCATGAGAAGGTGAAGCGTTCTTGAGCCGGCTTTGCATGGAAACTGGCAAGGGGAGAAGAGAACGAGAGCGGCGAGGAAGCACGTCGCCAACTGTCATTAGTGGCCTTTTGGGACTGGAGGTAGAGTAAACAGCTCTTTTATTGAAGGTTTGGGTACCACCGGCCGCAGGGTCAGTGGCGGAACAAAAATAAAACGAGAACAAAGGATTCTTTGAGTGGTCCTGCTACCATCTCCTGATGAGCTGACGTCTCCAACTCCGGGTCGCCCGTCTCAGGAACGCAGCTTGGCATGGCGTTTGGCAGGCTTAGGGGCAGAGATGGGTTGCGCCGCCCTTCTGCGGCCATCTCCTCACTTTGGCCGGGGTGAAGGCTGCTGCTGTGGTCGAGCGGGAGTGGAGGAGGCCGCAGGGGGGCGCCCTCGGACGACGAGCAGGCTGAGGCGGCTACGCCGGCGGCGCGGTGGAGGCAGCAGTGGGCCGCCGGGGCAGGATGTGTCTGATGGCCTCAGACTGCTTCTGGGCGGCAGAGAACTGCTGGGCAAAGCTCTCTACCACATCGCCGAAGAGGCCATCCTGGGAGACCGGGGAGTTGAGGACCTGAGCCCGATCAAACTCCCTCATGTCTGCCAGGTTCAGCCATAGGTGGCGCTCCTGGACCACCAAAGTGGACATCACCTGACCCAAGGAGCGCGCAGTGACCTTCGTCGCCCGTAGAGCGAGGTCGGTAGCAGTGCGCGCCTCTTGCAAAACCCCTGGGTCAGCACTGCCCTCGTGCAGCTGCTGGAGCAGCTTGGCCTGATAGACCTGAAGTGAGGCCATGGCATGCAGGGCAGAAGCGGCCTGGCCAGCAGCTCTGTAAGCCTTGGCCACAAGCGTGGATGAGAACTTACAGGCCTTGGAGGGCAGCTTGGGACCGCCACGCCAAATGGAGGCGCTCTGTAGACACAGTTGCATCGCAACAGAACGCTCCACTGGGGGAATCCCAGCATACCCCTTGGCCGCCCCGCCATCGAGGGCAGTGAAGGCGAAGGAAGTACCAGAACGGTTTCGGGCAGTTAAAGGTGCCTTCCATAAACTGGTTACTTCCTGGTGCACTTCCGGGAAGAAAGGAACCAGAGGGGGGTGCTGGCGATCCGCATGAGCAGCCCCCAGGAACCAATCATCCAGCCTCGAGCGCTCGGGACAGGGCGGAGGATTCCACTCAAGCCCGATGCTCTCCGCTGCCCGGGAAAGCACGGCCGTCAGCTCGGGATCAGACTCGGACAATGCTGGCACTCCCGAGGGAGGCAACGCAGCCGATTCCTCATCTCCCCAGGACTCAAGCCCGCCTTGTGATGCGGCGATCGACATGTGGCGGTCCTCTTCGCGAGCCCCGAATGAGATGTCAGGAGCCTGAGAGGGTCCAGCAAACTCATCCAGAAACTCAACCGGCTGCGACGTCTGTGAGGGGGGTGTGGCCCGAGGAGGTTGGCTCGTCGGGGAAGCCCACACAGTAACCCTCAGATCACCCTGGCCACCAGCCGAAGTAGCCCTCTTACGAGAAGAAGAGCTAGAATGGGGTGTGGCAGAGGGGACTCTATACCTTTAAGGTAATCGAGTCTCGATCTCAACGCCGAGATGGACATGTCCCCGCAATGAGAACATGAGCCATCCACGAACCCAGTCTCAGCGTGCTGGAAGCCCAGACACGTGACACAACGATCGTGGCCGTCACGAGGAGCGATGTATCGACCGCACCCAGATACACACGGGCGAAATGACATCTTTAAAAAGACGCAAATTGGCCCGTTTCTCTTCTGTGAAAGAAATTTGCTCTTTCAGAGGTGTTGAAGCGCTCAGTGGAACACGGGAGCTGTCGCAGGAAACCCAAACGAACCGCTGAATCGAGCCTTCACACCAACACCAGTGACTCTTGCTTGTAGCACTCCGGTGAAAGCAGCACACGATGTGCTCGGCTCCGAAGCGAAAGCTTGAATGCGAGTTGCTCACATTGCTCCTTATATACCCGCTCTGCGGGGCGGAGCTCGCGATGCAAAACCTGCAGACCAAGGTACTTTGTGTACCATTGGCTCGTTTTGTACCACTCGAAGGTGATTGGGCTCTCGGGCGAGATCCCATTCGTAACGTTGAACGTGACCGACTGAAAGGGAACCATAGCTCTTGAATGTGTAAAGAGTTTCAGATGTGTGATCAATACACTGAAAGTGACAGAGCCTACATTGAGACTGATGTGTAAACACACACACCCACACATACACACACACACACACACACACACACACACACACACACACGGTCTCAGAGGAGAGAGATGTGTCACGCTTTGTAACTGAGGTGTGTTAAGACAGGTAGTTGCAACAATTACAATCTTTTCTCCATTATTCCCGTCTCCATTTAAAATCCCTCTCTCTTTCTCTCTCTCTCTCTCTCTCTCTCTCTCTCTCGATTTCTCACAGAATCGCACACATAGAATCAATCTCCATTCAAAATCAGCCATGTAATTGCTGTAAATGAGTCTCCTGTAATGAAACCCGTTTAACAATAAGAGACCACAGGGATTCAATGCAGTGTTCTTGAAGGATGGGCAATAGGATCTGTGATCAGATATTGACAGACCGACATAGTTATGCAAAGTCCCCACATTCTCAGTGTCTGCCTGTCTATATACAAAATGTTATACACACACTACCAGTTAAAAGTTTGGACAAACCACCTCATTCACATTTTTCAAAAATGTTCTTTATTTTAGAAGTAGAGAAACAAATGGCTTACAAGACCAAAAAGCTTCCATTCTTCAAGTAGCCGCCATTTTGGCTGATAAGAGCTTTGTTCCCGCTTGGCATTCTCTCTAGCAGCTTCATGAGGTGCCACCTGGCATGCTGAAGGAGTTCCCATATATGCTGGGCTGGCTGCTTTTCTTTCACTCTCACATCCAACTTGTCATCCATTCCAGCTGACCTCACTGTTCTCTTTTTAAATGTTTTTTGTCATTTAGTGCCATTCAAACCACAAAGAGTATTAGGTTTATTTCTGTCCCTCCATGAGTACAATATCACAATGGACCAAAGCTGCATTTATTTGATCAAAAATACAGTGAAAATATTTAGAAATATTTTCAGTTTAAATATATTTTGAAATGTAATTTATTTTTGTGATGCCATAACTTGGTGCACAAAAAAAATAACTAAAAATAAACATTTCTTATTATATCAGTTAACAGTTGAGCTACTTAAGATTTTTGTGGAAACGGCAATATATTTTTTAACACATTTCAAATTTGATAAATAGAAAATGTAAAAAAAAAAAAAACAGCATTTATTTGAATATAATTTCACCAACATAAAACAACATAAAAGTCTTTACTGTCACGTCTGATCAGATTAATGCATCATTGCTGAACATAAATAATGAATAAATAAAAAAGCCACACTAAAGACAACAATGACATATTAATATTTATGCATTTAGAAGATGCATTTATCCAAATTTATTGACTAGGAAACAAGCTTCAGCAGAAGAGAAATGCAGAGAAGAGTGTACCTGGTATTCTTTACATTCCTTACAGTGTGTGTGTGTGTGTGTGTGTGTGTGTGTGTGTGTGTGTGTGTGTGTGTGTGTGTGTGTGTGTGTGTGTGTGTGTGTGCGTTTATATATGCATATAGTCATAATTTGTGTTTTCAGGAAAAAACTGTATATGTATATATATGCTGTGGAGGGTTTATATAAGCTTTTACTTGTGTGAAGTCCTTGGAGAGCATGTGGGAAAAACAGCATGAGAAGACATGGAGGAAAGAGTGTGAGCTAATTTGACGTGAGCAGAGCCTGACCTTGGAGAAGCGTGCAAAAGAAAGAGCATATTGAGAGTGGAGGAGTGTGAGCACAGGATCTCTTTGTGCAGGTAATGAAGTTTGTCTGCAGCTTGCTGACTCTCTGGTGTAAAGATCCTGCTGCAGCCCGCTGAACAGGTATGATAGACTAAATCTGTCACCATTCACTATGGTTCCTTGGATAGAGATTAAACCAAGACCAAGACAAAGAAAGAACTCTCAATGGAGAATCAGCACTGACCACACAGTTTAATCCATGACCCGGCTTGACACGCTTCTGCTGTATTATGTACACACTACTCTCTCGCTGTCACCTCGTTTTCTCATGACACTACCTCTTAAATAAGTCCTTTACTGTATAAACATTTACAGAGGACTCTATGATGCCTAGAGTATTGTCTTTGGCTCGGGGAAAAAGGTTTTTATGGGTGAACATCATTTAAAGGTACAATGTGTAATATTTACAACAATCTATTTATAGAATGCTACAAAATAATATATATATTACTATGTTTTTAGAGTTGTATAAAGACATTTCTTAATGAACTGTTATGTTTTTATTACCTTAGATTGAGAAATTTCCATCTACACACACCGTGGGTTTCCTAACATGGAAGTCGTCGCCATGTTTCTACAGTAGCCCTAAACGGACAAACTGCTCTACAGAGCGCGTTCCGTCACTTTGTTGTTTTTGCGAATAAAACACTGACACAATGATGAACAAGTACATTAACATTCGCAATAACATTGATTTATTGAATAATTAAGTAAATATAATTCCTTGATTTACCTTTGTAAAGAAATCTCATTGCTCTCTGCTTTCTCTATCAATGACATTTTTACCTGTGTCGGCCACCATAGCTTCTCTAAAGCGAGGGGTGAGCGGAGGACTGAGCCGTAGGTTGCAATCTGCTAAAACTAAAGGAATTTCAAATCACATGAGCCAATATTTTATTCACAATAGAACATAGATAACGTAGCAAATGTTTAAACTGAGAAATTTTACACTTTTATCCACTTAATTAGCTCATTTAAAATTTAATGCCTGCTACAGGTCTCAAAAAAGTTGGCACGGGGGCAACAAATGGCTAAAAAAGCAAGCAGTTTTGAAAAGATTCAGCTGGGAGAACATCTAGTGATTAATTAAGTTAATTGATATCAGGTCTGTAACATGATTAGCTATAAAAGCTTTGTCTTAGAGAAGCAGAGTCTCTCAGAAGTAAAGATGGGCAGAGGCTCTCCAATCTGTGAAAGACTGCGTAAAAAAATTGTGGAAAACTTTAAAAACAATGTTCCTCAACGTCAAATTGCAAAGACTTTGCAAATCTCATCATCTACAGTGCATAACATCATCAAAAGATTCAGAGAAACTGGAGAAATCTCTGTGCGTAAGGGACAAGGCCGGAGACCTTTATTGGATGCCCGTGGTCTTCGGGCTCTCAGACGACACTGCATCACTCATCGGCATGATTGTGTCAATGACATTACTAAATGGGCCCAGGAATACTTTCAGAAACCACTGTCGGTAAACACAATCCGCCGTGCCATCAGCAGATGCCAACTAAAGCGCTATCATGCAAAAAGGAAGCCATATGTGAACATGGTCCAGAAGCGCCATCGTGTCCTGTGGGCCAAGGCTCATTTAAAATGGACTATTTCAAAGTGGAATAGTGTTTTATGGTCAGATGAGTCCAAATTTGACATTCTTGTTGGAAATCACGGACGCCGTGTCCTCCGGGCTAAAGAGGAGGGAGACCTTCCAGCATGTTATCAGCGTTCAGTTCAAAAGCCAGCATCTCTGATGGTATGGGGGTGCATAAGTGCATACGGTATGGGCAGCTTGCATGTTTTGGAAGGCTCTGTGAATGCTGAAAGGTATATAAAGGTTTTAGAGCATTATATGCTTCCCTCCAAACAACGTCTATTTCAGGGAAGGCCTTGTTTATTTCAGCAGGACAATGCAAAACCACATACTGCAGCTATAACAACAGCATGGCTTCGTCGTAGAAGAGTCCGGGTGCTAACCTGGCCTGCCTGCAGTCCAGATCTTTCACCTATAGAGAACATTTGGCGCATCATTAAACGAAAAATACGTCAAAGACGACCACGAACTCTTCTGCAGCTGGAAATCTATATAAGGCAAGAATGGGACCAAATTCCAACAGCAAAACTCCAGCAACTCATAGCCTCAATGCCCAGACGTCTTCAAACTGTTTTGAAAAGAAAAGGAGATGCTACACCATGGTAAACATGCCCCGTCCCAACTATTTTGAGACCTGTAGCAGAAATCAAAATTGAAATGAGCTCATTTTGTGCATAAAATTGTAAACTTTCTCAGTTTAAACATTTGCTATGTTATCTATGTTCTATTGTGAATAAAATATTGGCTCATGTGATTTGAAAGTCTTTTAGTTTTCATTTTATTAAAATTTAAAAAACGTCCCAACTTTTCCGGAATTCGGGTTGTACATAATATGACACGTTCCTGACAGATTTTATGAGTTCCATCCATAGATCTCCCATGGAAGAAGAGAGAGAAACAGTGAAAGGATGTTATGTTGTTACATCCAAAGTGTTACCTCTAGGGTCACAGCAGCATGAAATGTACTGTCTTCACCATCAAGTGGAAGATTTTTTGAGTGGCCTGAGCCAAAGTATTACCAGATACAGCAACCCACACACACTAGCTTTCTGAGTCCCTCGCATCTAACAGGAGGTAAAACTATGAGTCATACGAATGTGTACTCTGAGTGAGTGTCTTCAGACAGCCTCACCCCCAGAACCCATTATTACAAACAAGAATTGATCCTGTCAAACCAAGACGAGGGAGAAAATTATAGTCTTTCTCTTTTTCTGTCAGTCTCTTTCTTCTCCCCTCTCTTTTTCTACGGAGAATGATGCAGATAACTGCTGTATTACAGCAATAGGATTCAATATTGAAGTGATTTTCATAAACATAGTCATTAGTGACTCTAGTCTGACAGAAAGGCCTTGACATTACACTCTTCCGGATGAACCACACACTAACTTAACCACTTCATTACCCAAGATCTATTTGATTTGATCTATTTAATTATCCACAGCCTCTCTTCCGGCTGTCCCAGACATCTGTGCTGCTGCCTCTGTAACAGAGGAACACTCTTAATTGGCCAGCGATATCATTAAGTTACCTCAGCAATAGCCTTCACATATTTTACTTGATGCAACTACCTACTCATGCAGTCTGTATTACATATTGCTCCCCCATCTCACTTTCCTTAAAGAGGTAGTTCACCCAAATGACATGGGAATTGACATGCTTTTAAACAAACATCTATTTTCTCTAGGCCCTGAGATAAATCTACCGCCACAATAACAGATGATAATCACTTCTCAAGACTTACATGCCCAGTCTGACTGGAATGTTTCCCAGGGGAATTTTTTCTCTGAATTAATGGATTTTTAGTTTGACAAAGGTTAAAGTAAACATGAAGCGGCATTCACATACTATTCAACAACTGTAATGTAGCTTGGCTGGTTAGCATGAGCTCATTTGCACAGTCCAAACTAATTGTGTATTTATATTATTATTTATTGCAAGCAACCTATAAATGACAAAAATGTTGTTATACTATAGCACATGTTCTACCAGTGCCTAATATTTTTAGTGGGCTTATATTTTATATTTTTGCATAGCTATTGTTTTTAAGCATTTTTTTTTTCAATTTTTATCCCCCTTGTAATCCACATGTAATGCTTATACAGTTACTTCATATTCGATCATTAAAGTGCTACAAATGCTTTCCATTTATTATAAGCACATTAAATTATGTTATGTTGTCTGTCTCTTTAAATGCTTGAGATCCAATGAAATTTTTTCTGTGTTATCATCACTGTAATTGTGGTGTAAACTCTGGTATTTTTTTATATTCTGGACAACTTTTTAAAACTATCTTTTTATCGCTATTGCAACAGTTATCGTCCATGGTATGAATAGGCCTTATAATAAACCAAGCCCAGAATTTTCTGCAAAGATCAGTAGACACACTTAGTTATCTATTGAAGCCAGAACCACGTCATGTGTGGGTGGTTAACAACTGCTTAATAGTGTTCAATAAGCTTTAATACACCCCTTAACACAATACAAGTATTACAAGATGTACTGTAGTTATCGATACTCTAAGCAAATAACATCTTTATTTGCTGAGAAACAAAAGAGCAGAGAACATGGCTTGATGCACTAAACATGCATTCACAATAATGTCCAAGTCCAAAAATCTATTAAATGGATGTTTTGTAATGGAGTGACTACAGACCAATTGCTTTTGCACAGGCTAGTATTTCAGCTCCAATACATCAATTATTTGCTGAGGAACTGGTTGCCTATGTTGCCGTACATCCAGATGCTCCTGGCTAAATTTTTCAGCAATGTCTCTCTCTCTCTGTGTGTGTGTGTGTGTGTGTGTGTGTGTGTGTGTGTGTGTGTGTGTGTGTGTGTGTGTGTGTGTGTGTGTGTGTGTGTGTGTGTGTGAGTGAATGGTTCCAGGGGCTCCGAAGAAAGATAGTCAATAACCAAGCCTGTCACTTTGACAATATGAAAACAACAATAAAGTGGCACCATGACGGCCAGAGGTTATTAAAGTTGATAATTTGATGTATTTGAACTACATAATGCATTAAGCACTTAATTAGTGGTAATTGCCAAGACAAGCATTATTGCTTATTTTTGATACACCAAATACTAAGTACTGATATATATATAAATTTGTACACTGCTACAAACTTCTATTTCAAATAAATGCTGCTTTTTTGAACTTTCTATTCATCAAAAATTCAATGGCACAGTGGTTTTCAACATTGATAATTAGAAGAATTTCTGTAGAATCATGTTACACTGAAGACTGAAGTAATGACGGCTAAAAACTCTGCTTTGCCCATACTGAAATAAATTTCATAAATATATTTACATAAAAAATATTTTTAATATTATAATATTAGTTCATATTTTACTGCAATCTTTAATCAAAAAAGCAGCAGAGTAACCACTAAGCAACAAAATCTGAAGTTTACAGACCACTTTGTGAAGACAGCATGGTGAATGAGCAAAGTTTGTTGATTGCAGCACTTCAAATTACTGAATCCTTATGATGAATCACTTATTATATTCATCTTTTGTAACTTGCTTTATCTATAGATAAAAGCATCTGCTAAATGAAAAGAGATTTTCTGATCTTATTTTGCATCTTGTTGTGTTTTCAACAAAACGACACACACAAAGCAGCTGTGGTTGCCAGAACTTTACCATAAGAATGCATGAGCAGATTTTACTTGAATTTATGTCTCATTGTGTTGACATACAAAATCTCTCTCTCACACACCAAGAAAAGAAGAGCACAAAACTATTTGAAAGCAAATAAAGTTACAACCTCTCACATCTTTATGACTTTGGGGAGAGTCATACATCTTGAGGAAGAGAAAATAACGGGATGTATTAGAGGAAGGATATATTTGAGCTGGTGCTTCAAACAAAATACCCCAATTAATCATTCTGCCCGGAACATCGCGCTTCCAATCAAGGCTGAGGCTTGAGCTCAATTACCTTTAAAAGCAATGTGACCCTCAATAAAGAGGATGAGAGCCCTGCGAAAATAACCAATATGGAGGAAAAGGGGGAGGTCATTTCTTTTATATTTAGAAGGCAGGAGGTTGGCTCAGTTTTTTACAGTAAAAATGGTGGCGGTTAAAAAGTACTATTTTTTTGGAGAAAAGAAGCATTGTCCTTTTTTTCCTGATCTTTATCACAATGTGGACCACTTCCATCTTTGTGTCCCACAAATATGACGACATATCTAATATAGTGCCATGACCATATGACATGACGACTATGTAACTAAATAAACTACTACTTATTCTGCCCACAAATAGGTCTTACAAGAAAATAAAGACAAAAAGACAAGTGTGCATTTGCTAAAACAAGCATGCTTTTGATACAATTGTCAGAAGGTATAATAAAAAAATTATAGCAATAAATTCATGATTCATGACAAGCATAACATTTTGTTTTAGATAGTTTATGAAATGTGAAAATGTTTTAACATCCAAAGTAATTAATTAGATTAGAATTTGAATCAGTGTCAGTTAAATTAGGAGTACAACTCATAGAAATCAATTCAAATATAATATTGTAAATAATAAAGTGGATGGAGTCACTGTGAACTGTAATTTGGAATCAGCTGTTTGAGTTTTAGCTATTTAAAAAATCTTTTCATTTTAACTTTTAGAAAACAGTTCAGAAGAATCATGAATAAATGCATTCTTGCGTTGAGATTGAGCGCAGACTTTGATTAAACAGATAAGTGATTCTGTTCTAACACTTGAAAAGGTTTTATTATTACACAGAATTTCTTCCATTCAGCCATTTTAATGAAATAAGAGAAAATAGGTGTCTGAAAACAGCACTTAAACTGAAAAACACACTGCACTTTCTTTGTACTCCGATAATTAGTTGCAAACCAATTTCCATCTGAAGCTGCCTAGGTGAACTCGGTTGCTGACTGACGCAAACCAATCTTATAAAAAATGAGAATGGTTCTGAGATTGTGTATAAATTAGAAAAAGGAAAAGAAAAACTTTGAAATGTTAAGCCCTAAATGAATGAGGGCAGGAGTTTAGCCCGTGGCTACATTAAGACCAGTGTACAACATAATGGATAAATTTGTACTGTTTGTGGTTGTTTATCCGTTGTCTCTGAGTCCCCTGGCCTCCACATTGCAGGCGCTGTGAGGATCAGACTGAAGACACACAGCATGCACAATGAGGAGACCAGAGAACCCTGAAATTGGACGTCTGGTCAATATAGCGACTCCAAAAATGTAAATCAGCCAATTAATGGCATTATGGTTTTAAGTTTGCTTTTTACCCCATGTTGTTTTCCAGTCATTTTGATGTGGAATTGGAATGCTTTTTAATGTTACTGCATGGGACTAAAATTTACCTAAAAAATGTTGATAATTTTTGTTCTTTTAATTTTTTTTGGTGTTCCCAGTCAAAAATAAATAGCCTATTAAAATTATATATATATATATATATATATATATATATATATATATATATATATATATATATATATATATACATATATATATATATATATATATATATATATATATATATATATATTTATATATATATAAAATTATGTTTAAGTAATTATGCTGATAAATAACAGCAGTCATTTGATGGTACAAAATGCAAATCATGGAATTCAAAGAGAAGATATTGGAAAATCCATCTTTATTTAATTAACATTGTCCATAACGGCACTTAAGAATTAAAACCTAATGAGCATAACTTCAAATAAATAAATAAATAAAAGATGGACTTCAGAAAAACCTTTGACTGGGTTTTAATGTCTACTAATTTATTTTCACCAACATAAACTACAAACCTACATAAAGGTTCTTCTGAAGTAATAAATGGAAGAAATACCAAAGGTACTGTACAACAATGATGACCATCATTTTCTGAGAACACATCTCCTTCTCAGATTAGCAGTATGGTTCAGTGCACTGTATGGTTCACTGTCTCAAATGGACCGTAAATTAATTATAGCATGCTCGTTTACCCATGAGTTCCATTAAGCTTGTCAATGAATCAATATTCGATTTAGTAATGGATATCTTTGCAGTTAACCTTTTAAAGATCCTGCCACTGGAAATAGTAGTCTGCAATTATTCAGAAACATTAAGTCTATTCGAAAAAGTTTTTCTTAAATTGTGCCATTGCACAGACACAAGTCCAAACACAGCCTGTTTTCTTTCATGACCTCAGGGCGTTGTTTGACATGACACGTTGGCAATTATTGAAATTTTAGTTTTTAATTGGAGGCCAGTGTCACTCTAGTCATGACTGACCTGTTATTGTGCTCAGAAATAAATTCACCCGCCTTTTCCCACTGAGTGTACACTTCATTTTTTCAAGCACGCTTTGTCCACATACAGTAACATTATGTTTTAACACAAAACACAGAATAAGTTGTTCTTATACTCAAAAACACATACAGTAGTTATGTTTATATTGTGGGAAGGGGGTCCTTTGCAGAGAGATCATCAAATCAAATTTCAGGGTCCTTGGCGGTAAAAACAGTAACACTGTGAAATATTATTTGAATTTAAAATAAGAGTTTTCTATTTTAATACATTTTAAAATGCAATTTATTCCTTTGAGGGGAAAGCTACATTTCCAACAGTCATTATTCCAGTCTTCAGTGCTCAGTAAACATTTTATTTATTTTTTTTAACAATGTTATCAAGTTAATATTTTTGTGGAAATCCCTGATATATTTTAGAAAGCTTAAAGGGGTCATGAACTGCCTTTTTATTATTTTGCACTGTTCTCAGAGGTCCACTTATAATGTTATCAAGATTTTTACATCAAAAAACATATAATTTAGCAGTAATAGGCTATTTTCTGCCTTATTTTGACCCCCTTTATCAGAGCGCTATGTTTGAATAGCTGTGTATATACTCAGTATATATCAAATGATCTGTAATAATAAAGCAGTAGTGACCACGTAATAAAAACAGTTACTCACACTTGTGTGATGTGACATTACTGTCAGATCCAATATAATTGACACAGCATCGTCTTTTAGTTTTAATCTTTTTGTAAATCTTGCATCGAATTGTGCCTTGTTTTTAAATGAATGTGGTAAAATAAAGGGAACAAAGTACAAAGTTCTTATTGACGTGTTCAGGATCTAAATTAGAAACAAAGTTCATCCACTCTTTCCTAATGTTGAGATCAGAAGAAAGGCAATGCAAAGACTGTGTTTTTCCACAACTGGGCACTGAACAGTTTCTTGTTTTCTTCAGAGCCATCTTTATCATTTGATTCCTGCATTTGTCTCTCTTATTTACACTACATGCACAAATCAGTGGGCGGGGCTAAACAGGCAGTGATGTAGAAGCAGGTGTTGATCTTCTTCTGCAGAGGTGGGGTTTAGCCACACTATTACATAATAAAGTGGCACATTCCACAACCTGTTGTTTTGGCAGATTGGCTTAAATATAAGCTGTTTTTAGAATAATGAGAAAGTTCTGAAACCTACAGGACGTGTTTATAGTACAATGTACAACTTAAATATCAAAAGATCAAGGGAATTTAGATTTCTCAGTTCATGACCCCTTTAAAACCAGGTTGTCCAATCCTGTTCCTATAGGCCACTGTCATGTAGATTTTAGCTCCAAACCCAATTAAACAATTAAACAAATCTAAGCAAGCTAATCAAAGTATACGGGATTCCTAGAATCTTCCAGACAGGAAGGTTTAGAGAAGTTGGAGCTAAACTCTGCACGATATGGGCCCTCAAGGACCAGGATTAGACACCTCTGGTATAAAAGGACATCATTTATTTGAAACAGAATTTTTTGGAAATATTGTAAATTAATTTACTGTCACTGTTGATCAGTTGAATGCATCCTTGCTGAATAAAAGTATTAATTTATTAAAAAGTATTAAAATAAATATATAAATAAATAAATACAAGGACAACACAATGACAGCCTTTTTTTTACACTTCTTTAATATTTAGAACATTTCCTTTTGTTTCATTGTATTGTTCTGCAACCAAAGTAACCATCAATGCTGGTAACCAGCAACAACTGTGTTTTGAAGGCTGATCTCCAGCAACGATTTCTAGTCCATCCAGTTTCATCTAAAAAAGACAGTGGTTGTCTAATCCCATAAAATACCACATACATTACAGTACAATCTGCTGACTCCTCACCGCGTTAAAAGTCAATTACAATAGCACTAAAAAGAACTCAGAATCTGTTTTTGAAACCCTTTCACACATACAGACAAATCACCACAGAAGCAGACAGACGGAGAGAAAGCAGCATGAGTAAATGAATATTCAGAGGAAATCCTTGCCATTCTTTCTGTCAGAAGAAAGCAATTCTCATTAAATCCAACGTGATCACGGCACAACTTTAATTAAATCTCACAGTATGAAGCACAAATGCTGCTGCTATCAACTAAACACATATGTTGCAACGGATCATGAGTGTAGAGTTGATATCACATAGAAACACTCACACACCCATTAAATATTAATTGCAATATGCAAACATGTATCATGGCGTGACCAACACCACAGAGCAGATAATGCACAAACTGCATCCCTGTAAATGACAGTGAAGTGTCTCGTCTGAGTGTTTATAGATTATAAAGAAGCATACCTCAGTCATGACATGATCTACTTCACACACACACACACACACACACACACAAAGTCTTTCTCTATGGTTCATGTCAACGAGATCCCATGACATGGATATCAATTAGACCTCAACCACACAGAATCTGCACATAAATAGCATGCACAATTGACTAGCTCTATCTTTCTTCCTATATATTACAATAAAACTGTATGTCCTGAAGGTCACAAAAGCAATCACATCTTTCAGCCGCCATCAACCTGCTTTCACAATGTCACTGGAATGAAAGAGGAGAGCTACGGCCACTTATCGACAATACAACATCGAATGATAATGATTAGCAGATCCCTTATGTTAATGAATAGTGATGTTGACATGGTTTAGAGAAAAGATGAAGCATGGGGGACAGAGAGGAAAAGAGCAAACAATTCCTTCTATTCCCCAGACCGCTGTGCACAATGTGACCAGTAAGGACTTAAGTCATTCATCTCCTCGTGCAATCACAGAAAATCATTAATAGTGAAGTCTGTCTCGCTCCTTTAAGTGAATCATTTAATCACTGAATGGAACTGTGGGCAGGCAGAATAAATGGACCAATGCAACAGTGATTCATCTGCTTTGTTTGGGAGCCTGCAGGACGAAAGGGAGTTGAATCGAACCCATTGCAAAAGAAATACAACACAGATCATTTTTCCAAAGAAATACAGAAGGAAAGAGAGAAAGAAGAACAGATAGAAAGAGCTAAAGACACACCAAAAGGCTCTCAAACCTCTCACTGATTCAAGCCTGCAGCATCAACTGCACTCGTTCCCCACGGTGTTTCTGATGTTTGTGTGTGTGTGTGTGTGTGTGTGAACCCATTTGATGGATGGTGTTAAACTTCTCCAAAAGATTTTGTATTTTATGTTCCTCCACCTTCTCAAGTGGCTCCACTCCAGAAACCATCACAAGTCTGCATTTATATAGTGCGTTTTAGTGTAGCTGCCATCTGCGTTTATCTGCAAAGCATTTAAATAGAATGGACTCCATAGAAAGGGTCATGTTTCATAGACAGCGCTTGAGAGGACCTTTCCCAAATCGTGCGGTTGTTCTGTGTGCTCCATGAGAAAATAAAGATGAAATTTTAAAGAGGTTATTCTTGGACAGAGAGATAGAGAGAGAGAGAGAGAGAGAGAGAAGCGAGAGATTATATGTGGAACAGAACAAACATTTTATCTTGGACAGGTTCTACTGACCCAAACACACCCATTCCATTAATAGACACAGCACCTTCATGGGGATGCACTTTAGGTCCTATTCCATTATCTCACACCAGCATGCACATATAGCACACACATGGATTAACCACACATACTATTTCTGGGCAAATCTCACAAATCTTGTCAAAGAGATGCATCTCATTAGTATTCATTTATATATATATATATATGAGAATAATGGGAATTAGTAACAAGAATCAAAAGAAAAGAAAAACTCAACCCATTACAGTAATAAGAATTTTGAGTGATAATTCATTAAACTAATGTCACAATGTATATACCCTAAAACAAGCTTTATCTAAATTACACAAAGTACATTTTCTTTTCTTTTCTTTTTGTTTTTTTATTTGGGGTTGAGATTTACCCTTTTATATTTTAATTATATCTAACATACACAGACTCACACATTAGTTCTTTGTTTCTACTTCTCCTTCCCTCCCTCTACTGAGTGCGTTCACCCTCTTGCTTAAAACCACACACAGACACACACCACATGACACGAAGCAAAGAGCAGCTGAAAGACAGATGAACAGCTCCTCTCTTTTACCCTTTCAAGTGTTTCAGTCTCTCAGCTGGTATTGCTGGCCATCCTTCCTAAAAAAACACAGAGGGAGAATACATTTAAAACTGTGTAAACAATATCCTTTAAAAGCATCACTCACTGGCCGCCACTGGGGATCTTGCAGAGGAAGCAACCTAATCTGACTATTAACAAATACCTAGAGTATTTCCATCAAATCTTTCTCTTGATTCAGCCTGGATCAAATAAAACAGGTTGAAAACCAACCAGGACTTACATTAAACAATGTGCTCGAGCAATAGCCTACAGTACAGTCTTTGCTGAAGGTTCTTTTGACATAAACCATATTGCAACCTTTAGGAAACCTTAGCTACCTCCCCGTGACATTCCTGGTAGCACCCACTGGAGCCATGGGCAACAGCTGTTAATGTGTCTGTAAATGTACATATAGAACATACGTGTAAAGAGATGTACAGAAGGTTTTTGTAATCTCACAAAACATTAGAATGGAATCCATTTAAACAACTACTGATTTGTTAAAGAGAATATATTGTTGACTGATTGAGAATTCACTGATGTGCTGTTTTTCAAAGCAAGTGATATTAAGCGATCTTAATGTAATGACTCTTTGCATATGTGTGGAGATTCTTTGAGTATGTTGAATTAGCTGACTCCTAAATTAATCTTTTCATTAGAGAGCAGATTCATTAAGTGCAAGTTGTTTCTGAATGATTCTCGAGTGACTCGACTTGGCATTGGAGTGTGATGATCTATCTATCTATCTATCTATCTATCTATCTATCTATCTATCTATCTATCTATCTATCTATCTATCTATCTATCTATCTCTTCTACTATCTACTGATCTATTCTCACTCAGGACAATGAAAAGCATTTGATACAGGGAGAGGACAGAACATCCTTGAATTCTCCATCTGTGACACTGCTGAGAAACATCTCTCATGCGAACGTACATACACACATGACTCTGGTGCTTGGGGACTGAAAAGGCCAGAAATCTGATTTTACACTTAACACTCACACACTCACATACACACACACACACTCACACACTCACACACACACACACACACACAGAGAGAGAATGTTCCTTGGGGTCGGCACAGATCAGTGATTTGTCATTGATGTCATCCATCTCTTCTGTGACAGACAGAGAGCCTGAGAATGAAAGTATGTGTGATAGGCTGTCTGAATCCACACAGTGGTGCAGCTCAGTCGGGGGATAAGGTTGGATGTGACATATCAGAGTGACAGACCCAGTTTAACTGATAGGCAGCATGTGCTAGCTTCTTAGTCACGGAACGTGATCACTCAAACTTGGAAAACAACCAACTGACTAAAAAAATAGACAGATTTCTCACTAACAAAATTAACCCTACAGAAAAAGTTGTGTGTATTAATCCAAAACTTCATTGTCACTAACATACAAGCAAATCTGTGATCTCTGGGTCATTGTGGAGCGTTGCTACAAAGAATAAGATCTGACATCATAAAAGGGATGTGAACAAATCAGATTTGGCAGTGTGAGCAGAAACTTTTCAGCAACTGAGTGAGAGAACGGCTACTATTGACGGAGATGCTGAAAATCACTCTATAAAATAAAGCTGCAAAAAAGAGGCAGAGATATGGGATATGCAACTTCTCACCCATCCGTATTGTTATTGTCGGCCTTCCAGATGAATGATCTGCTAATTTAATTTCCCCCTGTGCCACTGGCTTCTTCTTTCTTACTTGGATTAGAGGCAAGTTCTTCTTAGTTCTGCGTTGTCACCCAAATTAGGCAGTTCACATCAAAGAGATGCATTTGGAAGAGACAGCGAGCACAGAACTAGTCAAACTGAATGAATCTTTGGCTCTCACACACACACACACACGAAAGAATGGATTTACTCAGAGACATTCCAAAAGCTAAATATTTAGTTTGGAGTAACCATTTGCACCTCTTTAAATATTTATAGATCATTTATAGCCTCTTTAGTGAATCAATCCCAGTGAGGAGGAGAAAAATAGACCAAGATGCTCCACGCTTCAGTGACCTCTCCAACCACACTGCCGCCTTCATGCAAGCTGCTGTCTCTATTACTTTATTACTCTTTCTGTTCATCCTATTTTAAAAGGAATCATATTTCGTAAGAGTGATGCCAGTTTTCCCCCATAAAACTGACTTGATTTCTTCTTGGCTTGTGATGTCTTGGAGTACAGTGAGAATCATTTTCTTAACATTAATTGAGAGAGAGCAGAATCTATTACAAACTATTTTCAGTTCATATTTTATATAATGGGTTGTGGTTCATACAGAGTGTGGATTAGCTACAGATTTGCTGTGAGTTTGAAACCTTTAATATTAAAGGATAATATGTTCATTTGAAGTTGTAAGTATATATGAACCAGCTTTGAAGTTTATCTTTTAAGAAATCTAGGCAATCACTTTGAAGTCAGAAAAAGAAAAGCCATGGAGTCTAAGAGTAATGATAATGGACAGGTGCCTTACACAGTCACAAGATCTTCTTAGAGGCCAGGAAACCTCATACTAGTAGGAAAAAAAAAACATTTGAAACAGCAAAATAGGCAATGACGAAAACCAAAAGCAAAGAAATTTAGCTTTTTAATTAATGTTTCAATCTATTCATTTTTTTTTAAGCCATGTTCCTGCTTTGTGCTTTTTGATGGGTTAATCCAAGCTGCAATTCATAATTTTTGCATCATCCAAGATATCAGCTTCCTAAACAAACTCATCAGTCTTAAAACAAATGTCTACAATGCAAGCCATCCATCACTGCATACTAATTTTCTCTTGTCAGGCTTTGAATATTAACCATTGTTGGGCCCAGAAGGGGTAGAATACAAAGGATCTTGTATTTGCATTTCCATCTTGTTACACCAAATGGTAAGCCCATTCCTGGTTTATGCGAAAGTCATGCAGTAGTTTCTAAGATATCAAAGAGAGAAAGACAAAAAAAACTTTCCAGTAATTACACTATTTTCCCTTCCACAAAAGTTTAGCTTCCTTTTGATGTTCTTAATGCATAAGATATCCATTTTAAAGTTATTCACTTGGGATTTAACTAAAAGTACAACTTTTTAGCCCACAAACGGTCATGATGAAGTTCTCTGACAGATAATCTTCTTAGGGTCTTATTACCATACCTCTATAAAATCTCTGTCATAATGGTGCTCCATCCATTCTCCTACAAAACAGGGACAAGGGAACAAGTTCCTGAATACAGAACAATTTTATTAGTGTTTTTCCCACAAATAAATAAAAAAATAAAAATTCTCTCTACCTGAACCAGCTCTTTCTTAACGTGCATCAAGGAAAAAAGCCCAGCGAGACATGAGATCAAGTCCAAATCATGTCCAAGATGCATTTCATTCCACATCTGAACAGCGGGTCATTCATCAGCTTGACAGGTCTAATCCCTTTTGGTCACATTACAGAAATATTTGTGGCTTGATGGGCACTGAGAAGGGACCACCAGAAACAGAATTCCAAATACAAGATTTACTGTTGCCACATGATGAGAAATCACACTGGAATCTACGTGTAAGATGTGAAAATATGTTTCCAGTTTCAAGGTGTTTTTCTGTTTTTCCTCAAATGATCGCTTGAATGGGAGTCTGCAATGTCTGGCACATTTTTTCCACTTTTACTGAAACAATGTCTGTGTGCTATCCACACATACACACTCATCTGTAATCAATATAAACTCCTGTGTCAAACCTTGAAGCAAAGTAATGAGAAAACAGGGTGACTACAGGTTTTAATAGAGAATTTTCAACTCATGAAGACTAAGGGCTATGGACTTCAATGTAGCAGAGAAAACTTTAAATTGACTTGTTCACAAAGGACCCATTTACAAGTCTAGAAGATATTCCCAATTCAATTAAAGACCATCTACAGGACCCATTGTAATGTTCACACAGAATCTATTTTAGGATTATTTTCTGTGGATTTATAGGAGTGTTCAACTATCTAATGGCAACTTTCATAGCAGGGCTGCACAATTAAAGGGTTAGTTCACCCAAAAATGAAAATTATGTCATTAATGACTATTAATGACATGTCGTTCCAAAGACCTCCGTTCATCTTCGGAACACAGTTTAAGATATTTTAGATTTAGTCCGAGAGCTTTCTGTCCATCCATTGAAAATGTACAGTACGTACGGTATACTGTCCATGTCCAGAAAGGTAATAAAAACATCATCAAAGTAGTCCATGTGACATCAGACGGTCAGTTAGAATTTGTTGAAGCATCGAAAATACATTTTGGTCCAAAAAAAAAATTACGACTTTATTCAGCATTGTCTTCTCTTCCGGGTCTGCTGTGAGTGCGTTCACGACGCTAGATAACACATCAGCAGTGTCATACGTCAGCTGCAAAATATCTTAAACTGTGTTCCGAAGATGAAGAGAGGTCTTACGGGTTTGGAACGACATGAGGGTGAGTTATTAATGACATAATTTTCATTTTTGGGTGAACTAACCCTTTAAGTGAAGTGAAGTGACATTCGGCCAAGTATGGTGACCCATACTCAGAATTTGTGCTCTGCATTTAACCCATCCGAAGTGCACACACACAGAGCAGTGAACACACACACACACTGTGAGCACACACCCAGAGCAGTGGGCAGCCATTTTTTATGCTGCGGCGCCCGGGGAGCAGTTGGGGGTTCGGTGCCTTGCTCAAGGGCACCTCAGTCGTGGTATTGAGGGTGGAGAGAGAACTGTACATGCACTCCCCCCACCCACAATTCCTGCCGGCCCGGGACTCGAACCCACAACCCTTCGATTGGGAGTCCGATTCTCTAACCACCAGGCCACGACTTCCCCTAATTTTAAATAAATCGCAAAGGCAATAAATTACGAAATCTCCATCCAAAGGCCAGAGGGTACTCTCCAGCTGGAAATCCAAATACGTCCCGAAGAAGAAATCCAGCTGCAGCTGAATAAACAGAAGATTTAATTGCTTTCATTGATTCAAACAGCTGTCATTATCGCGAATGATTTCGTCGATTAAATAATCCAACGATTATATTGTCTGCATTTATGAACACGATTTTGACAGCTTGCCAGAGCTATGGCTCTGTGTAGTAAATGCTGCTCCACATGAAAACAGGTGATGGAGATTTACTGAAAATCACAGAACCGGCTTTACTGACAAAATGTGCTTGACAATAGCGATTAATTGCAATTAAACTTGCAGCCCTATAGCAAAGGCAGCACAGATGCAGATTATATAACATAAAATGTGCCACAAATGCTGTCAACTGAGTTAAACTTGTACTGAACATTGAATATTCCTTTAATGTTGCACGACCCTGGAGAAGAAAATGTCCACCACCGTAAGACCCTATACATTCCTCAAAGACACACTGCTGACTGGTTTCATGAGCAACAACAAAGATGCTGCCTACAGGCGGTCTGTCAAACGATGTCAAAACTGGAGACGTTACAATGACCTTTTAACACCACCTTCACTTTAACACAGCTTCAGGTTGATAGGACCCATAATTTCACAGCGGCTCAAGTGGGAGACAATCACCGACTCGACAGTAAAAGAAAACACGACCCAAAACGATTGATTTTCTGAGACAATTAAAGAAATTCAATATTCTGCACACTGTGACCACAGAGGCCATCCTTACCTCATCTATAACTTTCTGAAACAGACAATCACATCAATTCAGCAAAGAGCATAACTGGCTTCAAAATCACCTTATATAGATTAATCAGATGCCATAAATGCAATTTATCTGCTCATTGTATCAAACTATTGTTTAAGTTCAGCTCATTTTTCTGGATCAGAAGTTTGACAATTTTTGGGTCACGACCCATAAGTTGAAATGTTTACTTGTTCTGTTTACTTATTCTTAAAGGAACTCAAATTCTAAAGTACAAACTAATATGTGTGATCCATTATCTGTCCCACAAAATTAATAAATACTGTACTAAATGACAACCTCTGTCCAACAGACACTGAAACAAAAAACCTTTTGCAGAGGAACATGTCGTCTGAAGCATCCCATTAATCCGCAGTTTTCTCTTACTCTTTCTGCCTCTCTGTATCTTTGTAGTTACGGGTATATATGCTCAGTGGTGCTTGTCTGCAAGCCGACAAGCAAATGACACACTGTCAGAGAACTTTACGTCTCATAACCCTCAGCAGGGCGAGGTGCAACTCTTGATTGACATTAGGCGGAGAAGGGACATCACAGAGTCAATGAGGTGTGTGCGCGTTCATGTATTTACATGTGTGCCAACATACACAAAGACAGAAAAAAAACCAACAACAAAAAAATATCAGAAACTCAGCTATAGGAACTTGTAACCAGAGCATTCCCCCAAGAAATACATTTTCCCCCAGGTCCATTTTCCTGGTTGCAGTTGCAAGTGACGTAAGCCAGCCTACAGCAATCTCATTTAATTGCGGCATTCATTAACATCAAATCTAGAGGATGAAAGACAGAGAAAAGCCTGGACTTCAGTGTTGGTCCTTTTATCACTGTCTTCAAAAAGCAAGTACTTCCAACAATAGTTATAGGAATTATGAAAGCTCCTAAAGTTTAGCAAGGTGCCTGTTTCTCCAGGTGCATGATGCCAGAGTATGTGTATTTGTGTGTAAGAGGGAGACTTCTCTGCAGGCACATTGTTTTTTGCAGAGTACACTATAAAACAGGTTTCTTCCAAGCTGTTATACAAGCTGTTATCTCAACGATTCAGAGTCTCCACTGTGGTGGAGAGGTCTTCCTTCCTCATCCTGCTCTGTCATCCGTGAGACCCCAGATAAAAAGATCACAAAGCAAAGAGGATTAAAAGAATAAAGGGCAGCCTCATGGTTTGGATCAATAAATACGTATGTATGTGTATGAGTCCATGTGTTTTTGCCAAGATTTGCGAAGCTTTCCTCACACATTATCATAAACTCCCACTGCATGAAATACACAATCACAAACAGTGTGTGAAACAAACTATATCCTCTCACATACTATAAAGTACAGGTCTTCATGGGTCCACTTGGATCTGAAAATCTGAGGTCTGACCTGAGACCAGAGCAGGTTGGGTCTGAGATAAGTCTGGGTCTTAGTTCATTTTTAAGAAACGTGCTTAATGGACCCAAGAAGACCCAAATTCTTGGCAGATGTGGCAGATTTCCATTAATCGTTTCAGGTGTTTAAGAACATAATTATTTGAAACAAATATATATTAAATAGGCCTACTTTCTTACCCCCTACTTCCCTGTTCTCTGTCAGTCTGTGTAAATGATCAAACCCTCCAGTATACTGTTGTGCACTGCAGTGGTAGGAGCACCACATAAACTGTGCTCTGCAAAACCTGATCCATTTTATAGAAAGAGTGCAAGGATTTTCTTAGTAATATTCTCATAAACATACATTTTCTTCTCATGTGAGGTACAAAATAAAGCTATTAACAATTCATCTACTTGGAATTTCTCGCCTAAGCATAAAATTATGCACTGTTGCCAGATATTGATTAAAGAAAACAATATTAATCAAAATCAAATTAACATACACTGATACACGTGTGGAAATACACACAGTTAGGCTACATTAGCTTGCAACGTGGGTTAAAAGCATACCTAACTTATACAGTATGAAGGAGAATGAATATCATTTACAAATGAAGTAAGAGACTGAAGGAGACATGATGTTTATATTTGTCGGCTCTGACTTTGGACTGTCATACCGACTGAAGTCACCACTTATCACTGTTGTGCAAAGCTGCAGGCTGGGCATATGTCACTGCATTTTACATTTCATTTTAAGTTGGGTTTGAAATAAATTCAGACTTGTGTCTAATTTTATCAGCTCTCTCTCGGTTCAGGTTTTTCTTTCTTAACAAAAAAATAAAAATAATAATAATTAACTACATTTAAAAAATGATGCATGTCGGGTTTGAATAAGAAGTGATTCGGGTTAGATACTAATTTTAGGACATGAGATCTCAAATATAACAAATATTTGTTATAAATATAACAGTTCACTGAGCAGTGATGAAACTACTATAATGATATTACCCTTAGCCAATACAAGTAGCTGACATAAAAAAGAAAACCCCCCAAAAAAAGAAGCCTCATAAAAATCCTATATCAATGAAAAAATGAATGGAAAATTGTGTTAAATAGTTTGTGATATATGTATTTAAAGTAAAGCAAAGCATTTCCAAATACTATGACTATAGTGAAACACAATATATTGATACTAATTAACTGGAAATTAATTGTGTAAGGTCAAATCCTTTATTCTTACATTTAAAATAATAACTGCTTTCAATCATACAATGAAAGTCAACAGTCAAAGTCAACAAAACTCATGCTTTGGAACAACAACAGGGTAAATCTTTTTTAATTTGTACATTATAAATGTTGTGATGCACACATTGGTGTTTTTATTACCTTATTTTAAATTAATTTAAACAAAATAGGTTAGTTTTACTATCAGCCAAATATTAAAAATCAGTTACTGATCATAACAATAAAATAATGATCAACTTTGTAGTATCAGACAGAATTTGAATATAATTGTTATAAGTGCCATTTCATAATATCACTATCCAAAACTCCACAATAGAGCAAATACTATTCTAAAGACAGTTAGGTACATCTGATTATATGTGCAGGTATAGAAAGAGGTAAACAAGCCTTGATAAATTGCCTTTCAACAAGGGACAGAGACTGATCTGGATACAGAATGACCCTATTTATTTAATATCTTCTTTGATGGCTGGCTGCCTTCCTGTCCTCTATCCTGCCCCTCCTCTCTCTGTCTGTCTGTCTCGCTACTTCACAACATAAATTCAGTCTCAGACGTACCATTGTGTCCTGCTCTGAGGCACTGAACTTTAGACAAGCAAAGACTCCTGCCCTTGACAATGTTAATTTGTGTTCTCCACAATGTTTGAATCTCAAAGTCACACCAACCGAAGTGTTAGCGCACACTGCCTGGCACATAACGGTGAGCAGTGAGTCGTGATGTCACAGAGGGCACACAGCAGGATAGTAACTGAACATGCTGGATCTATTGATGCCACCCTGGAGAGAATGACAGTTCCCCACAAAGACATGTAAAGCCTGCTTATTTACCAAGAAAAAGGTACATTTAAGGCTGAGACTTAAATAGTGATATCAGTGTATCTGCAGAACAAACCCACACAATCTCAAACTTGTAACATTTTCAAATTTTAAGGGATAGTTCACCCGAAAATGAAGTCATCATTTACTCAAATTTGTTGTTCTAATGCCATATGCCCTCCTTTCTTTTTTGGACCAGAAAGGGAGATTTTTTTTTTTTAAATGTCCTACGCGTGCTTGTGCATTTAAAGTTTTTAATTAAAAAAAATATGCAAAAGTATCACAGAATTCTGGTTTGTCATGACATTCAAAATGACGGCTGACAGATGAATGCAATAACTTGTTGTGATGAGCACAAGAGATATATTTACCTCAGAGAAGAAAGTATTTCATATCACGTTTTTTTATTCCTTTTCTTTTCTTTTGTGGTCCATAAAAGAAAGAAAGAAACGCATATGGCAATAGAACAACACAATGGTTGAGTAAATGATGACTTAAATGTAAATTTTTGGGGTGATTGATACCTTTAATATTAGCAACTGAAATTAAATTGGTTTATGTACGAGTATATCAATATATAAAAATTGGGAGGTCAACAGATATGGGATTTTGCTGACATGATGGACGATTATTAGGGCTGTGCAAGTTAAAGCATTATTATCGCGTTAACGCATTAATCGATTAACGGCGACAATTATTTTATCATGCGTTAATGCAGTTTTTTATTATTATGAAAGCCCGTTGCTCAGTGGCTCTGAATACACATACAGATAATGGGTCACAGGAGGGGATGCTCCCTATGAAGTTATTTAGGCAAAGCATCAACATTCATAAACCACTGTCCACTGTTATTTTTAACAGAAAAGAATGCAACTAGTTCGTAATCATGACTTTATAAGTTGGAAATAGGAATTTTCCGAAAGCACGTGAAAACAGTGGAGAAACGCTTTTGCACAACACAGTGGAGTGAATCATTTTGTTAACTTTCTGATTTTTTATTTTAAGTCGTATGGGACACGATAACACATTCCTCTCACAATATATTGCTTTACAGATCTATAGCTTTTTGCCACTCATAAATATTCACACAATCATGCAGTATGTTTCAGAAGATCTGAACTCTGGTGCGTTTAGCGCTCACACTTACTGATCTATATATACAGTAACTGGACCACGCTCTGGCCCACCTCTTCCATCCGTGCCAGGGACTACTAAACAGAACGATCACACTAGTCAAACGAACCAGGCTTTGGGGGTCAAACGCGCTCCGGCACGGTTAAGACTGTCTAGTGTGAGCACACCCTAACTATTCTCCCGCATCCCGCAACACATGAGTCTCTACCTGGACATCAAGTGTTGTCCCGCGCCGCACTCTGCTGCGATGGGTCCTGCGATCGGGCAGGTCTCTAATAGGAAGTTATAATGTTATGATCGAGGCTCTGGACTAAGAGCATAACTTGTTTTTCTATAACAAACTATAAAATATTTTCTATAAAAACATTAATGTCCTGGCAGTGACAAATGGCTTGTTTTATATTTAATTTATTTACATTAATGTTATAAGTTGAGATTTAGGCTACAATAAATGTTTTAACTGCTACTATGTAAAAGAAACACTGGTGTAAAAAGCACCTCTTTTTTAATGTTTGAAAACCAAATGTTATTAAACTTTTGTTCATATAGCAGTAGGTCTACTTTTAAATAAAATAAGTGCACAATACACTACTTTTGAATGCATTATTTGTTTTGTGCATAACAAAGCGATTAATTGCGATTAATCGCAGACAATAATGAGATTAACCGCGATTACAAAAATAACGAATTTAAAGAAAGGCTACTGAACTGAACTGAACTGAACTGAAAGGCCTTGTGTGGGAGGATGGATGTTTGAATAGCTCACACCTCCTGTAATAGACTGAGAGATATTTTAAAGCCTCCTTCTGACACCCTGATCTACAAAGTTTCTCAGTGTCACAGAAGGGACATAGTGTGAACAAACAACCACTTCAGTGCTTTTACTGTTTGACGTAGTGTATACATAGACATGCGTGAACACACAAAAACACAAACTGACACCTGACTCCAAATTTCCAAAATATCTTGTGTGGTCAGTATTAATTCAGTTGTCATTAGTAAGGCAACCATCACTATAATTGCTATAGTACTTCACTCATATTAAGTATTTAACCTTGGAACATAAGATAGACTGACAATTTTCACTTGCTGAAAGACAAATAAATATGATATTTATTACATTTATAGATTTGGCAGATGCATTCATGCTCACATTGCATTCATGTCACACAATTTGTCAGTCCATGCTGCTTTCCATGGGAATCGAACCCTTGATGTCGCCATTACTAGCACCATTCGAGCTACAAGAAGGCTATTGCAGAATGAACACTATAGGATGAAAATGAGACTTAAGGGTATGCTGTTTGGATGACAACTCAAAACATCCAGATAGTAACGGCCTGGCAACCATTCTGAACAACTTCGCATTATGGGAGCCATTTTTGCAATGGTAAGCACCACTCACATTGTCACAGCTTGTCTGAGAAACATGGTCAATTCAAGCCCTTTTTTGGAGGAATCTGTTTTCGGAAACTTTTACAAAGTCTCTGGACGCCACTGATGTCTGTAGTCATGCACAGTAAAAATAATGACTCTACCTGGCCCTGCTCCACGCTTCACAACTTTATGGTTATTAAGCATTTTCTGCTTCACAAATGAAATATATTTGCATTCTTACGACTACAGGGACACTCCACAGGGGCAGCTGTAATGCAGAAGTTTCGCCGTGTGCGTAACATGATGTTTGTCTGTCGTGTCGATGAAAACAAAGCATGTTTCAGACAATGGAAAGTGATAACAATGCTGGAAAAGCCATATTAAACCAGCCTGAATTGGTTTGCCAGTCGTCGCTGGTCTCCCATCTGGGCTCAAACTGGGCTGGTTTTAGACAGGTTTTGATCTTAAACCAGTTAAAACCAGTAAAGCAGCTTAGACTGGATCCAGATTTTATTTATTTATTTATTTTTGGAAATTTCAATGGATGGGGTATTGCTGTGCTATAAAAATACACAATAACTTCTTCATTAATTTACTTTGAAAAAATACATTTTTTTGCTTTAAATCCCTGCTTCTTTAGATGTATTGATGAGACATGCTTTCTCTTTAACAGATCAATTCAGCACTGACACACAAATCAATCAGATTCTAATGTGTATGTTTTTCTGTAAATGGTGACACTGCGAGTACCATGGTGTGCTACATTGTGGTCCAGCTCATATGCATTCCAGGTGAGAGCTGACGATTTATACAACACTCACAGCGTTTGGAATTTAAGCCTCACACATTGCGCACATGCAGGGTCCAAAGCCACATGCGAAGCTCTGTTTGTTTTTCCACAGCCGGAACTTCAACCCTCACAGTCAGAGACAGACAGAATGCATATGTGGAATTGCTGTTGATACCAGCTGAAGTATTTCCATTAAGTATAACTGAAACAGAATGTCCAGATTTTAAATTAGAGCATGATGAAAATAGAACATCAGGACAAAGAAAAAAGACCATAGTCAAGGCCATTGTTTTGACAAAAGAGACATGCAGCAAAAAAGGCCATCTGTAGCACTAAACATACTGCTGAGCTACAAAGACTACCAATTATCCACTTAAAGTTTACAAATACAAAATAGCCAAGTGTCTGTAATTTTGTCATTCTCTTCTTATAATAAACAACTGACACGACTTTGTCTGTAATCACCGAAAATCCTGTCAGCAACAAGAAGATAATGCACAAACAACTTTGCTTTTTTTTACTCATGTGATTAAGCTTGTTAGCTTTAATGTAGCAGATGCCTATAATTCAAACTCATTTACAATGCAATAGTGTTTCTGTAGCTCAACTGGTAAAGTGTATCTCTAGCAACGCTAAGGTATTCAAGATATAAATCCCTTGGTGGATACCCTTGTTACATCACATTTAAAAATCAGTTTTTAACATTTTAAGACAAGCTTAAAATAATAAAACAAATTTTATGTGGGCTTCTTAAATTGAGCTTTAGTTAAAGTAATATTTCACCCAAAAATTTAAATTGTAACAATTTACTCACGCTCACGTTGCTCCAAAACTTTGTCTTCTGTGGAACATAAAATAAAAAATTTCTCCATACAGTGGAAGTCAATGGGCTCCAACATTATTTGATTCCCAATGTTATACAAAATAACTTATTTTATGTTCTGCACAAGAAATGCATACATGTTTAGGATGACATAAGGGTGAGTAAATTATGACAATTTTAAATATTTGATGGAATATCCTTTTAACGTTGTATTTTTCTGTTTAATATCAATATCATAATGAAATTTTGCTCCAAAAAATAAAATTAAAAATTAAGATCGACCAATAATTAGCAGATCCCTGCAGTACCAACACAGACATCCTGTTGAGGATCCCTGGTATAGCTTGAATGCATTGTTTCTTTGTATAATGCATAATATCTGCAAATGCATAAAATGTAAATGCATTAGTTCAAAGTACAGTGAACTAATAAACCTCTGCTAGGCCCACACTTGACTCCTGAGTGGAGTAACACTGCAAAACATTAAGCAATTTGATTTCTTTCATAAGCTGATGTTAGAGATGTGTTTCACTGATCTTTCTAATAGATGTTATCGTGCATACAGATGCAATGTGTGGGGAATAGTTCAGGACTGGTATAAACATGCAAATACACAAAGACAATGAAAACGGTTTACTGTACGTTTCTGTGTGTATTCTAAATTATTCCAAGTAGCTGGAAAAACAGGTTCTGCAACAATAATATACAATGTTGTGTCTTCAAGGGAAAGAGTCAGCTCTTGTATATGGATTGTGTTTGCCTCATGTCTGAATTACTTTCTTTAATATATTCAGCAGCTTCAACCTGATACTGTATAAATAAATCCCATTATGCTGTTGAGTCTATGGAACATACACACTGTCATTACACCTGTGAGTGCCTTATCTTGATGTGACCACTGCATTCTACAAATGATATACTTCCTGAAACATTCAAGCTGTGACAACCTAATTTTCGTTCATCTATGTGGTGTGCATAGAACTGAAGTGAGCAAATAGTGACAGTGATGCCATTCTACTTGTGGACTCTGACAGCGAGTCAGAGAAGCATGTCTCTGTTCTCCAGGTGCAGGGCAAGCAAATCGCAGAACCAAGGTACACGTGTCTGCTTATTTGCATATTTTCATACCAGTCTGTCTCTCTATAAAGTACTTGCTACCAACCTCCCTAGTGTCTAGGTGAAACCCATTTATATAAGTCATATGAGAGTCAAAATGCATTAGAATAGGTGTTTTTTAACTTTTTTCATGTCAAGGGTAGTTATATTATGATCCCTTCTGAAAATATAAACTATATATTTTCACATACACAGACCCCTTTATTGTGTAAACTTGATTCTGTATTCTGAAAAGTACACCTTTAAACGTGATGTCATATAGGCAACAATTAATTTTTTATTATTATATAACTGGCTTTTTTATTGTCATTTTACAAAAGCCAAAACAAATTATTAAAATATTATCCAGCAAATATTTTCTTTGTTTTACATTGACAACATATCTTTTTTCTACCCACTATAAGCATCAAGTCAGATGCCTAACTCTGAAGAGAAACATTTTCAAATGCATGCAAATTTATTATTACGATAACTTTTAAAGTAAATATTGCTGCATATCGGTTTTTACAAAAATACAGTCATTTAAGCCCCATTTTTTTAGAGATAAAAACTACAGCTGCCAATAGAATAAATAATCAATTTGTTTTTAAAAAGCAGAATGAAACCATAAAATTTAATTTGATACATGGGTTTAAAAAATTATGTTAAACATATACAATAAACATCACATCAACTTTGGCAGCCCTAAAAATGTAGGTAGCTAGTTAGCATAATTGTTTTTTTGTTTTTTTTGCTACTATCATCCTGTAACATCAACGGGCATCCTTAGACTCCAATTTGAAAACCCTTGGGTTAAAACATCAAAACATTTCTACAGCATGCACATTTCTATAGTATTCTGTCACTTCTAAAAGAACCGATCCTTTCGCTAATAAACTGCCTGCTGTATAAGCTATAGTATATCAGGCCAATACTGTATTCTGCTGTGCTTGCTGAAGTTTGATCTGCTGACACCACTTGCACAGTTAAAGGGTGTAACAACTGGAAACAGGCTGCTGGAATGAACAGGGGCCTCCACAGACATGTCACTTCAAAGGAATATCTCACCTGCCAAAAAGGAAAGAGAAAGGTGCAGTGACCGTTTTTCTAATTCCGATCAGTCATGAGAGAGAACAAAGGTCTTTGATGAACTGTAAACCTGAGAACTGAACTTTACTTCTGAGAACACAGTTGTCAATTTCCTCAGTTTTGTTAGATTATTCTAATATTAATAAGCTTTTACATATCTAAGTCACTCCACTCAAAACTTCAAAAATGTACTGCTGTTAAAACGTTTGGGGTCAGTTTGAAAGAGGAATATTTTATGCTCACCAAGTTTGCATTTATTTAATCGAAAATACAGTAAAAACAGTAATATTGTGAAATTTCAAAATAACCTTTTAAATACATATTTATGTAATTTATTCTTTTTATGGCAAGGTTAAATTTTCAGCATCATTACGCCAGTCATCAGTGTCACATGATCCTTTAGAAATCATTTTAATATGCTGATTTAGTGCTCAAAAAACATTTCTTCATATCACAGTTGAAAACAGTTATGCTACTTAGTTTAGAAACTTTTTTCAAGACTCTTTGATCAATAGAAACTTCAAAAAAACTGCATTTATATGAAACGGACAATAAGTAGTAGAACAGAAATAAGTCTTTACTGTCACTATAGATCAATCTGATCAATAAGACGAGGCATGGATTACACCTCGTGCTGTATTATATATCGACAAATTAATTACACAAAGTTTAGCATTGTCTCGTCAGTATTCACGTCATTTTGGCCACACACACATCTTCGTGATTGTGCAGACGCGGCGAGTATAAAACTACCTTTATTTTACACTATGTGTAGTCACAAGTGTGGCAAGTGTGACCCCTCTGAATATCAAAATGCACCCTGTGATTCATCCCACCACCGGTGTCGCCCAGGTAAGAAAAGTGGCATATGGGCTATCTCTTGTATTTCCACACCTATAAAAAGACAGTCTCAGGGTGAGATACTCCCCATGCTGTGGTACTGAACCTGGGATGTCTTTAGTCCCCAGGGTGGAACACTGTGACAGGTGGACTGTTTCTGCATCTTTTCTCTGGGGCTGTAATCCCGGGATATGGGCACGAGAGTACACCATGACAAGATCAGATGAAATGGGGAGGAGGGGGGGGGGGGTGCAAAAGACTAACAGAGAGGAAAAGAGAGAAAAGAGCAGACAGGCAGAAAGGGAATTTTCCCCTGTGAGAACACACAACTGTTTCAATGCATGTATTTATCCATGTTTGGACAGCTTTTGTTTAGCATAAAGCAATTAAAAAACAAAATGATTAAGAGGAGGATCTTCTAATGTGCATGGTATTTGTCAAAACAGCAAATGAATTTAAACTGGAGCAGGTCAGGTCATCGGCTCAAGATTATTGATGTTTGTTATACCACAATCTATTCATGCTGGTTGTTAGTAAAAACACAGATTCCACAGATGTGCCAGTACATTTAACAAAAAAAAAAACAACTAAAGTAACAAAAATGCAGCCATAATCCCAACCTAAACACTATGAACTACTGTGTTTCATTCATGCTGGTAAGCCATTCCCACTGGGTACAATCAGATCTGACAGAACACTGGCTGAACACGGTCCGACAAAGCCTTAATGCATTCACCATGCAGCCAATTCATATTTATGAGAGAAACCCCACAGAGAATCAGAACTTTAAACAAAACCAAAACCCAGAACACCAGAATATACTCCAGCACAGCCTCACATTATCAATTTCTATCCAGGTTGTTGACTCTAGATCAGGTGTCCATTTTAATACATAACCTAATGATATCAGAAAGAAAATGATGAAAGCTAAGATGCATTCTAAATCATCTGTTGCCAAGATATGAACAAATCAAAACCACACCAAGGGAAATATATTATTTAGATACATTACTTGTAGATTATTTCCAAAGGACCATGTTCACATTTCTGGGGTCATCAGAAGCAGAAGTCATCAGAGATGGGCAAACGTATATCGTGGTGATCAGGCGACTACAGCAAATATGATTGCTGTGCTCTCTTTTGTTTTGTTTAGTTGCATAATTCAATGTCTAAAAACAGTATCAAAATACTATTACTCTAAAACAATAGGATTTTGTTTCACTCCTAAAAATGCAGACATAGTATTATGTTTGAACGACGCTAAATATGGCATTATTACCCTAAATATGGCATAATTACGCTAAATGTGGCACAAGCAAACAACACATTTTTATATAACAAAACATTCAGCTCACCTTCGTCCCCAAACTTAAAATGCGATTTTTTTTTCCCTACGCTAAATGTGACACAGTTACGCATGCAACTGTAATGTCGGATGATGTCAGTCGTATTGCGTCATTTCATTTTATTACAACGTCCACTTATCGAACCTACGCGTCCAAACACTCTCTCGCGGGCGCGCGCATCTCCAAGTCCCCGTTACGCGTGCCCCAAGAAGCGGAAAGGTGCTGAATGGATTCTGGACACATTGCGTCGCAAAATGTCACCATACGAACCCAGAAGTCATAAATTCAGAGCTAGGCTTGGAGTGACCCCACTTATTAAACTGGCATCATGACTTAATCATGAATTTTAAGTAGCTCAGGGCCAATATACCTCAAAAACTATAATTAGTGTGACCCGTGCTCATAAATCTGTCTCTATATACATCACTGAATCTGACATACAACTGGCTTTCGACTGGCAAAGACACCACATTTAAATTCCACTGGAAGTGTGGATTCGTTTGACACTCTTTGAAAGTGACACTGAATTTCGAATAATTATGGAACAACTTGCGTATACTCATGACTCTATTTCATGCAAATGCATGACTTAATGTGTTTATTTCACTCGATTAACAATATGCGTAATTTAAGTGGAGCGATGGGCAGTAGAAACACTAAAGTTCTGTTACACATCAAAGCGCATATCTATACAATCT